>NC_091323.1:8798677-8866177 GCF_038502225.1 Cherax quadricarinatus | reverse complement strand
AGTGATGGAGTGAATGATGATGCAATTCTTTCTCCTTTTTCAGATCACGTTACCTCGGTAGGAAATGGCCGATGTGTTAATGAATAATAAAAATAACGTATATATTTATTTGATTTATTTGATTTGATCCAAAAATACATGCATACTAAAGTGCAGTAATCTATGACAAATATAGAGATAGTAACCTAAAATTAACCTAAAAGAACCTATAGTAACTTAAAATAACATGACGGAACCTAAAGTAACTTAAAATAGCCTGAAGGAACCTAAAGTAACTTAAAATAACCAAGAATAACCTAAAGTAACTTAAAATAACCCAGAATAACCTAGAGTAACTTAAAATATTCTAAAATAGCCTAAAGTAACGTAACTTAAAATAATCTAAAGTAACTTAAAATAGCCTAAAGTAAGCTAAAGAAACCTCAAAATTATTTAAGATTGAAGTAATCTTAGGTAACCTGAAACGTTTTGCCCAAAGTCAAGTTACTTGAGAGTTGATGTCACAGATGCCTCAAAACACTGGCAACAAGTCATGTTTTTTCCTAGCCTTCGCCCATGAGCGAAACATCGTTGTTAACATAGATGCAGTCTACGTGCCATATTTACTAACTTAAAACAAAAATATCAGTACATGTATTTCTAAGAGAGAAGTTTCAAACTGAGGGTGGAGAGGACGGTACTTACCTAATTGTATTCACCTAATAATGGTTGCAGGGGTCGAGACTCAGCTCCTGGCCCCGCCTCTTCACTGACCGCTACTGGGTCCTTCCTCTCCCTGCTCCATGAGCTTTATAATACCTCGTTTTAAAACTATGTATGGTTCCTGCCTCCACTACATCACTTGCCAGACTATTCCACTTCCTAACAACTTTGTGGCTGAAGAAATACTTCCTAACATCCCTTTGGCTCATCTGAGTCTTCAACTTCCAATTGTAACCCATTGTTTCTGTGTCCTATCTCTGGAACATCCTGTCTCTGTCCACCTTATCTATTCCACGCAGTATTTCGTATGTCGTTATCATGTCATCCCTAACCCTCCTGTCCTCCAGTGTCGTCAGGCCGATTTCCCTTTACCTTCCTTCGAAGGACATTTCCCTTAGCTCTGGAACTAGCCTTATTGCAAACCTTTGCACTTTCTCTAATTTCTTGACGTGCTTGACCAGGTGTGGATTCCAAACTGGTGCTATATACTCCAGTATGGGCCTGACGTACACAGTGTATAGAGTCTTGAACAATTCCTTACTAAGGTATCGGAACGCTATTCTCAGGTTTGCCAGGGCCCCGTATAACGCAGCAGTTATTTGTCTAATGTGGGCTTCCGGCGACGTGCTCGGTGTTATACTCATCCCCAGATCTTTCTCGTTCAGTAAGGTTTGCAGTCTTTGGCCGCTTAGCCTATACTCTGTCTGTGGTCTTCTTTGCCCTTCCCCGATCTTCATGACTTTGCATTTGGCAGGGTTAAATTCTACAAGCCAGTTGCTGGACCACCCGTCCAGCCTGTCTAGGTCCCTTTGCAGACCTGTTTCGTCCTCATCTGATTTAATTCTCCTCATTAACTTCATCTGCAAATAAGGACACTTCTGAGTCTATCCCTTCCGTCATGTCAATTCACTTACACCAAGAATAGCACTGGTCCTATGACTGACCCCTGTGGGACCCCGCTCGTCACAGGTGCCCACCGTGATACCTCATCATATACCATGACTCACTGTTGCCTCCCTGTCAGGTGTTCTCTGATCCATTGCAGTGCCCTTCCCGTTATACGTGCTTGATCCTCTAGCTTCTGCACTAATCTCTTCTGAGGAACTGTGACGAAGGCCTTCTTGCAGTCCAAGAAGATGCAATCAACCCACATCTCCCTTTCATGTCTTACTTCAATTACCTTGTAATCGAATCATGGCTCACAGACAGGAAGCAGAGAGTGTCCATAAATGGGGTTAAATCCGAGTGGGGATCAGTAACAAGTGGCGTTCCAGAGGGATCAGTCTTGGGCCCATTGTTGTTTATAATATATATCAATGATCTTGATGAAGGAATTACTAGTGATATGAGGAAATTCGCCGATGACACAAAGATAGGTAGGATAATTGATTCAAACGTAGATGTTAGGGAACTTCAGGAGGATTTAGACAAACTCTACTCTTGGTCAGAAAAGTGGCAGATGCAGTTCAATGTAGATAAATGCAAGGTTCTGAAGCTCAGGAGTGTCCATAACCCTAGCACTTATAAGTTAAATAATGTAGAACTTAGCCATACAGATTGCGAAAAGGACTTGGGGGTTATGGTAAGCAGCAACCTTAAACCAAGACAGCAATGCCTAAGCGTACGTAATAAGGCAAATAGATTACTGGGATTTATATCAAGAAGTGTAAGCAACAAGTCCAGAGGTCATACTGCAGCTTTATACATCATTAGTAAGGCCTCACCTAGATTATGCAGCTCAATTCTGGTCTCCATATTACAGAATGGACATAAATTCGTTAGAAAACATTCAGCGTAGAATGACTAAATTAATACATAGCATTAGAAATCTTCCTTATGAAGAAAGATTGAAGACTCTTAAGTTACATTCACTTGTTAGACGAAGAATGAGGGGAGACCTGATCGAAGTGTATAAGTGGAAGATGGGTATTAATAAAGGGGATATTAACAAGGTCTTGAGGATATCTCTCCAAGAGAGAACCCGCAGTAATGGATTTAAATTAGATAAGTTTAGATTTAGAAAGGACATAGGAAAGTATTGGTTTGGAAATAGGGTAGTTGATGAGTGGAACAGTCTACCTTGTTGGGTTATTGAGGCTAGGACTTTGGGTAGTTTCAAATTTAGGTTGGTAGATGAATGGTTCAGAGAACCGACATGTTGATAAATTAGACACATGTGCAACTCTTGGGAATCTTTATTGAGGAAACGTTTCGCCACACAGTGGCTTCATCAGTCCATACGTAGGAGAAACTTGAAGAACAGCAGGAGAATGAGGTAATCAGTCCCTCAACCTTGAGTCGATGTGTTCAGTCCATCAATCTATTCAAGATTGATGGACTGACCACATCGACTCAAGGTTGAGTCAATGTGGTGACGTGTGACGTGTACTTAGTGGTGACGTGTACTTAGCTCAGTGAAGACCTGTTTGTGTGCTCTTGAGTGGTGACCTGTACTTTGAGTGCTGACCTGTACTTAACTCTGTGAAGAAGTGTCTTGTTTGCTCCCGTGGACTGAACCAAGATGCCCTCCATCGAGCAACTTTACCAGCAACTTAAGGAAGAATTGAGGGCAGCGAAGATGGAGATACGGCGATTGACCGAGGAAAACAAGAGGATTCGTAGTAGTCCTCCTGTTTCGAGTCCTCAGGTCAAGAAGGGATCGTGGTCAGTGGTTGGACAGCAGGGGACGACGAAGTTGACGATCAAGAAGACGAATGGAAAGCCAGAAACGATGAAGAAGAAAGAGACTGCTGTGGAAACTCCCGTGGAAACCTCCAACGCATTCTCGGTGCTACCCGACGAATGTGAGTCTACTACTGGGATCGTCACGACGAACGACAACAAGGAAGGTAAGAATATTGCTGTTGTTGGGGATAGCCAGGTTAGATACATGGATAGGGCATTCTGCTTGAAGGAGAGGAGTAGGAGACAAAGGGTATGCTTTCCTGGGGCTGGGATGGAGGACATTGTTAGCCGGCTTGACAACATCATGAACGGTAATGGGATCAATCCTATTATTTGCCTCAGTGCTGGAGGCAATGATGTAGGCAAGCGTAGAAGTGAGGATTTAGTTAGAAAGTTCAGGACAGCTATAGACATGATTAGGAAGAAGGGGGGGCGCCCTGTTATATGTGGCATTTTGCCAAGAAGAGGTGTTGGTAATGAATGGTTGTCCAGAGCAATTGGTATTAATTGTTGGCTGGATAAACAATGTAAGGATAATGCAGTACCATTCATTGACAACTGGGACAACTTCTATGGCCGAAATGACATGTATGCCAGGGATGGGGTTCACTTATCCAGGGCAGGTGTGGGTTTTCTTGCTAACTCAGTTGAGGGGGTTGTTAGGACTTTAAACTAGGATTAGTTAGAGGTATGGGTTTTGAAATGATTAATAATGAATATTGATATATTGACTTATGCTCTGATATTAAGAATCTTAATAGTAACTGTCATGGAGTAACTCTGGGTAATGATAATTTCAGAAATTGTGTAAAAACAAAGATGAATAGGAAAAATGTGCAGAAGAAAAAACATATGATGGTATTTTATGCTAACAGTCGAAGGGCAAGAAATAAAATTAATGAACTACGTTTGGTAGCATGTGCTGGGAACTTTGATATCATTGCATTAACTGAAACGTGGTATGATTTAAAGAGTCGGGATATGACTGCTGAGTGTAATATTCAGGGATTTAAGTTATTCAATGTGGATAGATGTAATGGGAAGGGGGGAGGAGTTGCATTGTATGTTCGAGAAAATATTAATTGTTGCATAAAAAAAGGTATAAAAATAGATGGAGCAGTAACAGAGTCTGTTTAGGTAGAGTTCGTGGAGGGTCAAGAAAAACTAATTCTAGGTGTAATATACCGACCTCCAGGCTTGGATCACGATAGAGGGAGACTTCTTTGGGACGAAATTGTTAGGGCTTCTGGACACAGTAACGTAGTCATAGTAGGGGACTTTAACTTTAGCCAAATTGACTGGAATTCTTTGACAGGTAATCTAGAGTCCAGTGACTTCATAGAAACAGTTCAGGACTGTTTTCTGAAACAGAGTGTAACTGAACCTACCAGGGGTAATAATTTGCTAGACCTAGTCTTGTCAAATAAGGAAACACTCGTGAATAATCTGGAGATCACTGAAGAGCTTGGCGCAAGTGATCACAAATCCATCACCTTTAGCATTAATTGGGAATGCAAGAATAATGATAATACAGTAAAAATCCCCGATTTTCGTTCTGCCGATTATAATGGACTTAGGGAACATCTGTCTAATCTTGATTGGGGTTATCTAGCTAATGATTTTATTGACGATAATCATACTTATGAATATGAAGGGATCTGCTTTTATGATTGTTTTCTTAATAATGTACACAGTGCCCAGAGTATATACATTCCCCAGAGAGAAATTAGGTCTAATAATAACGATCCCAAATGGGTTAACAGGAGGCTAAAGCATCTATTAGGGGAGAAAATGGGAATTTATAGGCGCATCAGAAGAGGAGAGGTTAACCTTACTGACCAATATGTTCAGCTTAAAAGAGAAGTAAAAAAGGCGATTAGAAAGGCTAAACGTGACTATGAAATTAGAGTCGCTAATGAATCAAAGACTAATCCAAAGGGGTTCTTTCAAGTGTATAGGACGAAGGTGAAGGAAAAAGTAGGACCTCTGAAATCTGGGAATGGACAGCTGACAGATAATGAACTGGAAATGTGTTCCTTATTTAATGACTATTTTTTGTCAGTTTTTACACAGGAAGATGTAAATGAGATTCCAGTAATTAACAATTATTTAGTTCCTGATGAATTTAAGTTAACTAATATTACTGTCACGAGGGACATGGTTATTAAACAGATAGACAAACTGAAACAAAATAAGTCCCCGGGACCCGATGAGCTGTTTTCAAGGGTACTTAAGGAATGCAAGATGGAGCTTAGTCAGCCATTAACGAGTGTATTCAATGCGTCCATCCTTACCAGTGTTGTGCCAGAGATGTGGAAGATGGCTAATGTGGTTCCTATATTCAAATCAGGGGATAAGTCCACTCCTTCAAATTACCGTCCAATAAGCCTGACATCTATAGTGGGCAAGTTATTAGAATCAATTATAGCTGACATTATCAGAAGTCACCTTGAAGAGCATAACTTGATAAATGAATCTCAGCATGGATTCACGAGAGGTCGTTCCTGCCTGACAAACTTGCTGACGTTCTTCAATAGAACATTTGAGGCAGTTGACAGTGATAAGGAATATGATATTGTTTATTTGGATTTTAGTAAAGCCTTCGACAGAGTACCTCACAAGAGACTCTTAAGAAAAGTGGCAGCTCATGGTATAGGAGGTAAAGTTCTAGCATGGATTGAGGCATGGCTTACCAATAGAAAGCAGAGAGTTACCATTAATGGAGTGAAATCTGAATGGGGATTAGTCACTAGTGGCGTTCCACAAGGATCAGTTTTAGGCCCTCTCTTGTTCATAATTTACATTAATGACCTTGATGAAGGGATTACTAGTGACATGAGTAAGTTTGCTGATGATACAAAGATAGGCCGTATAATTCACTCTGAGGAGGATATCAATGAACTCCAGGATGATTTGAACAAATTAATGTCTTGGTCTGAGAAATGGCAGATGAAGTTTAATGTGGATAAGTGTAAGGTACTTGCCCTTGGTAATGAAAATAACCCTCGAAGCTATAATCTAGGTGAAGTAGAGCTTGGTCATACAGAATGTGAAAAAGACTTGGGAGTCATGGTAAGCAGAAATCTAAAGCCAAGACAGCAGTTGTGATGAATGGTTTGAAAAACCGACAAGTTGAAGATTGAGACACTTATGCAGCATATAGGAATCTTTATTCAGGAGTGGGACTTGCACATCAGAGCTTATTTCTTGGGTAGCATTGGGAATTGGGTTGGTCAAGTGTTTGTTAGTGGGGTGAATTGAAAAGGACCTGCCTAGTATGGGCCAACAGGCCTCCTGCAGTGTTCCTCCTTTCTTATGTTCTTATGTTCTTAAAACTCCAGTAGGTTTGTGACACAGGATTTGCCTTCCATGAATCAGTGCTGGCTGACGTTTATAACCTTGTTCCGGTGCGTGTGTGTGTGTGCGTGCGTGTGTGTATGTGTGTGTGTGTGTGTGTGCTTTCTCTCTCTCTCTCTCTCTCTCTCTCTCTCTCTCTCTCTCTCTCTCTCTCTCTCTCTCTCTCTCTCTCTCTCTGTCATTACTAATTGCTTAGCATTAATTGGAGCCTGATTCAAGCAGACAGCTGAAAGGTCACGAGTTCAGTACTCTGACAAGGAGACGCGAACAGGTGAGTTTCCTTCCACTGTCTCCGTTCACCTAGCAGTATACTAGGTACCAGTCTCCACACGCGCACACACACACACACACACACACACATACACACACACACACACACACACACACACACACACACACACACACACACACACACACACACACACACACACACACACTAGGGAATGGAAGAAATATAGAAGGCAAAGGACCCAGGAGAATAAGGAGAGCAGTCGTAGAGCCAGAAATGAATATGCACAGATAAGAAGGGAGGCCCAACGACAATATGAAAACGACATAGCAGCGAAAGCCAAATCTGACCCGAAGCTGTTATACAGCCACATCAGGAGGAAAACAACAGTCAAGGACCAGGTAATCAGGCTAAGGAAGGAAGGAGGAGAGACAACAAGAAATGACCGTGAAGTATGTGAGGAACTCAACAAGAGATTCAAAGAAGTGTTCACAGAGGAGACAGAAGGGGCTCCAGAGGGACGGAGAGGTGGGGCACATCACCAGGTGCTGGACACGGTACACACAACCGAGGAAGAAGTGAAGAGGCTTCTGAGTGAGCTAGATACCTCAAAGGCAATGGGGCCAGATAACATCTCCCCATGGGTCCTGAGAGAGGGAGCAGAGGTGCTATGTGTACCCCTAACAACAATATTCAATACATCTATCGAAACAGGGAGATTGCCTGAGGCATGGAACACAGCAAATGTATTCCCAATCTTTAAAAAAGGAGACAGACATGAAGCACTAAACTACAGACCAGTGTCACTGACATGTATAATATGCAAAGTCATGGAGAAGATTATCAGGAGAAGAGTGGTGGAACACCTAGAAAGGAATGATCTCATCAACAGCAGTCAACATGGTTTCAGGGACGGGAAATCCTGTGTCACAAACATACTGGAGTTCTACGACATGGTGACAGCAGTAAGACAAGAGAGAGAGGGGTGGGTGGATTGCGTTTTCTTGGACTGCAAGAAGGCGTTTGACACAGTTCCACACAAGAGATTATTGCAAAAACTGAAGGACCAAGCAAGGATAACAGGGAAGGCACTACAATGGATCAGGGAATACTTGTCAGGAAGACAGCAGCGAGCCATGGTACGTGGCGAGGTGTCAAAGTGGGCACCTGTGACCAGCGGGGTCCCACAGGGTTCAGTCCTAGGACCAGTGCTGTTTCTGGTATTTGTGAACGACATGACGGAAGGAATAGACTCCGAAGTGTCCCTGTTTGCAGATGACGTGAAGTTGATGAGAAGAATTCATTCAGTCGAAGACCAGGCAGAACTACAAATGGATCTGGACAGGCTGCAGACCTGGTCCAGCAATTGGCTCCTGGAGTTCAACCCCACCAAGTGCAAAGTCATGCAGATTTGGGAAGGGCAAAGAAGACCGTAAACGGAATACAGTCTAGGGGGCCAGAGACTACAAACCTCACTCAAGGAAAAAGATCTTGGGGTGAGTATAACACCAGGCACATCTCCTGAAGCGCACATCAACCAAATTACTGCTGCAGCATATGGGCGCCTAGCAAACCTCAGAACAGCATTCCAACATCTTAATAAGGAATCGTTCAGGACTCTGTACACCGTGTACGTTAGGCCCATATTGGAGTATGCGGCACCAGTTTGGAACCCACATCTAGCCAAGTACGTAAAGAAACTAGAGAAAGTGCAAAGGTTTGCAACAAGACTAGTCCCAGAGCTAAGGGGTATGTCCTACGAGAAGAGGTTAAGGGAAATCAACCTGACGACACTGGAGGACAGAAGAGATAGGGGGGACATGATAACGACATGCAAAATACTGAGAGGAATTGACAAGGTGGACAAAGACAGGATGTTCCAGAGACTGGACACAGCAACAAGGGGACACAGTTGGAAGTTGAAGACACAGCTGAATCACAGGGATGTTAGGAAGTATTTCTTCAGCCACAGAGTAGTCAGGAAGTGGAATAGTTTGGGAAGAGATGTAGTGGAGGCAGGATCCATACATAGTTTTAATCAGAGGTATGATAAAGCTCACGGTTCAGGGAGAGTGACCTAGTAGCGACCAGTGAAGAGGCGGGGCCAGGAGCTTGGACTCGACCCCTGCAACCTCAACTAGGTGAGTACAACTAGGTGAGTACACGCACGCACACACACACACACATACACACACGCATACACACACACATACACACACACACACACACGCACACACACACACACACACTTCCTGTACTATAAGCTTTAGTTTAGATAAAGAGTTATTCTTGACGTCTGGTACACAGTTTATGCGAAGACTTGGTCAGCCTCGTGAAGCCGGCAAAGCCTTGAACACAAAATTCCACCAGATCGTGGGTAATGTTTGTCAGGAAACAGGACAAGTGTTTCCTGACGCGAGTCTTACTCATATGATGACCTGTAGTTGGAGCTTTTAGTCACCTGACCGAAACCTTCCGCTGGGCTTACCGCTCCACCCATTTAAAAATTATAGCTATTAAAACCAATTTGTATACCAGATCGTAGAGTAACCTATCCCTTACTTACATAAACAAAAATTTTCTAAAGTTTAGCGCATCAGGATAGTGAATACACAGATTAAAGACGAATAACAGCAGAACCGGAGTCACAACATCACAAGACAATGTAGGAATATTCACGGAGCAAGGGAAAAAAATTGCAAAACAACTCGAGAATATTCATATCAGTCCACTGGAAAATTTGTAGTGGGGAAGGAATGGTTAAGTTGCTGTAAGTTAGGCAAGTATACAAGTGAAGTATATAAGTGAAGTATAAACCTTGGTAATAAATACCGACAAGTTGGTTTAGAAAGACACGTAAGCAAACACTATAACATATTTATTAGAAAACGTTTCGGTCCTGGGACCTTGATCACTTCAAGGTCCCAGGACCGAAACGTTTTCTAATAAATATGTTATAGTGTTTGCTTACGTGTCTTTCTAAACCATACAAGTGAAGTATACAAGTGAAGTACCGACAATACGTAAGTGAAGATGACACTTCAAGGTCCCAGGACCGAAACGTTTTCTAATAAATATGTTATAGTGTTTGCTTACGTGTCTTTCTAAACCATACAAGTGAAGTATACAAGTGAAGTATACAAGTGAAGTATACAAGTGAAGTATACAAGTGAAGTATACAAGTGAAGTATACAAGTGAAGTATACAAGTGACGTATACAAGTGAAGTATACAAGTGAAGTATACAAGTGAAGTATACAAGTATACAAGTGAAGTATACAAGTGAAGTATACAAGTGAAGTATACAAGTATACAAGTGAAGTATACAAGTGACGTATACAAGTGAAGTATACAAGTGATGGTGTATGCAGGTGAGTATGCAGGTGAGTATACAAAGGTGAGTATGCAAAGTGATGCAAATGAGTATGCAGGTGAGGTATGCAGGTGGATGTGCAGGTGGAGTATACAGGTGGAGTATGAAATGAGTATGCAGGTGAGTGTACAGGTGCATATGACAGTGATGTATACAAGGTGGAGTATCAGTGAGTATGCAGGTGAGTATGCATTGGTGGGTATGCAAATGAGTATACAGGTGAGTATGCAGGTGAGTATGCAGGTGGATATGCAGGTGAGTATGTGCAGTGAGTATGAAAGTGAGTATGCAGGTGAGGGTATGCAGGTGAGTATGCAAATTGAGTATGCAAGGTGAGTATACTATGAGGTGAGTATGCAGGTGAGTATACAGTGGTATGCAGGTGAGTATGCAATTGGAGTATACAGGTGAGTATACAAATTAGGTATGCAAGTGGAGTATACAGGTGAGGGTATACAGAAGTGACGTATGCAAATTGAGTATGCAAGTATACAAGTATACAAGTGAAGTATACAAGTATACAAGTGAAGTATACAAGTGAAGTATACAAGTGAAGTATACAAGTATACAAGTGAAGTATACAAGTGAAGTATACAAGTATACAAGTGAAGTATACAAGTGAAGTATACAAGTGAAGTATACAAGTATACAAGTGAAGTATACAAGTGAAGTATACAAGTGAAGTATACAAGTGAAGTTTAATGATCCGTGCAGTTATTTTTCACATACATCTGCGAGAAAGATGATCACAATTAACGGAGTAAACTAAACCAACATCCCCACCGAAGATGTCAATAAAACAGAACATTGAGTTTATGGTATTTTACTGAGAATTTGTTTCGTCCACTAGAATCCATATACGTTTTCTGATAATAAAGTCTCTGGTGGGCGAAACATCTCAACAAACTGACATAAACTTCATTTTGTGTAAACATACTTGTCAGTATAAACTGCCAATGATATCTCAAACGAAATAATAATATTCCAAACGCAGGAAATAACGTTGATTTACCCCATCCCCCCCATGGAGGTGAAGGGTGGATGAACGTCACCTTCAACTGCAACAATGAAGATATTTGTGGGTTGTGAGGAAGCAGGAGGAGAAGGACTCCTCACTCAGACAAAAGAAGTCTGTCTCTTGAAAACAATACAAGTGGAAGAGAAAGAGGAGATGTATATTTATATTTTTCTTAACCTTGCGTCAGTGGGAGGGGGAAGGACTTATTCATGAACGCTGGAGGAGGAGGGAGTTTCCAGAGAGCTGAAGCAAGAGGACTAGACACGAGGAGTTTTCAAATATATTTTGTATTTGTGTTCTTGTGTGCGTGTGCACGTGCGTGTGGGTGTGCGTGCGCACGTGCGCTTGTCTGCATCTGTATTAGCCATATGCAAATGTCATTTATAAAGCACACTGATTTTTTTTAAGGTGAGTGGAAATATTAACTCTAGCCGAGCGAACTATCAGCCACATGTCGCTGGGTAACAGTCTCCCTCCACAAGTGTCTGTGTTATCAGCAACCCGTCGCTGGGTAACAGTCTCCCTCCACAAGTGTCTGTGTTATCAGCAACCCGTCGCTGGGTAACAGTCTCCCTCCACAAGTGTCTGTGTTATCAGCAACCCGTCGCTGGGTAACAGTCTCCCTCCACAAGTGTCTGTGTT
This sequence comes from Cherax quadricarinatus, assembly GCF_038502225.1. NCBI lineage: Eukaryota > Metazoa > Arthropoda > Malacostraca > Decapoda > Parastacidae > Cherax > Cherax quadricarinatus. Next base: position 8,854,172 of record NC_091323.1, on the reverse strand, counting down.
ATCAGCAACCCGTCGCTGGGTAACAGTCTCCCTCCACAAGTGTCTGTGTTATCAGCAACCCGTCGCTGGGTAACAGTCTCCCTCCACAACTGTCTGTGTTATCAGCAACCCGTCGCTGGGTAACAGTCTCCCTCCACAAGTGTCTGTGTTATCAGCAACCCGTCGCTGGGTAACAGTCTCCCTCCACAAGTGTCTGTGTTATCAGCAACCCGTCGCTGGGTAACAGTCTCCCTTCACAAGCGCCTGTGTTATCAGCAACCTGTCGCTGGGTAACAGTCTCCCTTCACAAGCGCCTGTGTTATCAGCAACCCGTCGCTGGGTAACAGTCTCCCTTCACAAGCGCCTGTGTTATCAGCAACCCGTCGCTGGGTAACAGTCTCCCTTCACAAGTGCCTGTGTTATCAGCAACCTGTCGCTGGGTAACAGTCTCCCTTCACAAGCGCCTGTGTTATCAGCAACCTGTCGCTGGGTAACAGTCTCCCTTCACAAGCGCCTGTGTTATCAGCAACCTGTCGCTGGGTAACAGTCTCCCTTCACAAGCGCCTGTGTTATCAGCAACCCGTCGCTGGGTAACAGTCTCCCTTCACAAGTGCCTGTGTTATCAGCAACCTGTCGCTGGGTAACAGTCTCCCTTCACAAGCGCCTGTGTTATCAGCAACCCGTCGCTGGGTAACAGTCTCCCTTCACAAGCGCCTGTGTTATCAGCAACCCGTCGCTGGGTAACAGTCTCCCTTCACAAGCGCCTGTGTTATCAGCAACCCGTCGCTGGGTAACAGTCTCCCTTCACAAGCGCCTGTGTTATCAGCAACCCGTCGCTGGGTAACAGTCTCCCTTCACAAGCGCCTGTGTTATCAGCAACCCGTCGCTGGGTAACAGTCTCCCTTCACAAGCGCCTGTGTCATCAGCAACCCGTCGCTGGGTAACAGTCTCCCTTCACAAGGGCCTGTGTCATCAGCAACCCGTCGCTGGGTAACAGTCTCCCTCCACAAGCGCCTGTGTTTTCTACCACCTGTCGGTGGATTACAGTCCCCCTCCACAAGCGTCTGTGTTATCTGCCACCCGTTGCTGGGTTACAGTCTCCCTCCACAATCACCTGTGTTATCAGCAACCCGTCGCTGGGATACAGTCCCCCTAAACAAGCGCCTGTGTTATCTACCACCCGTCGATGCGTTACAGTCCCCCTAAACAAGCGCCTGTGTTATCTACCACCTGTCGATGGGTTACAGTCCCCCTAAACAAGCGCCTGTGTTATCTACCACCCGTCACCGGGTTACATTCCCCCTAAACAAGCGCCTGTGTTATCTACCACCCGTCGCTGAGCTACAGTCCCCCTCCACAAGCGCCTGTGTTATCTACCACCCGCCACCGGGTTACAGTCCCCCTAAACAAGCGCCTATGCTATCTACCACCCGTCACCGGGTTACAGTCCCCCTGAACAAGCGCCTGTGTTATCTACCACCCGTCGCTGAGCTAGTCCCCCTCCACAAGCGCCTGTGTCATCTACCACCCGTCGCTGGGTTACAGTTCCCCTCCCTAAGCGCCTGTGTTATCTACCACAAGTCGCTGGGTTACAGTCCCCCTCCACAAGCGCCTGTGTCATCTACCATCCGTCGCTGAGTTACAGTCCCCCTCCTCAAGGGCCTGTGTTATCTACCACCTGTCGCTGGGTTACAGTCCCCCTCCCCAAGCGCCTATGTTATCTACCACCCGTCGCTGGGTTACAGTCCCCCTCCACAAGCGTCTGGTCTGTGTTATCTACCACCCGTCACTGGGTTACAGTCCCCCTCCACAAGTGCCTCTGTTATCAGCAACCCGCCGCTGGGTTACAGTCCCCCTCCATAAACGTCTGTGTTATCTACCACCCGTCGCTGGGTTACAGTCCCCCTCCACAAGCGCCTGTGTTATCTACCACCCGTCGCTGGGTTATCGTCCCTCTCCACAAAGCACCTGTTGTCTACCAACCGTCGCTGGGTTACCGTCCCCCTACACAAAGCACCTGTGTTATCTACCACCTGTCGGTGGATTACAGTCCCCCTCCACAAGCGCCTGTGTCATCTACCACCCGTCGCTGGGTTACAGTTCCCCTCCCTAAGCGCCTGTGTTATCTACCACAAGTCACTGGGTTACAGTCCCCCTCCACAAGCGTCTGGTCTGTGTTATCTACCACCCGTCACTGGGTTACAGTCCCCCTCCACAAGCGCCTCTGTTATCAGCAACCCGCCGCTGGGTTACAGTCCCCCTCCATAAACGTCTGTGTTATCTACCACCCGTCGCTGGGTTACAGTCCCCCTCCACAAGCGCCTGTGTTATCTACCACCCGTCGCTGGGTTATCGTCCCCCTCCACAAAGCACCTGTTGTCTACCACCCGTCGCTGGGTTACCGTCCCCCTACACAAAGCACCTGTGTTATCTACCACCTGTCGGTGGATTACAGTCCCCCTCCACAAAGCACCTGTGTTGGAAATATTAATTCAGTTATCGGCTATTTCGGTTATCGGCCGACCTTCAGGAACGGATTACCACCGATAACCGAGGGTCCACTGTACTTGGGAATTCTTCGCTTGCCTAACCATTGGGCACGACCTACTTCCACACTGAACAAATGTGACACCACCTACGTCTGCTGCATCTCTCCTGCCTACGGTATACAAGCTACTTCTCCACACATATGCTGTATTCTGTTCAAGATTGATGGACTGACCACATCGACTCAAGGTTGAGGGACTGATTATCTCATTCTCCTTCTGTTCTTCACGACTCTCCTTTGTAAGGACTGATGAAGCCACTGTGTGGCAAAGCGTTTCCTCAATAAAGATACCCAAGAGTTGCACATGTGTCTAATTTATCAACGTGTTGGTTCTCTGAACCATTCATCCTCAAGCATTTGTTCTGTTAGTGGTTGGATTTGTGAATCACTTGCCTAGTATGGGTCAACAGGCATATGCAGTGTTCCTCCTTTCTTATGTTCTTATGTTCTGCCACCCGTCGCTGGGTTACCGTCCCCCTCCACAAAGCACCTGTGTTACCCTTCCACCCGTCGCTGGGTTATCGTCCCCCTCCAAAAAGCACCTGTGTTATCTACCACCTGTCGCTGGGTTACCGTCCCCATCCACAAAGCACCTGTGTTATCTACCACCTGTCGCTAGGTTACCGTCTCCCTCCACAAAGCACCTGTGTTATCTACCACCTGTCGCTGGGTTACCGTCTCCCTCCACAAAGCACCTGTGTTATCTACCACCTGTCGCTGGGTTACCGTCCCCCTCCACAAAGCACCTGTGTTATCTCCACCACTGCCATTGATTCGAATAAATTACCACAGTGAAAAATAGCGCTCGGTTTAATCTTCTGAACGTGGGTAGAGGGATTAATGAGTGCCAGTTTCACCAACAACTGAAAATATGACGTTTTTCGCGGGTAAACGTGCAGTAGGTTTATATTAGAAACTTTCGAATGTGTCAGTATTTACTGTATTTGTTTTTAAAGCCTGAGAGTTTGATTCACTTCAAGAACCACTGTGACCTCAACTCACTGTGCTGGTGAGTCGGAGTCGCATTAAAATTCGTCTCTCATGATGGGTTTCACATCATCATCATCTCTGTCATTATAATTACCGGGAGTGTGAACGTTTTGTAGATGGATGGTTCAGAGAACCGACATGTTGATAAATTAGACACATGTGCAACTCTTGGGCATCTTTATTGAGGAAACGTTTCGCCACACAGTGGCGAAACGTTTCCTCAATAAAGATACCCAAGAGTTGCACATGTGTCTAATTTATCAGTGTGAACGTTGTTTCTGTATCCGGGATTGTGTGTGTTGCTGGAGGGAGGGATGGAGGGAGGGATGGAGGGAGGGATGGAGGGAGGGATGGAGGGAGGGATGGAGGGAGGGATGGAGGGAAGGATGGAGGGAGGGTCAGTGGAAGGGTGGGATGGAGAGGTAGTGGAAAGCTGTCAGAGAGAGGAGCATCATAATAGGAAAGTGGTTAATAAAAAGAGGTGGCCGGGGGGGAGGGGGGATGTAGAGAGAAATATTACTGCTGCTGCAGCTGCTGCTGCTAGTTCTGCTGTTACTGCTTCTGCTGCTGCTGTTGCTGCTGCTGCTGCTGCTGCTGCTGTTGCTGCTGCTGCTGCTAGTTCTGCTGTTACTGCTGCTGCTGCTAGTTCTGCTGTTACTGCTTCTGCTGCTGCTGTTGCTGCTGCTACTGCTACTGCTGCTGCTGCTGCTGCTGCTGCTAGTTCTGCTGCTGCTGCTGCTGCTAGTTCTGCTGCTGCTGCTGCTGCTGCTACTTCTGCTGCTGCTGCTAGTTCTGCTGCTGCTGCTGCTGCTGCTACTTCTGCTGCTGCTGCTGATACTTCTGCTGCTGCTGCTGCTCCTGCTAGTTCTGCTGCTGCTGCTGCTTCTAGTTCTGCTGCTGCTGCTGCTGCTGCTGCTGCTAGTTCTTCTGCTGCTACTGCTGTTGTTGCTGCTGCTGCTAGTTCTGCTGCTGCTACTGCTGCTGCTAGTTCTGCTGCTGCTACTGTTGCTGCTGCTAGTTCTGCTGCTGCTGCTACTACTGCTGCTGCTGCAGCTGCTAGTTCTGCTGCTGTTGCTGCTACTGCTGCTGCTGCTGCTGCTGCTGCTGCTGCTGCTGCTGCTAGTTCTGCTGTTACTGCTGCTGCTGCTAGTTCTGCTGTTACTGCTTCTGCTGCTGCTGTTGCTGCTGCTACTGCTACTGCTACTGCTGCTGCTGCAGCTGCTGCTTCTGCTGCTGCTACTGCTGCTGCTGTTACTGCTGCTGCTTCTAGTTCTCCTGCTGCTGCTAGTTCTGTTGTTGTTGCTGCTGCTGCTGCTGCTGCTAGTTCTGCTGCTGTTAGTTCTGCTGCTGCTAGTTCTGCTGCTGCTGCTGCTGCTAGTTCTGCTGCTGCTGCTACTGCTAGTTCTGCTGCTGCTACTGTTGTTATTGTTGTTACTGCTGCTGCTAGTTCTGCTGCTGCTACTGCTGCTGCAGCTGCTAGTTCTGCTGCTGCTTCTACTGCTTCTGCTACTGCTGCTGCTGCTGCTGCTGCTGCTGCTGCTGCTGCTGCTCGTTCTGCTGCTGCTGCTGCTGCTAGTTCTGCTGCTGCTACTGCTGCTGCTGTTACTGCTGCTGCTTCTAGTTCTCCTGCTGCTGCTAGTTCTGTTGTTGCTGCTGCTGCTAGTTCTGTTGTTGCTGCTGCTGCTGCTAGTTCTACTGCTGCTAGTTCTGCTGCTGCTAGTTCTGCTGCTGCTGCTGCTGCTGCTAGTTCTGCTGCTGCTGCTGCTGCTAGTTCTGCTGCTGCTACTGCTGTTATTGTTGTTGCTGCTGCTGCTAGTTCTGCTGCTGCTACTGCTGTTATTGTTGTTGCTGCTGCTGCTAGTTCTGCTGCTGCTACTGCTGCTGCAGCTGCTAGTTCTGCTGCTGCTTCTACTGCTGCTGCTTCTACTGCTTCTGCTACTGCTGCTGCTGCTGCTGCTGCTGCTGCTGCTGCTGCTACTGCTGTTATTGTTGTTGCTGCTGCTGCTAGTTCTGCTGCTGCTACTGCTGCTGCAGCTGCTAGTTCTGCTGCTGCTTCTACTGCTTCTGCTACTGCTGCAGCTGCTGCTGCTGCTGCTGCTGCTGCTGCTGCTGCTGCTGCTGCTGCTTCTTCTTCTTCTGCTGCTGCTGCTACTGCTGCCGCTGCTGCTGCTTCTTATTCTGCTGCTGCTACTGCTGCTGCTGCTGCTGCTGCTGCTGCTGCTGCTGCTTCTTATTCTGCTGCTGCTACTGCTGCTGCTGCTGCAGTTATCATGTTTCCTAATTTTTCACTAAAATAGTTAATGTTTGAGTGTGGTACTCTGTAGATGTTTATCACTGTCAGGGTGTTTTACAGGTCTTTTGATTTAAATTTAGCTATAATATATTCTACATGTTCATTCATTGTGCAAGAATTATTGATACATTCAAGTTGATCTGAGTAGTATATAGCTGTGCCACCCCCTTTCTTTTCTGTCCTTCAGTTGTGTATGGCTGTGTAACCAGGATGGCATAGACATCTGTAGTACCAGGCTTTAACTAGGTTTCTGTGAGAGTGATGATTGACGTACTGGTATGCATTGAGTAATGCTGTGAGGTCATCATAATGTTTGCTCAAAGATCTGACATTGTAATTAACGATAGTTATGTTATTGTTGGCTCTGAGTAATGTCTTTGCTTGGTCTGTTGTAAAATAATTACAGTTGCTATTCAATTCGTGTAAGTCATTTAATAAAAGGTTGATATTAGGATCAATGTTTGTAATCATAAGATTGTGAGTGACTCTACAAATAGACTTTTGAATAAAGTATTATGTTAAACTTAATAATTATTATATTAAACTAATTTACCTTACTAGCTAATGGATTGCTACAAGTAGTTTAAAAAAAAATACAGAGATACAGTTTACTCTTAATATGGTTCAGCTCTGATGATTTTATATTGAACTGTTATTATTATTTTCGAGTTTGACAAAAGTTGTAGATTTAGAATAGAAGTTTACTGAACACAGTAAAATTACTTAGTACTGGAAGTAATAATTAAATTAAAAGTTCGCAGGTAATGGTAGTTATAAAAGAAAAATAAGAGAATAAAAAGTTTATAATACTATATTAAAATACGTAATAAAATACAAGGATTATATTTACTCTTATTGTGGCACAAGTTTGACAATATAATATTACACAAGTTATTACTTCTATAATAATAGTTTATAATAGTGAACAAGTAATGCTAAATTAAAAATAAAACAATAGAAATAAAGAGAGAGAATATAGTGATCAATTGTACAAAAGTAAAATAAACTGATAATAAATATGGGGGTGAAAAAAATTTAAATAATATTAGTTAAAAAAAATATTAAAAAAGAAATAATTTCTGTTACAAGTTATAAATTTTTCTGAAGAAATTTTAGTATTTAATATTGCATTGGTAGAAATATTAGAGTTTATAAAGGCAATATAAAGTATTTAAAAGTGATTAATTGTATGATAATTAATTGATAATAAATGTGGTATTAAAAAAGTTTGTGATAATTACTGGTAATTAATAATGTGTAAAAAATGTACAAACGTAGAATGGACTGATAGTAAATATGGTATTAAATGTTTTAGCAAGTAATGGTCATTAATGGCATTAAAAAAAGGGTTGCAAAATGGCCAGATAATATTTATTAGACAAAATTTAAGCAAGGAATAGTAATTTAAGAAAAATACATAACATAAGGTGGCTAATTCTCACCAGTAATATCACATATACTGAGTTAGTTGATTTTGATTATTAAGAGATTGAACCGCGAAGTTTGTACAGTAATGGAGCAAAACAATACACTACAACGTAGGCTTTTGGTTTGGACATTATTTAATCAGTCTCTGTAAGATTAGTGTCCCGATGGAATCGTGATAGTTCATTCTCATTTGTGATAGAATACAGTTGGCTTGCATTTGTTTTCTTCACTAGAATTTTGCCGAACCTTCTGAAGCATTGGTGGATCTTGTCAGTATTCTTCCGCTTAAGTTTTCAGACTATATTGGAGATTCTGCTGTTTTTTGGTCAGACACTCGTTTATGTATACCTCTTTGTTTGTTTTAATAGTTGTGCTGTTGCTGCTGCTGCTGTTACTGCTGCTGCTGCTGCTGCTGATGATGATGATGATACTACTGCTGCTACTGATGATGATGATACTACTGCTGCTGCTGTTGCTGCTACTGCTGCTGCTGATGATGATACTACTGCTGCTGCTGTTGCTGCTGCTACTGCTGCTGATGATACTACTGCTGCTGCTGCTGCCGATACTACTACTGCTGCTGTTACTGCTGCTGCTACTGCTGCTGCTGCTGATGATGATGATACTACTGCTGCTGCTGTTGCTGCTACTGCTGCTGCTGCTGATGATACTACTGCTGCTGCTGTTGCTGCTGCTACTGCTGCTGCTGCTGCTGATGATACTACTGCTGCTGCTGTTGCTGCTGCTACTGCTGCTGCAGCTGATGATGATACTACTGCTGCTGCTGCTGCTGCTGCTGATACTACTACTGCTGCTGTTGCTGCTGCTACTGCTACTGCTGCTGCTGCTGATACTACTGCTGCTGATGATGATACTACTGCTGCTGCTGTTGCTGCTGCTACTGCTGCTGCTGATGATGATGATACTACTGCTGCTGCTGCTGATACTACTGCTGCTGCTGCTGCTGCTGCTGATACTACTGCTGCTGCTGCTGCTACTGCTGCTGCTGCTGATGATGATACTACTGCTGCTGCTGCTGATACTACTGCTGCTGCTGCTGCTGCTGCTGATGATGATACTACTGCTGCTGCTGCTGCTGCTGCTGCTGCTGCTGCTGCTGCTGCTGATGATGATGATACTACTGCTGCTGCTGCTGATACTACTGCTGCTGCTGCTGCTACTGCTGCTGCTGCTGATACTACTGCTGTTGCTGCTGCTACTGCTGCTGCTGCTGATGATGATACTACTGCTGCTGCTGCTGCTGATGATGATACTACTGCTGCTGCTGCTGCTGTTGCTGCTGCTACTGCTGCTGCTGATGATGATGATACTACTGCTGCTGCTGCTGCTGCTGCTGCTGATGATGATGATACTACTGCTGCTGCTGCTGATACTACTGCTGCTGCTGTTGCTGCTACTGCTGCTGCTGCTACTGCTGCTGCTGCTGATACTACTGCTGTTGCTGCTGCTACTGCTGCTGCTGCTGATACTACTGCTGCTGCTGCTGATACTACTGCTGCTGCTGCTGATACTACTGCTGCTGCTGCTGCTACTGCTGCTGCTGCTGATGATGATACTACTGCTGCTGCTGCTGATACTACTGCTGCTGCTGCTGCTGCTGATACTACTGCTGCTGCTGCTGCTGCTGATACTACTGCTGCTGCTGCTGCTGCTGATACTACTGCTGCTGCTGCTGATACTACTGCTGCTGCTGCTGCTGCTGCTGATGATGATACTACTGCTGCTGCTGCTACTGCTGCTGCTGATGATGATGATACTACTGTTGCTGCTGCTGCTGCTGCTGCTGATGATGATGATACTACTGCTGCTGCTGCTGATACTACTGCTGCTGCTGCTGATACTACTGCTGCTGCTGCTGATACTACTGCTGCTGCTGCTGATACTACTGCTGTTGCTGCTGCTACTGCTGCTGCTGCTGATGATGATACTACTGCTGCTGCTGCTGATACTACTGCTGCTGCTGCTGCTGCTGCTGATGATGATACTACTGCTGCTGCTGCTGATACTACTGCTGCTGCTGCTGCTGCTGCTGCTGCTGCTGCTGCTGCTGATACTACTGCTGCTACTGATACTACTGCTGCTGCTAGGTCTGCTGCTGCTGATACTACTACTGCTGCTGTTGCTGCTACTGCTGCTGCTGCTGATGATACTACTGCTGCTGCTGCTGATACAACTGCTGCTACTGTTGCTGCTGTTATTGCTACTGCTATTGCTGATGTTGCTGCTGCTGCTGATACTACTGCTGCTGCTGCTGCTGCTGCTGCTGCTACTGATACTACTGCTGCTGCTGCTGCTGCTGCTACTGATACTACTGCTGCTGCTGCTACTGCTGCTGCTGCTGCTGCTACTGATACTACTGCTGCTGCTGCTGCTACTGATACTACTGCTGCTGCTGCTACTGATACTACTGCTGCTGCTGCTACTGATACTACTGCTGCTGCTGCTACTGATACTACTGCTGCTGCTGCTACTGATACTACTGCTGCTGCTGCTGCTGCTGCTGCTGCTACTGATACTACTGCTGCTACTGATACTACTGCTGCTGCTAGGTCTGCTGCTGCTGATACTACTACTGCTACTGATACTACTGCTGCTGTTAGGTCTGCTGCTGCTGTTGATGCTGCTGATGATGATACTACTGCTGCTGCTGCTGATACAACTGCTGCTGCTGTTGCTGCTGCTACTGCTGTTGCTGCTGCTGATGATGATACTACTGCTGCTGCTGCTGATACTACTGCTGCTGCTGTTGCTGCTGCTACTACTGCTGCTGCTGATACTACTGCTGCTGATACTACTGCTGCTGCTGCTGATACTACTGCTGCTGCTACTATTGCTGCTACTGATACTGCTGCTGCTGCTGCTGTTAATACTACTGCTGCTAATACTACTACTGCTGCTGCTGCTGCTGCTGCTATTGCTACTGCTGCTGATACCACTACTGCTGCTGCTGCTACTACTACCGCTGCTGATACTACTGTTGCTGCTGCTGTTACTGCTACTGCTGCTGCTGCTGCTGCTGCTGCTGCTGCTACTACTACCACTACTACTACTACTACTACCGCTGAAGAATTGAGACACTTGTGCAACACATGGGAATCTTTATTGAAGAAACGTTTCGCCACACAGTGGCTTCATCAGTCCAATACAAAGTAGAAATGGATGAGGAGAGGAGGAGTTCGAGGTAATCAGTCCCTCAACCTGGAATCGATGTGTTCAGTCCATCACTCTTGTAGGAAGTGCAGCATAGGGCCAGAGAGGTGGCTAATATACGGCAGTTAGATGAGTTGAAGCAGGAGGAGGCGGGATCACAGTGGGACCTGCCACTAGTGTAAGTAGGACTGATGAAGCCACTGTGTGGCGAAACGTTTCTTCAATAAAGATTCCCATGTGTTGCATAAGTGTCTCAATTCTTCAACTTGTCGGTTTTCAAAACCATTCATCACAACTGTCAGACACTGCAACATCATGGGATCTTGGTACAAAGACTTCAACGCTTGCCCAACCTTTGGACGACGACCTACTTACACTAGTGGCAGGTCCCACTAAGATCCCGCCTCCTTCTGCTTGGACTCATCTCACCGCAGTATATAAGCCACCTCTCTGGCCCTATGCTGCACTTCCTACAAGAGTGATGGACTGAACACATCGATTCCAGGTTGAGGGACTGATTACCTCAAACTCCTCCTCTCCTCATCCACTTCTACTTTGTATTGGACTGATGAAGCCACTGTGTGGCGAAACGTTTCTTCAATAAAGATTCTCATGTGTGTGCGTGTGTGTGTGTGTGTGTGTGTGTGTGTGTGTGAGAGAGAGAGAGAGAGAGAGAGAGAGAGAGAGAGAGGGAGAGAGAGAGAGAGAGAGAGAGAGAGAGAGAGAGAGAGAGATAGAGAGAGAGAGAGAGAGAGAGAGAGAGAGAGAGAGAGAGAGAGAGAGAGAGAGAGAGAGAGAGAGAGAGAGAGAGAGATTAAATTAGATTAGATTTAGCCGACGAGGCATCTGTACCCCATATCCATCATTTGGACGGTAGCGCAAGAGAATATGGATACACAAAAGGCCTTGGAATTAGGCCCCAAAAGGTTTTACAGGAATGCAAACTTTATTCTCATTAATAGAATATCCTGACATATCACTTAGGTTATTATACAGTCTATCTCAAAAGCACATGGTGGTCAAGAAAGTGACCATATGGCTGGCCACATACTTTACATTTCGCTTGTTCATCGTGTGTGTGTCTCCCAAACTGCCAGAAGTACTTGAAACCAAGTTTAACCCTGACTGCTACAACATCAGTAAGTCTGTTCACTTTACAAGTTGCTCCGTAAACGTTCATATTATCATAGTGGGTTATAGATCTACTCAGGCTTCTAACTGCATTCTTGTAACATTCAGTTTCATTATTTACTTCTCTCCTTATATTATTTCTAAATACTAGACACAGATACACCAAAGTTATATTCTACATTTGCCTTGTTTTGGTTAATTTAACTTCTAAAGGGAGACTCCTTGCCTTGATAAAGAAGTTTTTGGTCTGAGGAATGGGACCTTTCGGTTTTCTTCCTCAGACCGAACCTGATTACCCCTCACTTACCCCCTCCCCTGTCCCATCTTCCCCATCCATCTTTATTCTTCCTCCTCTTCCTTTCCTCGTACCTCCCCTCTTCCTTTCCTATTTTCAGCCTTTGGGGTCCTCTCAGGCATCCTAGTTCCTAGGTTGGGGAAAGGGTATCGTTGTCTATCTCATTCCGTTGAGGTCCTTCGTGATGGTATAGTTTTCCATCGAATCTGGATCACCTGGGGATGTACTGATCCCTCTCCGGTCTCCCGGGGAAATGCTTCGGGTGTCTTTCGGGTGACGAGTGTATTTCTGAAAGCTGCCTGTCGGATTCCAGGAGGTGGTTGCCGAAGGAGGTGTGCCTTGTGGCAGGTTTCCTACGGCCCTCTCTTTTGTCCACCGAGGTGGCTTGGTCGATGTGAGGTTGCATGAAGAGCAAGATAATGGCACAGGTTTCATGCTGCATCTGCACTACTGGTGCAAAGGGGAACTTTCAATGCTTTCATTCCTCATCGGAGCTCTCCCTACACGTTCCCCCCTTTTTCCTTGTTTTTCCTTATTTCTTTTTTTCAGAAAAAAAGGAAAAAGTGACCTAACCACGAGCCCCAGATCCATAACACTGCTCTTTCCGGGTTTCTTTCTGCTGCATCACCCTCTTACGGCTCTACTTCATTATCTTACCATTCTTTGGATCTTTTTTAATGTGTCACCCCATCCTTGTACCTAGGTTACACCTGACTCCTTTCATACATTCGACCTCTGCACGCCTTTGACCATGCTTCCAGCATTTTCCAATACAGTGCAACGATTTTTCATACCGCCCACCCATCTCAGGATGGATCACCTCCAGTCCCTCACCTAAACGACCACGACCATTAACTGATGTCATTGCTTCCATTACCTCTCACTCTGCCCAGAAAAGTCCAGCAAGACACTCACTTCTCTTGCTCACTACATTTCAAAGTATACATTGGACTAAGTTTTTAACTATGCAGCCGACATCTCCCACTGACTACCTTTCTGATCATAGTATCAACAAGGCACTCCTGCGACATGTTGCTCAAAATATTTCATTTCATGTTCTTAAGAGTGATGCATGCATCATCACAGTACGAAATGCTGGCCAGGCTCACAATCTTTCCTTTCTTACCACCACAGACGATATTTCTTTCACAATTCAAAAACACATTTTTCTCAATTCTTGCAGTGGTACCGTAGTTCTGCCTCATACCATTGTTCAGTGTGATTTCCGGATACATGGTGCCAACATTTTGGAGCAACTTGAGCTTCAAGATTTCCTAATTCTCAAAGTGGACACTTATGTACTACCAGCCCACGAGGGAAAGACGACGCTTCCCCTGCTACGTACTTCCGAGAACTGCCATCCTCAGTTTACTTTGCAGGACACCGTCTACAAGGCAGAGAGTTAATTCTTACACCACAACAGTGTAAAAATTGCTGGCACCTCTGCTACCTAGCGAAATACTGCAGGTCCATGACAGAATGCCAAGTCTGTGGTGCTTCCGACCATACCAATACACCCTGCAGCCTACCTCCCTCTTACCTAGTTATAATGAGTTCACCCAACTTATTCTCGCCATTGCCAAGTTTCCTTGAGGGAGACAGAAATTCGTTGTCTCAAAGATAAAGAAGGTTTCACGTACTCCATGGCAGTCTCTCATTTCCACCTACAAGGGAGACTTCCTTCGATTTCTTATTCAAGAGTTATTAAGAGGCCTCCAACCTCGGTGGCACCTGCTTCCACAGAGATGACTAGAAGTTATGACCACAGTATCCTATGGTCATAACTTCCAGTCACCTCTGTATCTAACGCTTTTGCACTCCTCGCTTCCTAGATCCCTACCTCGTCGCCTCATACTGTCAATGAATCTTCATCTTCTCGCTTACATGTTTCTATGTCTACAAGACCTATCACAATTACACTTTCCCTTTGCCCCTTTGCTTCTCCAAAGTCTAAACATCCCAAAGTTGAAATCTCCTTTAACCCCCTCCTTCACTTATCCTTCCCACACAATTTTCCTCTTACTGGCTCTGTTACGAGTGTGAACGTTCATCCCCCCTCTCCTGTCCCTCCCCCCAAGTTTCTTCCCAAGTTAACTGTAACCTCTCATCCTCCCCTTCTTTGGTAACTTTCATCACCTCTCCGATCTTTACTCACCCTTCCCCTTCTGTCTCTGATGTAGTACTACCTGCAACTTCCTTGTCCTCTGAAACACTTAAAGCTATCTCCAAATATATTGAGACAAAACCAATGATGAACACTGGTCCACCTCCCATCACTCCTCACTCTTCTAAACCATATACACAAATCTTTTTTTCGCAGTGTTCCAATCCTTTGCTGCTTACTCGTTTTCCGTTTCCTCCACATGACTTTACTAACCCTCCTAGTCTGTAGAAACCTACTGCTTCATTTTACCAGTGTACTTCTCTATGCAAATTATGACTTACGTGGAATATTAGAGGCCTCAGGGGTAATCAGGGTGAGCTTCAGGTGTTGCTCTCCCAATTTTTCCGTTTGTGTTTGTTTACAAGAACCTAAATTACTCTCCATTGTTATCTATCTAGTCTCGGGCTGTTTTATCGCATTATTCGGATCCTTATCCCGATGGAACTTTTAATGAAAGTGCACTTCTTGTATACACCGGTACCATACCATCAGATCTTTGCTCATATTTCGCTGCACTACACTGCAGCCAGCATCTACTTGAACAATGGTATACAGTCTGTTCTATGTATCTCTCTCCTTCTCGAGCATTGTCTATCCCAGATGTGATATTTCTGGTTTCTTCCTTACCGCTACCTCTTCTGTTATTAGGTGATTTTAATGCTCATCATTTCCTATTAGGGGTCTCACTGTGATTCCATTGGCGATTGTTAGAGGCTCTTCTCACTTTTCTTCCTCTCTATGTTTTAAATACCTGGAGAGAGTTCCGGGGGTCAACGCCCCCACGGCCCGGTCTGTGACCAGGTACTGTGATGGGTACTCCCACCCATTTTAACCCTACACTCAATCTCTAACTCTTGCATTGAGCTCTCAGTTTGCTCCTCATCAACTGCACTTGACTTTACCTGATCTATGCTCCCAGATTTACATGATAGAGATCGCTTTCCTATCCTCCTTACTTTCCATTCGTATTCTCGCCCTCCTCGAAGCCCACATTGGCAATTTGAACGAGAAAATTGGGACTTATACCTGCATCGAACTGTTTTTAGTGAGGAACCTTCTTCGTCTTCCACTGATGAGCCGTTGCACCTATTTTTAACCTCAGTTTTAATCCCCTAAACCTCGGGCACGCACTCTGAGAAATGCGTGCCTTGGTGGTCTCCTGCTTGTGCTCATGCAGTACATCTAAGTCATGCTGCACGGGGCCAGTATCGTTACAATAAGATCACAAAGTGACTCCTTGATTTTAAGTGGGCAAGAGCGGTTGTCCGATGCGTCATCCGTGAAGCTAAATGCACTTGTTGGCAGAATTATGTTTTTACTGTTATTTCGACTTCCTCTATGAGTGCAGTTTGAAAGAAAGTACAGAAACTGAGTGGTAAGTACTCTCCAGAACCGGCTCCCGTTGTTCGGGTTGCGAGCGTCAGTGTTGCAAACCTTCTTGAAGCTGCCAAAGAAATCATAATTCATCTTCTCTCTATCTCTAAAGGGGTTCCATCTCTGCCCCTTGTTTCTTTCCTCCAAGTCTGCCAGAGAGCTATTGCCCTTAGGCTTTTCTTCTAGCAACGAAGAGCCTTATAATGTGCCTTTTACTCTTCTAGAACTAGAGTCATCACTTTCCACTTACCAATCATCGGCAGCTGGGCCTGATTGCATTCATATTCGCATGGTTCAACATTTACATTCGTCAGCTCTTGCAGTCCTCTTACGTCTCTTTAATCTTATTTGGTCGCAAGGAGTTCTTCCCCAGCTGTGGAAAACTCCCATTGCTCTGCCTCTTCGTAAACCAGGTACTTCGAGACATGATACCTCTCACTATCGTCCCATTGCTCTTACCAGTGCAGTTTGCAAGGTTATGAAACATCTGGTAAATAGACGTTTGATGTGGTATTTAGAAACACGCAAAAGTCTCTCCCTTAGTCAATATGGCTTTCATAAGAGCCGCTCTACTATTAACCTCTTACTCTGCTTAGGTACTTGACCCACGAAATCGTAATGACACGATTGCAAACAAACCATACCACGAGTGGAGTTTGAACCCGCGGTCAGTGATTCTCTTGATGCTCGCTGCCTGTTATTTTGTCTGCTCTCATGACCTTCACGATCCTTCTACATACAAGATAGCAACGAACGTTAGTAGAGGTTCATCATTTGTTCACTGTCCCTGTTTACTCGTTCCCTTTTCTCTTCGTCTTCACTTGCTCTTGTCTTCTCTTCAGTTGCCCCTCTTTATATGTTCATCTAGCATCTAACTTTCTACTTCCCCCTTGGGGGAAGTGAAAGCCCAAATACCTACAGTCGCTTCTTGCTCTTTTTTTTACCTCATCCGATCTCAATCTCATGCCGTTGCAGCGTACACTGATAGTTATAAATCCTCAGACAGGTTTGCAGCAGTGTTCCCAGACAGCATAATGCTAGTATTTTTACAGCTGAACTGTATACATTTCTCATTGCAGTTACTTAGTGCTATTAAAAAATTTGATTCACCTCATCCCCTAGTGCCTAGTTCTTCATATAGAACTTTGGTTGTGCAGCATTTCTAAAAAAAATAACTCATTTTCTGCTGGGTCCCTGGTCATGTTGATGTTCAGGGCAATGAGCCGGTGAACGGTACATGACCTCACAGTGTCATATAGAAACATTCCATTTTCAGACTATTTTGCTGTAATCTCTAACCACCTTCGTAACCACTGGCAACAACATTGGTCTGATATAACTCATAACAAATTACAGTAAACCAAGTTGAGGTTTCTGACCTTGTTATCGATGCTGAGGATGGAAGACTACCTTCTCCCGTCTTCGCATCGGACACCGTCTTACTTATGGGTATCTCGTGGAGAGGCGCCTTGTTCCACTCTGTGAGAATTGTCAGGTTCCAGTTTCAGTTTGCCATATCCCATTGGACTGTCCTGTCTTTCAACGAGCATGCAGAATTCTTCCTCTGACGTCATCACCACTCTAACACCCTTAATTTATCTTCCCTCCTCGCTGACGGCCCCACCTTTGATACAGACTCCCTCTTTGACTCTTTGACAGCAACCGATTTATTACACAAACTTTGATAATACTTCCTTTCACACTCCTCACAGCCCTTTCTATCTCTACCTGTGTTATCATCTCTACTCCTGGATATTTTCTGCTGCAGCCACACTCCCTGACCTGCAGTTCTGTATGACCCTAGTGGGTTTAGCACTTCTTTTTTATTATAATAATAATTTGGTTAATTTATAAACTCTATCATGAAGGAGCAAACCAATGTGTGGTGGAATCCATAACAATTGTATATTAATTCCCTTTCCCCAGATTTTTAAGTATCGCTCTCTGACTTTTCCAATTAATATTTTGTTAGCCATTATGTGAGTCAAGAACCTTCAGTGTTGACATAGAATCAGTAATAATCAGTGTCATAAGTTAACTTTAGCGCCATTAGCATGGTAAACAATTCAGTTTGCAGTGTAGACGCCCAGTTGTTAATTCTTATGCTTGACTCAAAATAGTTTCTATCGTTCTTAACTATGGAGGTGACAACAAGAGTTTATAAATTGTGTTTAAAACTTGTGATAAATTATTATTAACAGATAAGCAATTGCCTTTGCAAGTGATTTAAGGAAGGGATTTTTTTTTATATTTTATTTAAAACCAATACAGTATACATAAAAATAAAAATAAAAGGAAACAGTATGGATCTCAATCCTGAAGGTTCGGCCATTGACATAAGAAACCCAACACAAAATAAACTAACACAAATGGATTGCACCTATATACTTGCAAGATATAGCTGTATAACATACAACAATAACTTACGGCAAGAACATAGCTACAAATAAACACAGTAACATGAACTGACATATATAAACATTCAATGACTCAAAACCTAACTTACATATAAATTTTACATAACATGACATATGACAAAGACTCATTACAGTTGAAAATAATATATACAAGAAAATGTAACAATTACTTCCAGCCTTCTCATTAATCAATAAACCAAAACCTAACATCATAATCCTGCTAGAACATCTACATACTTATCCCTAACATTACAGCTTTACATATACCAAAATACAAATAAACATACAAAGAAAACAGCTTAGATCTCAAAACTGACTCATTACAGTTACAATAAACCCGTATACAAAAATCTCAGACACAAAAGGAATGCGTCTATAAACTGGCTAGATATATCTGTGTACCATACAGCCAAAACTTACGTCAAGAACATTGCCATGAAAAACCAATATCAGGGTGCTGACAGTCTATAAGTACATCTTAACATGCAAAAACCTAGAACATAACATAACCTAAAAAAAAACCACTTCATATGGCAAAGAACAATACCATTGTATAATACTATACAAAGTACATTGAAATGACAATTAAAACAAAGTATCGAAAAGGGAACATACAACAGGCATGTTGAATACCTATAAACCTACACATCACATACACCACAGAATTATCTTTGTATAACACATTTGAGGACAAAAAGAAAAACCAAACATACTTAGATCATGCCTTGTGTCACCTCAAACCTTCAAACACACAAATACTGTGAGATGTACACTCTCACACTTACACACAATGTAGTGCAACAACACTACTTACATATTATATTCAATACCTTCTGAAAAACAATGTGAAAAACATATCTTATACAACTACCCAGACCAAACTCACATCACAAAAGAAGCTTATTTATTATATTACCAAACATGCCACACACACTAACATCTATACACATTTCCATACTCAAGAAAACTAGCCCGCCGCAACCCCTTACTTTACACTTAAATCTCTTAAATCCTTCAACCTGAATCTACGATAACCTTCAGTAAATGCTGTCTCCCATCTTCCCCCATAAAGATCCCTATTGCGGCACTTTGTTCTATACATCGTGGCCCCTAACACTCTTATCCTTTCCTCGACTCCCACCTCCCTCATTGCCCAAGATATATAAATAAAATCAGTGACCACATACGCAACCGCATTCACCACCTGCTGACTCCACCCACCTATATCTAAACTTAACACCCGCAACACCTGTAACCCTTCCCCACCCACTAACCTAACTACTCTACCTAGCCAGACCCTCACATCTTCTAAACAAGTACAAAAGTACACAGCGTGAAATATGGTTTCCGGACATCCGCACGCTTTGCACTCCCCACTCTCCCTTAATCTCCTATTAAATAACACAACCCCAGACGGCAAGATCCCATGTAAAAACCTAAACATAACCTCCCTGACACTTGGTTTTACACGTAGTTGTTGAAGACATTTCCATACAGAACCCCATGCATACATAGGGTATGCCCCCTCAACTGCCGCCACCACAGGCCCACCCCCCACCCTCTCAAGAACCTTCAATTTAAGCTGTGTCGGATCCCTTACCTTCAGTAAAACTCGCAACATAGCCTCCCCAAACATTAAATCCCTACCCCTCCACCACCGTTGCATATCCATGCGCAGTCTTTCAAGGCCCCCCCCCGCTCACCCCCTCCCTCACAAACCCCCTTTTCAGAAACACACTCAACATACGTTTCTCAAGAGGTATAAGCCCCAGCCCCCCCTGGCTAACGGGAAGCGACACCACCCCTCTACTTAGCCAGTCACAACCCGATCCCCATATAAATCTGAATACCCGCAGTTGCAACCGTTGCACCTCACACCGTCGTAACGGATATATTGCCACCACGTGCCATAACTTGCTATACAACAGGACATTCGTGACTATAACCCTTTGATGCAACGTTAATTGCTCTGCCCTCAAACCTCCCAATCTTTTCTAAACTCCATCCACGGTGCGCCTCGAATTTGCCTCTTGTGCATCCCTATCATTCCGCATGTACACTATCCCACATATCAACAACTGATCTACCACACGCCACCCACCCTCAACAGTCTCACCATTATGTACACTATCCCCTAGATCCAAATACTTGGACTTTACTACATTAATTTTCATCCCCGTAGCCTCACCAAAAACGTCTATCACCCTTCCTACCTTATGTAAATCCCTCACATCCCTCACCAAGACAGTCGTATCATCCACGTAACCCACTATACCCGCTTCCCCTTCTCGTGCAAAACCCACCCTCGCTCTCGCCATACTCCACCTAACTGCCCTATAAAAGGGTTCCTGAAGACATGCAAACAAAATTTGCGACAGAGGGCATCCCTGTCGCAAACCCCTTCCCATCTGTATGCTATCACCTAGTCGTCCATTAACCTGAATTCTCATAACTGCACCCAGATACAAAGTTTTTGCCCAAGAAACAATTTCCCTCCCGAAACCCAACCAACGCATAAAACTCCATAATGCATCCCTTTCTACGCTATCATAAGCAGCTCTCCAATCCAGAGCCAAAACACCCCTCCCCCTCTCCCCTATGCTCTATAAAACTCCTAATAACTCCATGCCCTTCATACATTGATCTACCCGGTATGCCATATTGTCCTCTATCAATTACTTTACCTAAAACCTGTTTGATTCTGTTCCCTAATACCCTTGCAAATAACTTATAATCACCGCACATAAGCGATATTTGCACGGTAATCTTCTACCGTGGTCTGTCCACCCTTCGGCACTAATACAACAACAGCAGTCCTTTGCTGCTCACCCATTGCTCCATCTTCCTTCATTACATTGAACAATCTGACTAAAAATCTCCTCAATACTTCCCAATTCTTAACATAAAAATCATTAGGCAACCCGTCTACACCTGGTGCCTTACCTAAACTTGCACCTGCTATAGCTTGCCAAATTTCCCCTTCCGTAATCTGTCCTTCCAAAGTCTCCCTATCTCTACCATCAAGCTCGCATTGCACATAACCACCCATTTCCCTTAAAGCATCATCTCGTATACCCACATGTTGTGCATATGACCTAAACCATACATCAAGATATCCACTCATACCTTCAGTCGACATCAATACCTGCCCTTCCCTATACCCTCCCATCCCCACATGAACAGTTAATCCCATCATCTCCGTCACCACTCTCCTCTTACGCTGTCCTCTCAATACACACGCCGATGGCCTATCACCCCATAACACCTCCAACCCCGCCAAAACGCGTGCACCATCAAATCTTTCATTTTGCAAATCCCTAATGCTCTCCTTTAATCCCTCAATATCTCCCACCGGGTAACTAACCCTCCCACGTTCGTAGCAAGCCCTCAACTGCCCCTCAAGATAAGATTGAAACCCATACTTTAACCTATTATATTCCCTCCCATTACGTACATAAAAATCCTTAATACCTGATTTCGCCACCGAGTCCCACCATCTAACCAGATCACCATTCCCAGGCGCTTCTGCCTCCAACCCCACCCAAAACTGTTTAAATGACTGTCTATATTCTTCTTCATGCAGCAACTTTACATTTAACTTCCAATACCCCCTACCCCTTCGTGGCAACCCCTCCCAACCCAAATCCACCATAACACCCCTATGATCAGAAAATACCACATCCAACACCCTCACCCTATGTATTACTACCCTTCTGGGGACGTACAAACGATCGAGCCTAGCAGCATACCCATGCCTAATAAATGTATGCTCTACCTCCCCCCCCGACAGATATCGATTAAACCCACCCCTGATAACAATTCTCCCAATATTCCCATACAATGCCCCGCCCCCCTCGGTTCCACATCCTTACGCCTTATCACACAGTTCCAATCACCTCCTATCACGGCTACCCCTGGCAATCCACGCAAGTAGTAAACCAACACGTCCCTCACAAATTTATTCTTAACGCGTACGTCTCCCTCTGCCGGTCCATACACACACACCAACGTCATCTGTACCTGACCCCATAATCCATCCACACGTATCACCCTCCCCTCCCCCCCTTCACAATGCCTGACAACCAACGGGCTAGTTCCCTTTACCAATATAGCCACACCGCCTTTCAATCTGACCGCATGTTCAACATACACCTTATATCCCTCCACCTTCAACTCATAACCATGTCTATAATTATGCTCCTGCAAGAACACAACGTCAACACCATGACGCTCCAAAAACTCCCTAAACCACTCACACTTTCTCTGCGACCTCAAACCATTGATGTTCAATGTCAAGCACTTAAAACCGACAAAGGTGGTTTCCCTCTTGACACAACCTTTTTGTCACCTGATCGCCTCATTGCACTCTTATCCCTCCCCCCAACCCTTTTTGTGCACTCTTACTCGATCCCTGTCCCTGAGTGTCTTTTGAACCCCTCTGTGTGACATCCGCCCATGTTTTCTTCCCTGAACGTTGTGCGGGCGTAAGCACTTCATCTGAATCATAAAGCACTGCTGCGCGCTTTCGCGTCGTACCGTCGACCTGCATCTCGTCATCAAGCTCATCACCACGATGAACCTCAACCTCCACCGTATTCACCGACATGACAGCCTTGTCACACACCTTAGGACGAACTACCTTCGCCCCTCCGTCCTCCATAATAGTCCCAAGATCCAGGATCGTGCCTTCTTCCTGATACGGCCCCGTGCCCGAAATATCCACAAGCGTCGTCGATGCTTCCTCCTTGCTATCATTCACTTCCGCGATGATCTCCTCCAATGCCTGAACCACGTCCAAGGAAGGGGAGTCCCCCCCACTCATAGCACCTGCCATCTTCTCTGCCTTCTCAGCCTCCTCACTCCATGACGCACTCTGAGGAGTCAGTGTCGAAAAAGGCTGTTCTTGCTCCACTCTCCTCACCTCTACGTTTCTTCGTTGTTGCAGGTCGTTGTCTCCACGTCCTCTACCACATTGCGCTGCCAGGTGTTCATACGACCCACACAAACGACAAGTGCGTCGTTGCCCTGCATATGTCACAAATACCTGAGTTCTGAATTCTTCCATCACCACATACGACGGTATAGGATGTCGTATCGTCATCTTTGCAGAGTACGTACCCTCAGGTATCCCCATATACGTACCAGCTGACCATCTTCCGGCAGTAACCGTGTGTACCGTCCCATATTTACTCATGGCAAACCTTATGTCAGATGCATCCGCCTCAAATGGCACATTCCTGATCTTCACCCAAGTGAAGTAACTTGATACATCATGCATCCTCACCGTGACAGCATGATTCACATGTATGGCCACTTCCTGAAACTTGTTAATTACTGTCTCATACATACTCGTCGAATTGAATTTAAGAAATATCCTCTTCGTGCCATTCAAGGCAAGTCCACAAATCTCTTCAGTAGCTACGCCATAGGTGTCTCTAATTATTGCTGGTAGAAGTAGCTCCATAGACGGCCCCGTGATAGCTCCACTGGTTAATTCAATACAGACTGTATTAACTCTCTGGCGACAAGCCTGCGCCATGTTGTGAAAATATTACTGCACCCAGTCAACACCAGGGGGTAGCAGCAGCACACGTCCTCTCTACTCAAGGGCTGAGAGACGAATATCCCAGTTGTTAATTCTTATGCTTGACTCAAAATAGTTTCTATCGTTCTTAACTAGGGAGGTGACAACAAGAGTTTATAAATTGTGTTTAAAACTTGTGATAAATTATTATTAACAGATAAGCAATTGCCTTTGCAAGTGATTTAAGGAAGGGATTACTAGTGATGAGTTTCTTGGGAGGGACTTGCCGATAAGTTGTGGAAAATATCGGTTATGCCCACTCCTCCAGGTGGGGGAATATAGGGAAGGGGGGGAAGACGCATAGAGAAGTGTCAGTCCTGTATACTTTATTACTAAGAAGTGGCCTCGTAACTCCTAGGATAATTATACTCTAAAATTACCACATTACTACTACACATATTTAAGCTAAGTTGGAAATAGTTGTTAGCTTATTGTAGTATTATACGTCCCATACATCAATAAAACTGTAGGCACCCTCGGCCCGCCAGTTTGAGTCAGTCACATTCCAGTAATGAGATGGGCAAGTGCCCATACATGAACTTTACTTGCACGGTGAATACGATCATACACACCAGGATCACCGCAAGCAACAGTCTCATTAGCTGAACCAGGCAGTTGTGAGACTCAACAGGTATTTCTCAGGTATCACCCGCCCCCAACACTACCAGGCGAGTATTTTGAATACATTCAGGTGTACACATGTGTAGAGGTGGCACCCTATGACCAGAGATTACCATAACAGCTGCTGTCACACATAATTAAGGTCAGTACCCCATTGACTGAAGTACTCCCTTAAGTGGAGCAGCAGCCTTCAGGATGGATTAATGAATGAAGCAAGAGACCACTAACCCAACTCAGCCGTGACCCCAGACACACTACCTTAATTACCCACAGCTTAGGTTCTACAAACCAAACGTAGCTTTGGTCCCTCGAAATCGGGAGTAGCATAGCTATGCTCCACAGAACCAGTAGCCACCTCGCTAGGCTCCCACAACCCCAGTAGGCTTAGTCAGCACCCATGCCTACTGTAACATCACCATGTGGCGATTGGTCCTTCGCTATTTACCACTATACACACATATAGATGCTCAACTGAGCACCTTGTACCGTGGGAATTACGTATCCTACATTAGGTTGTCAGTAGCAGACATACAGTCGACTAAACTGGCGCCAAGACCATTGTATGTAATTCCAGTATGGTAGCAATTTGAACCAAGGGGACAAACCCTCGGCAAACCACAGTGCCGCCTAGCGCCGTACCCACAACACTGGGCACCGAACGCCATCTTGTGACATCACAACAAACCCGGACCCCCGGCACACACACGCAATACCCACAGGGTCTTGGTAGTTTAAACCAGAGTTTGATACGTGACCCAGAGAGTACACACTGGGACACACCTGTTAGGAATGTCACTACGGCAGTGCAGTCAACACTGCTATTGGCCAGACTGGCAGGCAGTCAAACGCCTTGTCTTGGCCTGTTAACTCACATTTATTATGCAGTGTCACAAACCTGCCAACTGTCACTTCCTAGACACGAGTACAGCAGGCAACATGGCCACACTAGCCATCCGTCGACAGAACCTTCCCCGTAAACAATTTTTCGTTACCAGGTTTATTAATGCCTGTGAGACACTGATCCAGGTTGATCCAGTGGGTTACCTCACACTGGAGGCTAATGTAAGACTTTTGGAGGAGAGGCAACAAGCCTACATCCTCGCATTTCAAGAACTTGAACCCCTTATTGATGGGTTCAGGAGACGGTGCTGAACTGGTTGATGTTTAGGATAGACATGCTGAAAGGGAAGAATACGTATTAGAGGTTACCTATCGCTACAGAAGGGTACTCGGTCAAAGGAATAGCACGGGACTGATGGCCTCCAGCACACTTCCACAGAAGCCATCAAGCTATATCCCTCAGCCACAGATGCTACCAAGATTACCTGAAATACAATTGCCTACTTGTGATGAGTTCACGACAGCGCACGCCTCCAAACGGCAGGTCACAGATGGCAACTGTCAACCAGTGGGTGGGGCTCCTCCACCCTCCAGCCCACACGCCTTAACCGAGCCTAGTCCTCTGCCTCAAATTAAAAAGCGAGCCTCCTACTTTCATTGGCTCGGTTGACAGCCATAAGACATTCGGACCAACGCCCCAGGTCGGGGAAAGTGACCGAGAGGGAAGTGACACTGTGACAAGTGTCCCAACAGGACATTTCCCCGCGATCGTCTGGCCAGTCCACGGTTGGGCTACAGCCTGGGGGCTTATCACAAGACCCCCTCACCTCATGCCAGTAGATGCAGCCTGCATGAACGCTGCTATCGAGCCCAAGTTAAACACTGATGGGTCCATGTACCCCACACAAGACAGGCTCCTGGCAGCCAGCCTTCAAGCCTACACATCCCTGCAAGGGTACCTGGAGTTTACCTAGAGAGGGTTTCGGGGGTCAACACCCCCACGGCCCGGTCTGAGACCAGGCCTCATGGTGGATCAGGGTCTGATCAGCCAGGCTGTTACTGCTGGCCGCACGCAAGCTGACATACGAATCACAGCCCAGTTGGTCAGGTACTGACTTTAGGTGCCGCCTGTCCAGTGCCTTCTTGAAGACAGCCAGGGGTCTATTAGTAATCCCCCTTATGTATGTTGGGAGGCAACTTAACAGTCTTGGACCCCGGGCACTTACTGTTTTGTCTCTCAGTGTACCCATGGCGCCCCTGTTTTTCATCGGGGGAATGTTGCATTTCCTGCAGAGTCTTTTGCTTTCATAGGGAGTGATTTTCGTGTCCAGGTTTGGTGCCAATCCCTCCAGGACCTTCCAAGTGTATATTATCAAATATCTCTCTCGCCTACGTTCGAGGGAATACAGATCAAGGACCTTCAACCATTCCCAGTAGTTTAGGTGCCTTATCGTACTTTATGCCATGAATGTTCTTTGTACACTTTCCAGGTCTGCAATGTCGCCAGCCTTGAAGGGGGCCGTTAGTGTACAGCAGTATTCCAGCCTAGAGAGCACAAGCGATTTGAAGAGAATCATCATGGGCATGGCATCCCTAGTTTTGAAGGTTCTCGTTATCCATCCTATCATTTTCCTATTAGATGAGGTAGATACATTGTTGTGGTCTTTGAAGGCGAGATCCTCTGACATTATCACTCCCAGGTCCTTCACATTACTTTTCCGCTCTATTGTATGGTTAGAATTTGATGTATACCCTGACATATTTTTTAATTTCTTCAAGTTTCCCATATCTGAGTAACTGAAATTTCTCCTCGTTGAACTTCATATTGTTTTGAGTGGCCCATTCGAAGATTTGGTTGATGTCCGCTTGGAGTCTCACGGTGTCTTCGATGGAGGACACTGCCATGGTGATCCGGGTGTCATCCACAAAGGAAGACACAGAGCTATGGCTTACATCTCTGTCTATGTCACCAATGAGGATGAGGAATAGACTGGGAGCGAGTACTGTGCCTTGTGGAACAGAGCTTGTTACCGTGGCTGCCTGAGACTTTACTCTGTTTACTATTACTCTTTGTGTTCTATTTGTCAGGAAGTTGTAGGTCCATCTACCAACTTTTCTCGTTATTCCTTTATCACGTATTTTGTGTGCTATTACACCATGGTCACACTTGTCGAAAGCTTCTTCAAAGTCTGTGTATACTACATCTGTATTTTGTTTATCCTCTACAGCATCCAGGACCTTGTCATAGTGGTCCAGTAGCTGGGACAGGCAGGAGCGACCTGCTCTAAACCCATGTTGCCCTGGGTTGTGTAACTGATGGGTATCTAGGTGGTTGGCGATCTTGCTTCTTAGAACCCTCTCAAAGATGTTTATGATATGGGATGTTATTGCTATCGGTCTGTAGTACTTTGCAATTGCTCTACTGCCACTTTCGTGGAGTGGGGCTGTCTGTTGTTATTAGTGTGTGTGGGATTACCCCTGTGTCCATCCCTCTCCATAAAATGCTGAAAGCATGCGAAATGGGCTTCTTGCATTCATGATGAACACGGAGTTCCATGAGTCTGGGCCTGGGGCAGAGTGCATGGGCATGTCATTAACTGCCTCTTCAAAGTCTTGTGGAGTTAGAATAATATCTGAGATTTTTGGTAGGATGAAATTTTGGGTTTCGTTCATAAAGAATTCATTTGGATTGTCGATCCTTAGTCTGGGCAGTGGCGTGCTAAACACTGAGTCATATTGGAGTTTTAGTATCTCACTCATTTCTTGGCTATCATCTGTGTATGTCCCATCCCGCCTAAGAAGGGGCCCAATACTGGATGCTGTTTTTCCCTTAGATTTGGCATAAGAGAAGAAGTATTTTGTTTTTGTTTTTCTAATTTCCTTTGCGGCTTTTAGTTCTTCCTGTGATTCTTGTCTCCTGTAAGATTCCTTCAGCTTAAGTTCGATATTTGCAATTTCATTGACTAGTGCATCCCTTCGTATTTCAGATATATTGGCCCCACTCAGCAGCTCTGTGACACTTCACCTTCGTTTGTATATGGAACGTCTCTCTCTTTCTAGTTGACATCTCCTTCTTTTTCTTAATGGAATGTGTCTTGAGCAGATCTCAAGAACCACAGAATTCATTTTTTCAGCTTGTTTCATTTAGGACATGGTTTACTTGATTCCACTGTATGATTTTGTTGTTGAAATTGAATTTCGTGAAGAGACCTTCATGACTGCTCACATTTTGCTGGTCCGGAGACCTGTGCATACATGTCTGTACCTCTATCATGTTGTTATCTGAGTGTATTGTCTTTGATACAGTTATATTACGTATCAGATCATCATTGTTAGTGAAGATGAGGTCCAGCGTATTTTCTAGTCTTGTAGGCTCTACTAGTTGCTGACTTAAATTGAATTTGGTGCAGAGATTTAATAGTTCGTGTGTGTTTGAATTTTCAGCTGAGCTGCCTCCCGGGGTGATCTCTGCTAGAACATTGTTGAAATCTCCTAGTAGTAAGATGTTTGGGGCAGGAGTTGGGAGATTTTCCAGACAGTGGTCAATTTTCTCAAGCTGCTCCTGGAATTGCTGGGAAGTTGCATCTGGAGGTTTGTATACTACCACAATGACAAGGTTTTGGTTTTCAATCTTTACTGCCAAAACTTCAACTACATCACTTGAGGTGTTCAGTAGATCTGTGCAAATGAACGACTCTGTGACATACAAGAAACCTCCCCTTGTTGCCTGTTTAGCCTGTCGCATCGGAATAGGTTATAACCTGGGATCCATATTTCGTTGTCATAATGATCCTCTATGTAGGTCTCTGTGAATTGAAGGGTGAATCTAAGGCAGAACCCATGAGGTATTGGGTGAGACGAGTGCACGAGAGCACTTCTTAGCTGACTTTGATTTCCTGAAGAGTGGGAGTTAGTCAGCCAGGAGACCAGATTTAAACCAGACTGATACCCACAGGAGAGTGTCACACGGAACAGTACAAGATACTCTACGTTATATGCGTCAGTCCTACTGGGTATCACAGGGCTCACAGAGTGTCAATAACCTGTTAAAGTGTTGTCTGCCACGTCGGCATGCCCGCAGCCGTCCTTTGCATAACCCTGACACAGAGACCCATTCATTCAGACAAGGGAAGCAGGCCGGCACCTTTGACGTTGCCCATCCCCACTGTACACGATGGGGAAACGTCACCACTGCGTGGCCCCCACGAACTGTCCAGGGCCACCTACCCTGGACTGCCCATTGAAACCCAGCGACCCCGACGGAACCTTCGATAGCTCAGGGATGCCGCAGGGTGCGGTAGCCCATGACCTAGTTTCACAATGCCAACCCCCCCCCCCATCCCCCGAGTGTGGAAAATATCGGTATTTTCCAGAACGGTTATGCCCACCCCCCAGGTGGGAGAATGTAGGGAAGGGAGTGATGATGCCTAGAGAGGAGACATTTCTGCATTCTTAATTAACATAAGAACATAAAAACATAAGAAAGGAGGATCACTGCAGCAGGCCTGTTGGCCCATGCTCGGCAGGTCCTTCACAATTCATCCCACTAACGAAACATTTTCCCAACCCAATCCTCAATGCTACCCAAGAAATAAGCTCTGATAACTCTATCCACTCATTTGCAAGTCCCACTCAAATCCAACCCCTCTAACTCATATATTTATCCAACCCAATGTCCTAACCTCAATAACCCATCTAGGTAGACTGTTCCACTCATCAACTACCCTATTTCCAAACCAATACTTTCCTGTGTCCTTTCTAAATCTAAACTTATCTAATTTAAATCCATTACTGCGGGTTCTCTCTTGGAGAGATATCCTCAAGACCTTATTAATATCCCCTTTATTAATACCTATCTTCCACTTATACACTTCGATCAGGTCTCCCCTCATTCTTCGTCTAACAAGTGAATGTAACTTAAGAGTCTTCAATCTTTCTTCATAAGGAAGATTTCTAATGCTGTGTATTAATTTAGTCATCCTACGCTGAATGTTTTCTAACGAATTTATGTCCATTCTGTAATATGGAGACCAGAACTGAGCTGCATAATCTAGGTGAGGCCTTACTAATGATAGTAATGAAGTAACCTCACAACTCCTAGGATAATTGTACACTACAATTACTACATTGTTACTACATATATTTAAGCTAAGTTAGAGATAGTTGTTAGCTTACTGTAGTTTTATACGTCCCATAAACTAATTAAGCCGTAGGCACCCTCAGCCCGCCAGTTTGAGTACCCTCGGGGCAGGCTAGGCTGAGGGTGAGTCAGTTACATTTCGGTAGTAAGACAGACTACCCCCACACGAACTTTGTGCAGTGAATACAGTCATACACACCAGGATCACCACAAGCAATGATGTCATTAATTAAACCGACTGAAGCAAAATATATCCCCGGGCCCTGATGATTTTTTCTTCAAGGGTTCTTAAGGAGTGTAAAATGGAACTTTGTAAACCAGTGACTAACATTTTTAATATTTCTCTTCAAACAGGTGTAGTGTCTGATATGTGGAAGATGGCTAATGTAATTCCTATTTTTAAAACAGGGGACAAATCATTACCATCAAATTACTGCCCAATAAGCCTGACCTCAGTTGTAGGCAAATTTTAAGTCATTTGTAGCTGATATTATAAGAAGCCATCTGGATAAGCATAATTTGATTAATGATACTCAGCACGGATTCACGACGGGCCATTCCTGCCTAACTAATTTATTAACTTTCTTCAGTAAAGCTTTTGAGGCTGTTGATCATGATGAAGAATTCGATACTGTTTATTTAGATTTTAGTAAGGCTTTTGATAGAGTACCATACAAGAGATTGTTAAAGAAAGCGGCAGCTCATGGCATTGGGGAAAAGTGCTCTCATGGATCGAGTCATGGCTCACCAATAGGAAGCAGAGAGTATGCTTAAATGGGGTTAAATCTGAGTCGGGATCTGTAACAAGTGGGGTTCCACAGGGATCAGTCTTAGGCCCGTTGTTGTTTACAATATATATCAATGACCTTGATGAGGGAATCACTAGTGATATGAGCAAATTCGCTAATGACACAAAGATAGGTAGGATAATTGATTCAAAGGAAGATGTCACAGAACTTCAGGAGGATTTAGACAAGCTCTATTCCTGGTCAGAAAAGTGGTAGATGCAGTTCAATGTAGATAAATGCAAGGTTCTGAAGCTCTGGAGTGTCCATAACCCTAGTATTTATAAGTTAAAGAATGTAATAAAGTTGGTAGAATTACCGACAATATGTAAAGTAAAAGGACACAAGTGCAACTAATGTGAAATTTATTGTGGCAACGTTTCGCTCTCCAGGAGCTTTATCAAGCCAATGGCTTGATAAAGCTCCTGGAGAGCTAAACGTTGCCACAATAAATGTCACATTAGTTGCACTTGTGTCCTTTTACTTTACATAAGTTAAAGAACTTAGCCATACAGATTGTGAAAATGACCTGGGGGTTATAGCGAGCAGCAACCTTAAACCAAGACAGCAACGCCTAAGCGTACATAATAAAGCAAACAGATTACTGGGATTTATATCTAGAAGTGGCAAGCATAGAAGTGAGGATTTAGCTAAAAGGTTCAGGACAGCACTAGACATAATTTGGAAGAAGGGGGGGGGGCGCCCTGTTATATGTGGCATTTTGCCAAGATAGGGTTTTGGATATGAATGGTTGTCCAGAGCAATTGGTATTAATTGTTGGTTGGACAAACACTGCAAGGATAATGCAGTACCACTCACTGACAACTGGGACCACTTCTATGGCCGAAATGACATGTATGCCAGGGATGGGGTTCACTTATCCAGGGCAGGTGTGGGTTTTCTTGCTAGCTCAGTTGAGGGCGTTGTTAGGACTTTAAACTAGGACTTGGGAGTCATGATAAGCAGAAATCTAAAGCTAAGACAGCAGTGCCTAAGTGTGTGCAACAAGGCTAACAGATTACTAGGATTTATCTCATGAAGTGTAAGTAACAGAAGTCCAAAAGTTATTTTACAGCTCTGTACATGTGATAAATGGTTTAAAAAACCGACAAGTTGAAGATCGAGACACTTAAGCAGCATATGGGCATCTATACTGAGGAAACGTTTCGCCACTGTGGCTTCATCAATCCAATATAAAGCAGGAAGGTATAAGGAGAGGAGGAGTTTGAGGTAATCAGTCCCTCAGCCTTGAGTCAATGTGCTCAGTCCATCTATCTTGTAGAATGTAAAGCATAGGGCCGTAGACGTGGCTTATATACTACAGTCAGGTGAGGCAAAGCAGGATGAGGCGGGGTCATAGTGGAACCATCCACTAGTCTAAGTAGGTCTTCGTCCGAAGGTTGGATAAGTGATAAAGAATTAAAAGTTAAGACACATGTGCAACATCTGGATATCTTTATTGTAGTAGACGTTTCGCCATCCAGTGGCTTTATCAATACAGATTCTAGGACATAATAGGAAGACAGTAGAACTATATACAAAAGATGAGGTAATCAGTCCCTCGGCCTTGGAGTTAGTGTTCACAGCATCGTGGTGGAGGAGAATCTTTCATATTGTCGGTATTTTATACCTTTCTTGATAAAGAATTCTTTGTATCAAGATCTCATGATACTGCAGTGTCTGACAGATATGATAAATGGTTTAAAAAACTGACAAGTTGAAGTGTTGTTTATACTTCTTGTCTTCAAACCTAAAGCAGTTATAATGAACACAAAGTTCGACAAGGCTCACAAAATCTTGGTGGGGTACAGGTAACTCTGTATCATTGTTAATTACTCTGTGAAGAAGATCAATGGCTTTATCAACTGGGACATTGGTGAACAAGGCAGTCACGTCGAAATTTACAAGCTTCTTGTCACTCATGTCGAGATCCCTGACACGCATCACCCGAATGCTTCAGGTGAGCCTCACTAATCGTACCCAGGAGTTTAGATAAATATTTCGCCAAAACTCCTGCCAGGCTGTGTGGGGTACTACCGATACCAGATGTAATAGGTCTCATAGGCACATTTGGTTTGTGGGTCTTCGGTAAACCATAAAGCCTTGCTGACTTGGGGGCAAGGGTTTTTTGCCTTCTGATTTCCTGAGTATTCTGCAGATCTTAGTGAGAAAGGAATCTGTTTCTTTCCTCCATGTATGTTCGGGGATGGAAGCGTATGTGTTGGGGTTGTTTAATAAATCTTGCATCTTACTAACGTAGTCTGTACTGTTGAAGATGACCACTCCTCCTTTGTCCGCTGTGGTGATGAGAATATCATTATTAATGTAAAGTAAAAGGACACAAGTGCAACTAATGTGACATTTTATTGTGGCAACGTTTCGCTCTCCAGGAGCTTTATCAAGCCATTACAAACAATACATGGACACAGTGGGTATATAAAGGCTCAGAGTGAGGTGCAATACTAGTGAGGTACCATTTCGATGTTCACTAGTGGTAGTAGTAGTAGTAGTAGTGACAAAAGTAATACAAAAGTACTACTACTACTACTACCACTAGTGAACATCGAAATGGTACCTCACTAGTATTGCACCTCACTCTGAGCCTTTATATACCCACTGTGTCCATGTATTGTTTGTAATGGCTTGATAAAGCTCCTGGAGAGCGAAACGTTGCCACAATAAAATGTCACATTAGTTGCACTTGTGTCCTTTTACTTTACATATTGTCGGTAATTCTACCAACTTTATTACAATCATTATTAATGGCCATGTTTTTGAGTGCCACCTTATATACGCGTTTTCTTAGTTTTCCCTGTATTAGGACTGAAGAAGTCACTCGTGGCGAAACATTTCATTTAATAAATGTCCTGAACTGTACATACGTGTCATTTTCCACAGAATTATCAAAGCTTATTGCTTGGGTAGCGTTTATTCTGTTAGTGGGCTGGAATTGTGAAGGATCTGCCTAGTATGGGCCAAAAGGCCTATTGCAGTGTTCCTCCTTTCTTATGTTCTTATGAACCAGGCAGTTGTGAGACTCAACAGGTATATCTCAGGCATCACCCGCCCCCAACAATACCATGTGAAGATTGAGACACTTATGCAACATATGGGAATCTTTACTGAGGAAACGTTTTGCCACACAGCGGCTTCATCAGTCCAATACAAAGCAGAAAGGTGTAAGGAGAGCAGTTTGAGGTAATCAGTCCCTCAGACTGGAGTCCATGTGTTCAGTCTATCAGTCTTGTAGAATGTGAAGGAAAAGTTCAACAAATAGGAGTAGCGAGCGAGTATATGGTGACGATAGTTTGATTGTTGGCTGCTTGTTAAGGTAGGGTCAGTCTAGCTCCCGCTATCCCCCCCCCTTTTCTCCACCCCGAAAAGTGACGTGTGAGGCTCGGACCAAACAGTAATCACTTGACTCAGCTCCCAGCACAACTGTAAGTAAAAAACCTCTGCTCCTATTCTAGTGGATATATTGGTTGAAAGCTTCACTTTTGACCAATAATAGACTTAGTCCTTTCAGTCTTGAGTTCCATGTTATGCTTTTAGATAATCACCATTTCTTTTAAGTATTGTACTTATCATGGAGAGTGATTTCTTAAGCAGTGGGTAACCTTTGTCTCTTTCTAGCTTGGAATGACAGCTCGGGTCATCTGCCAACCAAAGAAATGTGTTGAAGGAGACGGACTGAAAAAAAAAAAGTCCTGAGATGTCACTTTTTGATCTACCTACCTGATTAATTGTAGGCAACAGCAGGTAACTACCCCTCATCTTTGCAGTGGTAAAGATCCTGCGTTCCTGTCATCTGGACTGACTATTCAAGGCTATAGACTGTGAAGAACTAGTCGTTGGGTTGTCACCAACACGTGTAACCCCCCCCCCCCCCCACATCATCAGTAACGGCTACAATTTCTACAAGACTGTGTCAACCTCCACCAGACACCCCAGTATAACTGTACATATTAGCGTTGAATTCAAATGTAATTTTTTCATTTCATTTTTCATTTTTCTTTCAAGTAGGATACACCTTCATGTTTCAGTGTTTTATCTTTGCTTTAATAAATAATAAAGTGTTTATCTTTGTGAATTATTATTTCTTTTTCTATTCATTAATTTTCCTGAGGAGGAGTCAGCCTTGGTAATACTGACTGAAGTTGTTACAGGGCTGAGTAAGCCTTCACAAGTGGCGACCTTGCCAGAATCACTCGACTGAATCAAGATTCAACTCCATCTCGAATCTTCCATTGGAACTTCAATGCAGCATACCACAGACTGTTACCACCAGCCATGAGTAATCATTCTCTATGGTAGGACTACAGTACAGGTATTTAAAAGATTTGGTGATTGTTATAGTCTCAATTTATTGTAAGTCAAGTCAAGGCAGGATATACTAGTTAATTCCGTCACCTTTATTCTGGAGCTTGAAACGATTTGGAGGAATAGACGCTAGGGACCCGAGATTTTCCAGTGACAAGTTGTTTCATTGAGCTCTATTTATTGTATCAAGGGAACTGTTGTAGGACACTCTTGATTTGTTGGTGAGAAGATTGGATGGTCAAGGGACCCCATTCTATGTGCTGTTTGGTCGGAGCCGGCATAGAACCCTCCATTTTCATTCATACATACTGTTTAATCGAAGCAGGGATCGAACCCTCCGATTTATTTACAGTTTGAGCGGAGCAGGAATTGAACCCTCCGTTTTCTCTGATATACCCGTTTCATTTTCCCCTGGTAGTTTAAGTTATTCTTGCAAGTATGGAGGAATACCAGTTTTGGATGAACGCTGGGAGTACGTTAGGAATAATGGGGAAAATTTTAGAAGGTTTCATTAGTGCTAAGATCCAGGAAAGAATTGAAAAGGAGAGAGAGAGAGAATCGAAAGAGAGGAGAGAAAGGAGAGAGAAAGAATAGAAAGAGAACACCAAGAAAGACAGAAACAGAAAGAGAGAAGAAAAAGGAGATAGAGAGAATCGAAAGAGGAGAAAAAGGAGAGATCGAATTGAAACAGAAAATCAAGAAAGAGAGAGAGAAGACAAAAAGGAGCGTGATAGACTTGATCGTGAGGAGAGAGCTAAAGTATGTGAGGAACAAGTTAGGTTAAGAGAACTTGAGGAAAGAGCAAAAGATAGAGAAGTTGAGGAAAGAGCTAGAGAACATGAGTTAAGAGAAAGAAAAAGATCGTGAGGTAGAGAAATCTCACCTTGAATTAGAAAATAAAAAGTTAACTTTTACACAACAACAATTAGAGGAAGGAGTACTTGAACATCATGCAGCTAGTGCACATATTCCAACACCTAATTTACCTCCCTTCACAGAGGGGGGAGACATAACTTCATACATTATCAGGTTTGAAAATACCGCTACCCTCTGTGAACGGCCTGCTGACACCTGGGCTACCAGGTTAGGTATGTTATTTTCTGGTACAGCTTTGAATATCTATGCAACTTTGTCGCAGGATATCATATATAATTATAACCTACTTAAGAAGGCAATCCTTAAAGCACACCAAAAAACCACAAATTCTTATAGGAAAGATTTCAGGTATGCCACCTTGCAGCCTAGCCAAAACTTTCAACAGTTACAGGTAACACTGTCGTTTGTTCGACTTTTGGATAGAGCTCAGGAATTGATCACACTTATGAATCTCTTAGAGACTTCATGGTTGCTGACCAGTTCCTGACAGCTCTTCCTCACCAGATACGAACATTCATTAGAGAACGTAACCTAATTAAAGCTGAGGAAGTTGCTGAGGCTGCTGACTTGTAAGCTGAGGCTCACAATTCCTATGAAGACCTAAAGGGATCGATCCCTAAGGGCAATGGTTCACCTTAGCCAAAGATTAAGAAGCCTACAGTAGAAAAAGTCACCAGCTATTATACCAACATGTCATCGGTGTGGTGGTATTGGACATAAACGTCCAGATTGTCCTTCCAAGAAAATAGAGAAAGTTGGCAGATGTTTTGCTGACGGTAATAACCAGGCACCCTTCTGTTCAAGAACTGTTAATGGTATAAAAGTCTCAGACATATTACGTGACACTGGATGTGCGTGCATCGTAATTTCGGACAAACTGTTCCCTTACTTTAAAACCTCTCGTGTATCCTCTATTCTTTCAGATTACTTGGGTCATGAAAATACTTTCCCTACAATACGTTGTTACTTGAAAACTAAATGGTTCACCGGTTGGACTAATGCGGTACTAGCCCCAATTACTTGTTCTATAATAGTGGGTAACGTTAAAGGTGCCATTCTTCCTTCGGAGGCAGATCTTTTGTCACCACCCGTGGACCTAAGTTTTCCAGCTCCTCTTCCTTGCAAGTTAAATAAGCCCCTTAACAATTCCGCACAGGAAGCTGCATTGTCTCATACTGTTCATCTGGGGGTAGAAACAGATGATACTGCTCTCGATAGTGAGGTAACAGGATCACCTGTTCACTCATCAGGTGAAAGTAAGGGTATTGCCTCCGGCAGTCTCATTGTCTTGACTAGGGCTCAGACCATAACCCCAGCTTCTCCCACCTCCTCTTCTCCCGCCGTAAGTCCAAAGATGACTTTGTCAGTTTACAGCGCGATTGCCCTTCACTTCGGGATTGTCATAATCAAGCTTTTAACAACAAAGTTATCCATGGGAGATACGTATCTCAAAAGTTTGAATATATTAATGGTATCTTATATAAATCTGTATTTAAATCTCATTCTTCAGTGATAGATTATTCCCTCCTTGTTGTTCCTAAACCATGTCGAGAGACTGTTCTTCAAATGGCTCATAATTTGCCAGTGACCGAACACTTGGCCCATCGTAAGTCGTGGCATAAACTCAAGCACACTTATTTTTGGCCAAGCATGTACTTACATGTTACCAAGAAGTATAGTTCTTGCAATAGGTGTCAGGTGCTTGCTGCACAAAATACACACTCTCCTAGCTCCTGTATATTTATTAAATCTAAAACTTCCCTCCTGCAGAAACCAGATACTCTACCATTCAAAAGGGATGTTTAGCCCTTGTGTGGGGTATCTCCAAACTTAAATTTTATTTACTGGGAAAAGAATTTATTTTAGAGACGGATTACAAACCTTTGATATACCTAGAAACTTTTAAGGTAACCAACAGTCGCCTCTTGAGGTGGACATTGGCACTCCAAGCTTTTAAGTTTCATATTGTGTATATCAATGGTTCATCCAATTATTTCTGACTGGTTAAGTCGTGACAGTCAGTAGAAGATTTGGTGCCTTACGCGACTTCTTGTTAGAACTT
This sequence comes from Cherax quadricarinatus, assembly GCF_038502225.1. Lineage (NCBI taxonomy): Eukaryota > Metazoa > Arthropoda > Malacostraca > Decapoda > Parastacidae > Cherax > Cherax quadricarinatus. Next base: position 8,816,154 of record NC_091323.1, on the reverse strand, counting down.
TTTCCTCACCTATTCTTCTTATACTCCTTGACTATAAGTCTTGGTATGGGGGAGTGTGAGGGAAAAGTTCAACAAATAGGAGCAGCGAGCGAGTATATGGTGACGATAGTTTGATTGTTGGCTGCTTGTTAAGGTAGGGTCAGTCTAGCTCCCGCTATCCCCCCCCCCCTTTTCTCCACCCCGAAAGGTGACGTGTGAGGCTCGGACCAAACAGTAATCACTTGACTCAGCTCCCAGCACAACTGTAAGTAAAAAACCTCTGCTCCTATTCTAGTGGATATATTGGTTGAAAGCTTCACTTTTGACCAATAATAGACTTAGTCCTTTCAGTCTTGAGTTCCATGTTATGCTTTTAGATAATCACCATTTCTTTTAAGTATTGTACTTATCATGGAGAGTGATTTCTTAAGCAGTGGGAAACCTTTGTCTCTTTCTAGCTTGGAATGACAGCTCGGGTCATCTGCCAACCAAAGAAATGTGTTGAAGGAGACGGACTGTAAAAAAAAAAGTCCTGAGATGTCACTTTTTGATCAACCTACCTGATTAATTGTAGGCAACAGCAGGTAACTACCCCTCATCTTTGCAGTGGTAAAGATCCTGCGTTCCTGTCATCTGGACTGACTATTCAAGGCTATAGACTGTGAAGAACTAGTCGTTGGGTTGTCACCAACACGTGTAACCCCCCCCCCACATCATCAGTAACGGCTACAATTTCTACAAGACTGTGTCAACCTCCACCAGACACCCCAGTATAACTGTACATATTAGCGTTGAATTCAAATGTAATTTTTTCATTTCATTTTTCATTTTTCTTTCAAGTAGGATACACCTTCATGTTTCAGTGTTTTATCTTTGCTTTAATAAATAATAAAGTGTTTATCTTTGTGAATTATTATTTCTTTTTCTATTCATTAATTTTCCTGAGGAGGAGTCTTACAGGGCTGAGTAAGCCTTCACATAGAATGTACAGCATAGGGCCGTAGACGTGGTTTATATTCTGTAGTCAGGTGAGGTGAAGCAGGAGGAGGCAGGGTCACAGTGGTACCATCCACTAGACTAAGTAGGTTTTCGTCCGAAGGTTGGACAAGTGTTGAAGAATTCTTTGTATCAAGATCCCATGATGATGCAGTTTGACATTTACCTGGAGTTTACCTGGAGAGAGTTCCGGGGGTCAACGCCCCCGCGACCCGGTCTGTGACCAGGCCTCCTGGTGGATCAGAGCCTGATCAACCAGGCTGTTGCTGCTGGCTGCACGCAAACCAACGTACGAGCCACAGCCCGGCTGGTCAGGAATCGACTTTAGGTGTTTGTCCAGTGCCAGCTTGAAGACTGCCAGGGGTCTGTTGGTAATCCCCCTTATGTGTGCTGGGAGGCAGTTGAACAGTCTCGGGCCCCTGACACTTATTGTATGGTCTCTTAACGTGCTAGTGACACCCCTGCTTTTCATTGGGGGGATGTTGCATCGTCTGCCAAGTCTTTTGCTTTCGTAGTGAGTGATTTTCGTGTGCAAGTTCGGTACTAGTCCCTCTAGGATTTTCCAGGTGTATATAATCATGTATCTCTCCCGCCTGCGTTCCAGGGAATACAGGTTCAGGAACCTCAAGCGCTACCAATAATTGAGGTGTTTTATCTCCGTTATGCGCGCCGTGAAGGTTCTCTGTACATTTTCTAGGTCAGCAATTTCACCTGCCTTGAAAGGTGCTGTTAGTGTGCAGCAATATTTCAGCCTAGATAGAACAAGTGACCTGAAGAGTGTCATCATGGGCTTGGCCTCCCTAGTTTTGAAGGTTCTGATTATCCATCCTGTCATTTTTCTAGCAGATGCGATTGATACAATGTTATGGTCCTTGAAGGTGAGATCCTCCGACATGATCACTCCCAGGTCTTTGACGTTGGTGTTTCGCTCTATTTTGTGGCCAGAATTTGTTTTGTACTCTGATGAAGATTTAATTTCCTCGTGTTTACCATATCTGAGTAATTGAAATTTCTCATCGTTGAACTTCATATTGTTTTCTGCAGCCCACTGAAAGATTCGGTTGATTTTAAAAAGCGACAAGTTGAAGATTGCAACATATAGGAATCTTTACTGAGGAAACGTTTCGCCAACTTGTCGGTTTTTTAAGTCATTTATCACACTACCATGTGAATATTGTGAATGCCTGCAAGTGTACACATGTGTAGAGGTAGCACCCCATGACCAGAGATTACCATAACAGCTGCCTGTCACAAATCACACTGCCTACTGTGAGGAATAAAGGTCAGTACCCCAGTGATTGAAGTACTCCCTTAAGACGAGCAGCAGACTTCAGGCTGGATTCACGACTGAAACAAGGGACCACTAACCCAACTCAGCCGTGACCACAGACACACTGCCTTAATTCCCCACATAATTGATATAAAAATGAACACATCTTCCATGAAGTTGTGAAATGCTCTTGTCTACAATGACAAGGTACGTGCAAGTTATAAGACATAATGTAACTGTATGTTTTCACAACTCATTTAGATCTGTGTGTATTTACTGCCTGACATTTAGTTAGATTTGTTATGACAGTGTCTGGTTCATTTCCAAATACAGTGTTAATCTTAATTATCCTATCACTAATACTAGAGACACCAAACTCCTTCCTCATATTAAGAACTTTGGTAGATTTAGTACAGCTAAGAATAATTTTGAGGGCTCCACATTACATTATCTCCAAGGGTCAGAGAAAATTTTCCCTCTGTGCTATTAACATTTTCACAGCATAATCAATAAAGAATCTAATATAGATGTACACCATTCTCGCTATTCTCACACGAGCACCATAGTTGGAGCTGTAGCCAGCAACAGCTATGAGAGCATTTAGCATATCTCTGAATTTCTTATTTTGTTATGGTATGGTGGATTTAATGAAGGGTATGTCTACACCTAGGTATCTGTAAGGTTTAACGTAGCTGAAGTTCTCACCCTGAAAACAGATGGGTGTTGGGAAGAGTGACAGACTCGTCAGTCCACATATTTAGGCGTAGTCACAGGTTTGATTAGTGGTAAATCATTGGCTGTATGTGTGCTAGCAGGGGTGGCCAGCTCTCCCACCACTGGTGCAACAGAGGGCAGTCTGGTGTCACTAGAAATATTAGGGAAGACGGACTCTCCCTCGCTTTCTAGAGGTGGTGTCATAGGTGACCTGTACATAGCTCAGTGATGACCTGTACATAGCTCACTGAAGACGTATCTAGTGTACTCTCTGTGGACTGAACCAAGATGCCCTCCATTGAGAAACTTTACCAGCAGCTTAAAGAGGAATTGAGGGTGGCCAAGCTCGAGATACGGCGATTGACTGAGGAAAACAAGAGGATTCGTAGTAGTCATCCTGTTGTAAGTCCTCAGATCAAGAGGGGAACCTGGTCAGTGGCCGAGCAACATGGAATGGAGCTGAAGATCAAGAAGACTGTTGGAGTGGCAGAAACAACAAAGAACCTGAAGACTACTGAGAAAACTTCCAACCCATTTTCAGTGCTACCTGACGAATGTGGGTTGTCTGCTGGGAATGTCACAATGAGCACCAAGGAAGCATTGGCAGACGAGAGTGAGTCGACATCCCTTGAAACCCCAACGAAGACCATTGAGAACGTCACAACGAACTCTGCCAGTGAAGGTAAGAACATTGGGGACAGTCAGGTTAAGTTTATGGATAGGGCTTTTTATAGGCGCATCAATATATTGACATTAAGAGGAATGTTAAAAAGAGAATAAGAAAAGCTAAATGGGACTATAAAGTTGCTAGGGATTCGAAAACTAACCCGAAAGGCTTTTTCCAGATTTATAGAACAAAAGTTAGAGATAAGATATGTCCCTTTACTGACAAGGAGAATAAAATGTGCTCGATTTTTAATTATTTTCTCTCGGTTTTCACACAGAAAGATGCAAACAATATCCCAGTAATTAATTTTTATAGTGGGCCTGAAGAAGATAAATTATGTAACATCACAGTCACTAGTGAAATGGTTGTGAAGCAGATAGACCGACTGAAGCAAAATAAGTCGCCGGGTCCTGATAAGCTTTTTTCAAGGGTTCTTAAGGAATGCAAAATGGAACTCTGTGAACCATTAACTAATATTTTTAATTTATCTCTTCAAACAGGTGTAGTGTCTGATATGTGGAAGATGGCTAATGTAATTCCCATTTTTAAAGCAGGGGACAAATCGTTACCGTCAAGTTACCGCCCAGTAAGGCTGACTTTAATTGTGGGCAAATTACTAGAGTCAGTTATAGCTGTGATTATAAGAAGCCACCTCGATAAGCATAGCTTGATTAATGATACTCAGCATGGATTCACGAGGGGCCGTTCCTGCCTAACTAATTCATTAACTTTCTTCAGCAAAGCTTTTGAAGCTGTTGATCACGATAAAGAATTTGATATTATTTACTTAGATTTTAAACATTAAAATGGTATAAAATACCGACAGGTTGTTAGGTAAGACACATATGCAACAGTTAGGTATCTTTATTTCGAAACGTTTCGCCTACACAGTAGGCTTCTTCAGTCGAGTATAGAAAAGTTGATAGAAGCAGAAGAGACTTGAAGACGATGTAATCAGTCCATCACCCTTAAAGTTTTGAGGTGGTCAGTCCCTCAGTCTGGAGAAAAGCATTGTTCCGTAGTCTGAAACAATATTGTTTCAGACTACGGAACAATGCTCTTCTCCAGACTGAGGGACTGACCACCTCAAAACTTTAAGGGTGATGGACTGATTACATCGTCTTCAAGTCTCTTCTGCTTCTATCAACTTTTCTGTACTCGACTGAAGAAGCCTACTGTGTAGGCGAAACGTTTCGAAATAAAGATACCTAACTGTTGCATATGTGTCTTACCTAACTACTTAGATTTTAGTAAGGCTTTTGATAGAGTTCCGCACCAAAGACTGTTAAAGAAAGTGGCAGCTCATGGCATTGGGGGAAAAGTGCTCTAGTGGATCGAGTCATGACTCACAGACAAGAAGCAGAGAGTGTCCATAAATGGGGTTAAATCCGAGTGGGGATCTGTGACAAGTGGCGTTCCACAGGGATCAGTCTTGGGCCCGTTGTTGTTTATAATGTATATCAATGATCTTGATGAGGGAATTACTAGTGAAACGAGCAAATTCGCCGATGACACAAAGATAGGTAGGATAATTGATTCAAACGTAGATATCAGGGAACTTCAGGAGGATTTAGACAAACTCAGTACCTGGTCAGCAAAGTGGCAGATGCAGTTCAATGTAGATATATGAAAGGTGAAATTGAGACACATGTGCAACATCTGGGTATCTTCATTGTAGACGTTTCGCCATCCAGTGGCTTTATCAATACAAATTCCAGGACATAACTTGAAGACAGGAGAACTATGTACAGAAGATGAGGTAATCAGTCCCTCAACCTAACAATAGGTGCGAAGAGCACCTCCACGACTACGGTGCTCTTCGCACCTACTGCTAGGTTGAGGGACTGATTACCTCATCTTCTGTACATAGTTCTCCTGTCTTCAAGTTATGTCCTAGAATTTGTATTGATAAAGCCACTGGATGGCGAAACGTCTACAATAAAGATACCCAGATGTTGCACATGTGTCTTAATTTCATCTTGTCGGTATTATATACCATTCTTGTATAAATGCAAGGTTCTGAAGCTCGGGAGTGTCCATAACCCTAGCACTTATAAGTTAAATAATGTAGAATAAGTTAATGTAGAATAAGTTAAATAATGTAGAAAAGGACTTGGGGGTTATGGTGAGCAGCAACCTTAAATCAAGGCAGCAATGCCTAAGCGTACGTAATAGGGCAAATAGATTATTGGGATTTATATTAAGAAGTGTAAGCAACAGAAGTCCAGAGGTTATCCTGCAGCTTTATACATCATTAGTAAGGCCTCACCTAGATTATGCAGCTCAGTTCTGGTCTCCATATTACAGAATGGACATAAATTCGTTAGAAAACATTCAGCGTAGAATGACCAAATTAATACATAGCATTAGAAATCTTCCTTATGAAGAAAGATTGAAGACTCTTAAAATACATTCACTTGCTAGACGAAGAATGAGGGGAGACATGATCGAAGTGTATAAGTGGAAGATAGGTATTAATAAAGGGGATATTAATAAGGTCTTGAGGATATATCTCCAAGAGAGAACCCGCAGTAATGGATTTAAATTAGATAAGTTTAGATTTAGAAAGGACATAGGAAAGTATTGGTTTGGAAATAGGGTAGTTGATGAGTGGAACAGTCTACCTAGTTGGGTTATTGAGGCTAGGACTTTGGGTAGTTTCAAATTTAGGTTGGATAAATATATGATCCCAACAGAATGAGGTGAGGAGTCCACACGCATAACCTGGCTATGGGAAAGAGGTAATTGGCCAGCCCTTTGCTCTGAACTCGCCACCACCGATTGGAATGCTCTTCTCCAAGGGGATGTTGACAACGAAGTGAAAGCCTTCATTGGACACATCCTTAATCTACAACAAGAACACATTCCTCACCGGCAATATGTGACGAAGCCTACAGATCAGCCTTGGTTTGGCTTTCGTTGTAGAGAGGCTGCTACTGCTAAGTACAAAGCATGGCGAAGGAATAAGAGACATCCTACCACCTACAACAGGAACTTGCACAGGCAAGCCTGTAGGCATATGGGTGACGTTCAAAAGGGGGTCATTGCTAAATGGGAGGTGGACACAAAAAGAAAGCTAGCATCAGGTAGGGTAGGCTCCAAAACCTGGTGGTCCCGGGTCACGGACAGACAAGGTTATCTGCCTGATGAACTCATTCCACCTCTAAATCGACAGGATGGAACCACCTCTACTAGTAGCCAAGAGAAGGCGGACCTCTTTGCCGAACACTTTGCTACCAAAATGCAAGTTCCTGATCCAGCAAGGGTCCCTTGCTGGATCAGCCTCCTTGGCTAGCCTCAAGAACTGTGTCAAAACTGCCAATGGTGACTATAAGGCAGGAGGAGGCGCATTTCCTTCATAAATCGCTTAACCAAGAAAAGGCTGTGAGCCCAGACAAGTTGAGCCCAAGATTGCTGAGAAGATATGAAGACCAGCTAGCAACACCTCTAACTCGCATCTTTCAGCACTGCCTAGTACAGTGTAAATGGCCCTCTCTGTGGAAAGAGGCAAATGTAGTCCCTGTTCACAAAAAGAAGAACAGAGCAGAAATCAGCAACTACAGACCAGGGTCACTCCTGTCAATCACTGGTAAGATCCCTGAGACAATAATCTCAAGACAAATGGCTACCACTCACTACTTTGAGACTGTCAATATGGCTTCAGGAAAGGTTACTCTGCTGCTGATCTGTTGTTAAACCTCTCCACTAAGTGGCACCAGCCACTGGATGAATCCAAAGTCAGCTGTGTGGTAGCACTGGACATTGCTGGTGCTTTAGACCGAGTGGCACCAAGGCCTCTTAGCAAAACTTCAAGCACTGGGAATTGCAGGCTCTATGCTATGTGTCCTCAGTGATTACCTTCATGGTAGATCTCTAAGGGTAGTTCTCAATGGAACGGAATCAGCAAGACATTCTATTGGGGCAAGTGTTCCACAAGGAAGCGTGCTGCGACCATTGTTATGGAATGTCTACTTCAATGACCTTCATCTCATCCCAGAATCCCATGCATATTCAGACGACTGTACACTGACATTCACTTATCCAAGAGAAGAAATGCCAGCTGCTCTAAGCTACATCAATCACCAGCTAAGAGCTATATCAACTTGGGAAAATAGATGGCAAGTAACATTTGCACCTGAGAAAATGCAATGATGATGGTCTTTAGGCACCATGATGGTAATGCCGGTGCAGTAGTAAGGATGAATGGGAGGGTGTTTTCACCTGGGGAAGAAGTTGATATCCTTGGGGTGAAATTTGACTCCAAACTGACCATGAAGAACCATGTTGTAAATCTTGTAAACAAGACAGCCAGGAAGCTTACAGCCCTTCGCCGTATCTCGCATCTGCTTGACAGTAGGGATTGCAAGATTCTGTAAGAGGCACAAGTACGCTCACACCTTGAGTATGCTCCACTTTCTTGGTTTGCCTTTCCCCCCCCCCTCTCATCTGCGACTGCTTGACAGAGTAGAGAACAGAGCAAGACGTCTCATTTCTCGCCTGGACCCATCCTGGATAGACCTGTCATTTCAGCAGAGCCATCAACACAGGAGGGATGTGGGTGGCCTTACTGTTATGTACAAGGCCAATATTGTCAAAGTACCACACTTGGATCCACTTCGAGGACAGCGAGAAGCAAGCTTCTATACCGCAAGACGGGCAGAAAGCAGCTTCACTCTGGCTGTACCCTTCTCCAGAACATCACTTAATCTGAGATCATTTATCCCCAGGATGACTCAAGTCTGGATCACATTCGTACAACATTATGATGTCAACGAGATAAAGTCAGTTGATCAAATTAAAATACTGGCCCACAGATGGCTCCAACTTCATCCTGTTCCCTACTTGTATGTTTCATAACAATAAAAATGCTTTCAAATGAGCTGATGTAGGTAACAGCTCTTAGCTTGTCAATAAAGCTAGGGATCCTCAACCTAACCTTGTCAAACTCTGAGAGAGAGAGAGAGAGAGAGAGAGAGAGAGAGAGAGAGAGAGAGAGAGAGAGAGAGAGAGAGGAAGAGGAAGAAGAGGCAAGGAAGCTCACCTGTCTCATGAAAAAGGTACATTAACAGTCCACAACACAAATACGATTGCATAAAACATCAATGGTAACTACTAAGTATTCTGACACACAACAGAACAGAGAGAACTGTACATAAACTTTCCTACTGGACTCTTAAAGAAAACCGGGTAGCCTTATTAAGTATTGTATAGCCCCTCATGGGAGGTCCCTTGATGCTGGTGAGGGGCTCTTGATCTAGGGAATTGGGTCTGTGCTCTCGCTTCCTGAGATAAGTCTGAGTACCTTCCACATCCCTCCCCCCCCCCTCCACACAGGCGCTGTATAAGCCGTTCTAGTCTAGAGCTCCCCATGATGATAATATTATAATAATTATAATCATATTATTGGTAGTAATAGTAGTATTAAGTATTACATAATACTTAAGACGACTTTAATTGTTACAAAAACAGTAGTCATACCTTGAAGTGTAGCTGTGATTAAATAACCAAGTCTGTGTGTCTCTACTAAGCTCCCTTCATAACATAAATCAAAAGCAAGCAAGCACTCTCTCTCTCTCTCTCTCTTCACTCTCTCTCCTCTTTTTTTCTCTCTCTCTCTCTCACTCACTTTCTCTCTCTCACACACTGGCAAAATCCTGAGACAAAGGTCTGATACCTTTAATAAGGAATCGTTCAAGACACTGTACACTGTGTATGTTAGCCCATACTGGAGTATGCAGCACCAGTCTGAACCCACACCTGGGTCAAGCACGTCAAGAAGTTAGAGAAAGTACAAAGGTTTGCAACAAGGCTAGTCCCAGAGCTCAGGAAGGTCGTAATGATGAAAGGTTGAGGGAAATCGGACTGACGACACCACTGGAGGACAGAAGGGTCAGGGGAAACATGATAACGATATACAAGATACTGCGGGAATAGACAGAGGTAGATGAGAGATAGTATGTTCCAGAGGAGGGACATAGAAACAAGGTGTCACAACTGGAAGCTGAAGACTCAGACGAGCTACAGGGACGTGAGGAAGTATTTCTTTCAGTCACAGGAGTCGTCAGGAAGTGGAATAGCCAACTAGTGAAGTAGTGGAGGCAGGAACCGTGCTATAGTTTTAAGAAGAGGTATGACAAAGCCTAGGAAGCAGAGAGGGAGAGGACCAAGTAGCGATCAGGTGAAGAGGCGGGCCAGGAGCTGAGTCTCGACCCCTGCACCACAATTAGGTGAGTACACAATTAGTGAGTACATACACACACACACACACAAACGCACACACGCACGCACACACACACACACACACACACACACACACACACACAGACACACACACACACACAAACACACACACACACACACACACACACACACACACACACACACACACACACACACACACACACACACACACACACACACACACACACACGCCCGCGTTACCAGTTTGGAACCCACATCTGGTCAAACACGTCAAGAAATTAGAGAAAGTGCAAAGGTTTGCAACAAGGCTAGTTCCAGAACTAAGGGGAATAACCTGAGGTTACCTGAGGTTATTCCTGGGATCAACGCCTCGCGGCCCGGTCCATGACCAGGTCTCGGATGGATCAGGCCTGATCAACTACACAGGCTACTGCTACGCACGCAGTCCAACGTACGGAGCCAGAGCCCGCTGATCCGGCACTGACTTTAGGTATCTGTCCAGCTCTCTCTTTGAAGGCAGCCAGGGGTTTATTGGCAATTCCTCTAATGCTTGATGGGAGGCTGTTAAACAGTTTTGGGGCCCCGACACTTATGGCGTTTTCCTTAGTGTACCAATGGCGCCCCTACTTTTATTGGGCATTTTGCATCGCCTGCCCAGTCTTTTACTGTAGGGAGGATTTCTGTGTGCAGATTTGGGACCATTCTTCCAAGATTTTCCAAGTGTAGATTATGATATATCTCTCCTCCTGCGTTTCAACGAGCACAAGTCAAGTGCTTCCCAAGCGTTCCTAGTAGTTAAGGTGCTTGGACAGAACTTATACGTGCAATAAAGGATCTGTACACTCTCTAGATCTGCGATTTCACCTGCTTTGGAATGGAGTATAATGTACAGCAGTATTCAGCTCAGGAGAGAACAAGTGATTTGGAAGACTATCATGGGCTTGGCATCTCTCGTTTTGAAAGTTCCTATTATCCATCCTATCATTTTCTTTGCACGTGCGATCGTGGCACTGTTGTGATCCTTGAAAGTGAGATCTCAAACATTACTTACTCCCAGGTCCCTTACATTATTTTTCCGCTCTATTGTATGGCCGAGTCTGTAGTATACTCTGTTCTATGGTTATCTCTCCAGTTTTCCATAACGGAGAAGTTGGAATTTGTCCTCATTGAACATCATATTGTTTACCGTTGCCCACTGGAAAACTTCTTGTTTATATCTTCTGAGGTTAACCGCGTCCTCAGCAGGATGACAGCCTCTACGTAGATCCTAGTATCATCCGGGCAAATGATGACATGAAAGCTGTGGTATGTCTCATGAAGAAAGGTTAAGGGAAATCGGTCTGACAACACTGAGGACAGGAGGGTCTGGGGAGACATGATAACGACATACAAAATACTGCATGGAATAGACAAGGTGGATAGAGACAGATGTTCCAGATGGGACACAAAAACAAGGGGTCATAATTGGAAGCTGAAGACTCAGATGAATCAAACGGATATTAGTAAGTATTTCTTCAGTCATAGAATAGTTAGAAGTGGAATAGTTCCTGGCAAGCGATGTGTGGGAGGCAGGAACTATACTTTAGTTTTAAGACGAGGTATGATAAAGCTCATGGAGCAGGGGAGAGAGGACCTAGTAGCGGTCGAGAAGAGGCGGGGCCAGGAGCTGAGTCTCGACCCCTGCAACCACAATTAGTAAGTACACACACACACACACACTCCACCCAAATGCTCAGAGCTATAGAATCCTGCTGGTATGTTACCAGGTCTTCCACCACAGGCCCCAACCACAGTGTTGGAAAGGAAACTGAAGGTATGGTACACAAACGCTGATGGAATAACAAATAAGTGGGAGGAGGGAAGGAAAGAGTCAAAGAGGCATCACTGACATCATAGCTCTACAGAAACCAAGCTTACAGGTGTGATAACAGATGCCATCTTCCAACGGGATACCAAACTTGAAGAAAGACAGAGGAACAGGGGAAGGGTGGAGGGCGGCACTGTTGGATCAAAAATCGCTGGAATTTTGATGAGCTGGAGAGAGGAGACAGCGGAGAAGAAAGTGATTACATAGCGGGAACGCTTCACTCTGGAGGTCCCAAGGTAAATAGCAGCATGTATAACCCACCACAGAACAGCAGGAGGCCAAGGGGTGAGCACGACGAGAGCAGTTAGAGCGATGGTTGACACACTGGCCAGAGGCCAGAAGAGCTCATGCATGCAGGGCAAGCCCTGATCATGGGTGACTCAACCACAAGGAGATCGATTGGGGAGAACTTAATCTTGGCTGGGGCTAAGATACATGGAGGGCTAAGATGATGGAGGTGGTACTGGAAAACTTCATGTACCAACACGTAAGGGACACTACAAGAGAGAGGAGAAGATGAACCAGCAAGGCTGGATCAGCATTCACCTTGAGTAGTGCAGATATCGAGGACATCACATATGAAAGAATCCCTTGGCCAGTGACTATGTGGTTTTTAAGCTTCTGAATACACACAGTAGAGCTTGCAAGTGAGAGAGAAGCTGGAAGCGCCAGAGACGAATGAAGCCAAACTACAAGAAAGGGACTACAATATGAATGAGGGAACTTCCAGAAATGGGTTCATAGTGGACAGAGAACTGGCAGGGAAGCCAGTTAATGAGAGAGGATGGAATATGTAGCAACAAAATGCAATGAGGCTGAGGAGAGGGTTTGTACTCAAGGGTAACAGGAATAATGAGTGTTTGCATGAGCCTTGCTGTTTACCTTAAAGGCAGGGAGGCAAACCAAGTGTGCTAGGAATGGAAGAAATATAGAAGGCAAAGGACCCAGGTGAATAAGGAGATCAGCTGTAGAGCCAGAAACAAATATGCACAGATAAGAAGGGAGGCCCTAAGACAATATGAAAAGACATAGCAGCGAGCCAAACCTGACCCGAAACCTTGTACAGCCACATCAGGAGGAAAACAGTCAAGGACCAGGTAATCAGGCTAAGGAAGGAAGGAGAAACAACAAGAAATGACCGTGAAGGGGTGGAGAACCCAACAAGAGATTCAGTTAGTGTTCACAGAGGAGTATAGAAGGGCTCCAGAAAGATGGAGGGGGTACACCACCATGTGCTGGACACAGTGCACACAAACTGAGGAAGAAGGAAGAGGCTTCTGAGTGAGCTGACACCAAAAGACAATGGGCCCAGATAACATCTCCCCATGGGTACTGAGAGAGGGAGCAGAGGCGCTATAAAAATCTCAACAACAATATTCATTACATCTATCGAAACAGGGATATTGCCTGAGACATGGAATCAGCAAATGTAGTCCCAATCTTTAAAAAAGGAGACAGACATGAAGCATTAAACTACAGACCAGTGTCACTGACATGTATGCAAAATCATGGAGAAGATTATCAGAAGAGTGGTGGAACACCTAGAAAGGAATGATCTCATCAACAGCAGCCAACCTTGGTTTAGGACGAATCCAAAGGTCACAAACCTACTGGAGTTCCCAGGACATGGTGACAGCAGTAAGACAAGAGAGAGAGGGTGGCTGGATTGCATATTCTGGACTGCAAGAAGGCGTTTGACACAGTTCCACAAGAGATTGGTGCTAAAACTGAGGACCAAGAGGGATAACAGGAAGGTACTACAATGGATCAGGGAATACTTGTCAGGAAGACAGCAGCGAGTCATGGTACTTCTGGCGAGGTGTCAGAGGCACTGTGACCAGCGGGGTCCTTACAGGGGTCAGTCCTAGACCGGTGCTGTTTCTGTATTTGTGAATGACATGACGGAACGAATAGACTTTGAGGTGTCCCTGCTTGCAGATGACGTGAAGTTGATGAGAAGAATTCACTCGATCGAAGACGAGGCAGAACTATTACAAAGGATCTGGACAGGCTGCAGACTCCAAATCCAGCAATTGGCTCCTGGAGTTCCAATCCACCAAGTGCAAAGTCAAGGAAGATTGGGGAAGGGCAAAGAAGACTGCAGACGGGAGTACAGTCTAGGGGCCAGAGACTACAAACCTCACTCAAGGAAAAAGATCTGGGGTGAGACAACACCAGGCACATCTCCTGGAAGCGCAGTACATCAACCAAATAACTGCTGCATATGGGCGCCTCTAGCAAAACCTCAGAACAGCGTTCCGACATCTTAATAAGGAATCGTTCAGACCCTGTACACCGTAACGTTAGGCCCATATTGGAGCATAGCGGCACCAGTTTGGAACCCAACACCCACAAGCACGTAAAGAAACTAGAGAAAGTGCAAAGGTTTGCAACAAGACTAGTCCCAGAGCTAAGAGGTATGTCCTACGAGGGGAGAGGTTAAGGGAAATCAACCTGATTGACACTGGAGGACAGGAGAGATAGGGGGGACATGATAACGACATACAAAATACTGAGAGGAATTGACAAGGTGGGACAACGACAGGATGTTCCAGATTGACACAGTAACAAGGGGGAGGCAGTTGAAGTTGAAGACACAGATGAATCACAGGATGTTAGGTAGCATTTCTTCAGCCACAGAGTAGTCAGCAAGTGGAATAGTTTAGAAGCGATGTAGTGGAGGCAGGATCCATACATAGCCAAGCAGAGGTATGATAAAGCTCACACTCAGGAGAGGACCTAGTAGCGATCAGTGAAGAGGCTGGGCCAGGAGCTCGGACTCGACCCCCGCAACCTCAACTAGGTGAGTACAACTAGGTGAGTACATGACATGTATAGTATGCAAAGTCATAGAGAAGATTCTCAGAAGAGTGATGGAACACCTAGATAGTAATGAGCTTTTCAACGACAACCAGCACGATTTCAGCGACAGGAAATCCTGTGTCACAAACCTATTGGAGTTTTATGACAAGGTGACGGCAGTAAGGCAAGAGAGTGAGGGGTGGGTGGAGTGCGTTTTCTTGGACTGTAAGAAGGCTTATAATACAGTTCCACATAAGAGATTAGTGCAAAAGCTGGAGGACCAGGCAGGTATAACAGGGAAGGCACTGCAGTAGATCAGGGAATATCCGACGGGGAGACATCATGGAAATAAATGGTATAAAATACCGACACAATGGAAATATAAACACATATGCAGTATAATGTGATCCTTTATTGACTACGTTTCGCCCACACAGTAGGTTTTTTCAAGTCACAAACAGATCATCTAGACATGGTACGTGACGAGGTGTCAGAGTGAGCGCCTGTGACGAGCGGGGTTCCACAGGGGTCAGTCCTAGGACCGGTGCTGTTTCTGGTATGTGTGAATTACACAACGGAAGGGATAGACTCAGAAGTTTCCCTGTTTGCACATAATGTGAAGCTAATGAGGAGAATTCAGTCAGAGGACAACCAGGCAGGGCTGCAAAGGGATCTGGACAGGCTGCAGGCCTGGTCCAGCAACTGGCTCCTGGAGTTCAAAGTCATAATGATCGAGGAAGGGCAAAGAAGACTGCAGACAGAGTACAATCTATTGGGCCAAAGACTAGAAACCTCACTCAAGGAAAAGGATCTTGGAGTGAGTATAATACCGAGCACATCTCCTGAGGCGCACATCATCTAAATAACTGCTGCAGCATATGGTCACCTAGCAAACCTAAGAATAGTATTCCGACATCTCAGTAAGGAATTGTTCAGGACCCTGTACACAGTGTATGTCAGGCCCATATTGGAGTATGCAGCACCAGTTTGGAATCCACACCTGACCAAGCGCGTCAGGAAATTAGAGAAAGTGCAAAGGTTTGCAACGAGAGTAGTCCCGGAGCTAAGGGGTATGTCCTTCCAGGAGAGGTTAAGGGAAATCGACCTGACGACTCTGAATGACAGGAGGGATACGGGGGACATGACAACGACATATAAAATGCTGAGAGGAATCGACAAGGTGGACAGAGACAGGATGTTCCAGAGATGGGACACAGCAACAAAGGGTCCCAATTGGAAGCTGAAGACTCAGATGAGTTATAAGGATGCTGGAAGTATTTTTTCAGTCAAAGAGTTGTCAGGAAGTGGAATAGTCTGGAGAGTGATGTAGTGAAGGCAGGAACCATACATAGCTTTAAGAAGAGGTATGATAAACCTTACGGAGCAGAGAGTGACCTAGTAGCGACAAGTGAAGAGGCGGGGCCAGGAGCTATGAATCGACCCCTGCAACCACAAATAGGTGAGTACAATTAAGTGAGTACACACACCTTCACCTAGAAAGGAATAAGCTTAATACGTTAACCAGCAGGGTTTCAGGGAGGGAAAATCCTGTGTCACAAACCTACTGGAGTTTTATGACAAGGTGACAAAAGTCAGAACAGGAAATAGAGGGGTGGGTAGACAGCATTTTCTTGAACTTCAAGGCTTTTGACACATTTCCGCACAAGAGATTAATGCAAACTAGAGGAGGAGGCAGGAATGACAGAAAAGGCAATGGAACAGAGAATACCTGACAGGAAGGAAACAACGAGTGATGGTACGTATCGAGATGTCAGAGTGGGCGTCTGTGACGAGCGGGGTTTCACAAGAGTCAGTGCTAGGATGGTGCTGTCTCTGGCAAATGTGAATGACATGACGGAAGGGATAGGTTCAGAGGTGCCCCTGTTTGCGGACAACTTGAAGCTAATGCGGAGAATCCAAGTGGATGAGGATCAATTAGGGCAACAAAGGGATCTGGACAGTCTGCAAGCCTGGTCCAACAACTGGTTCCTGGAGTTTAACCTTACCAAGTGCAAAGTCATGAAGATTGGGGAAGGTTAAAGAAGTTCTCGGACAGAGTACAGGCTATGAGGCCAAAGACTGCAAAAATCACTCAAGAAAAAAGATCTTGGAGTGAGTATACCGAGCACATCTCCTGAAGCGCACATCAACCAAATAACTGCTTCAACATATGGGCGCCTGGCAAACCTAAGAATTGAAAGGAATAGTTCAAGACTGTGCACCGTGTACGTCAGGCCCATATTGGAGTATGCAAGCACGTCAAGAGAAAGTGCAAACGAGGGTTTGCAACAAAACTAATGCCGGGGCTAAGGGATATGTCCTACGAGGAGAAGTTAAAGGAAGTCGAAATGACAACACTGGAGGACAGGAGTGATAGGGAAGACATGATAACGACATACAAAATACTGAGAGGAATTGACAAGGTGGATAAGGACAGAATGTTTCAGAAATGGAACACAGCAACAAGACGGCACAACTGGAAGTTGAAGACTCAGATGAGTTACATAGCTTTAAGAAGAGATACGATAAAGCTCATGGAGCAATGAGAGAGTAAACCTAGCTACTTCCAGCGAAAAGGTGGGACCAGGAGCTGTGAATCGACCCCTGCAACCATAAATAGATAATTACAAATAGGAAATAGGCGAACTCTCTCTCTCTCTCTCTCTCTCTCTCTCTCTCTCTCTCTCTCTCTCTCTCTCTCTCTCTCTCTCCTCACTCTCCTCTCTCTCTCTCTCTCTCTCTCTCTCTCTCTCTCTCTCTCTCTCTCTCTCTCTCTCTCCCTCCTCCCTCCTCTCTCCTCACTCTCTCTCTCTCTCTCTCTCTCTCTCTCTCTCTCTCTCTCTCTCTCTCCTCTCTTCCTCTCTCTCTCTCTCTCTCTCTCTCTCTCTCTCCCTCTCTCTCTCTCTCTCTCATTCATATAGGGTTTGACAAGGCCATGATCCCTAGCTTTATTGGACAGCTATTATTTACATGTTACATGA
>NC_091323.1:8791177-8793677 GCF_038502225.1 Cherax quadricarinatus | reverse complement strand
TTTAGTGGTGGGTCATCATATGACTAAAACTCGTGTCATGAAACAATTGTCCTGTTTCCTGAAGAATCTTGCCTAACCTAACCTCTGTAGTAATGGTTTGCAATACCGAGGTGTTTATTTTAATAAGATATATGCGGAAACATTTTGGTGTTCACTTCTGTATTTGACTGAAGGGGAATACTGTGTTGGAGAAACGTTTCAGAAAGACACCAGAGTGTTCCACATGTGCCTTATTCGTTATCCTCTGTCTTGAAGACTAGTGTTGCTTCTCGCCCTTCTCGTGTATCTCAATGTCAACATAGACTCTGACTGTAGCCACTTTATACACTACGTCTCTTCCTGGTGTTCCTCCTGGTTCATCTACAGACAAGTTGTTAAGAATCCTCAACACCAATGTTCTCTCTGCAGCCACCCTTGTAATCCCTCGGACCTCGGGTAAACATAATAAAAACTAAAGAATGTTCCCTGGTGGTATCCCGACGTCCACCTGGACGCCGACACACTGCCACACAGCAGCTCTCCCTCAAGCTGCCAGCAAATTCGCTGACCTCTTGAAGAAAGTCAATGATGCTCCTGCAAAACGATACCCCTGCAAGCAACAAATCCAAGCACAACCTACTGCTATTTAGCAATGGCTGTCAAGCTGTCCCACCAAGGAGGGACAAGTCCCTAGCAACACCTGTTATTAGGGCAATAAATATATTCCCTAGAGAGGATTATTAATTTCTGATATATATATTTATTATCTTTTATTTTTCATTGTTTTTCAGTGATTATTCATAATTTTACTAGCATTCTATAATTCATTTCTTTTGTGAGTTCGTGCAATTCCAACAGATTAATAATTGATTTTCAGAGTCAACTCAATTATAATTTAATGTTCTTCGTGTTTTTTTTTATTGTCATAATTATTATATTCTCCTTATTTTATCTTTATCATACATTATTCAATATTTTATATTATTTGTTTTGTGTCATTTTTAAAGAATTTCTTATCTGCCACATTTGATTTTTATATTAATGTAATATTATTGATAAGGTAACAAAAAGTACCCCAATGGAAATAAGCCACTCTGACTTTTTTTTGGGTTATCCCAGGTGCTGCTATGTATGATAATTCTATGTAATTGTAAATGTGTATACCTGAATAAACATACCTGTCAGCGCAGTTGGTTTGAAAACCTGCTGCGTGAGCCGCTAACGTTACAACCAGTTTATATACATAGCTTACGAACAAGCTAGAGCGCACGCATAGTGTTATGATGTTAGCTTTCTTGTGTATCCACTGTAACTGCCACTACCTCTGTATACAATTTAAAAAAAAAAACGGAAGTTAGCGAGCAAGTATTCTCCTGGCTCTTACCACCGTTCCTGCAGTTGACAGAAAAAGTTGCAGCTCCTTTTCGAATTACCAAACTAATTGGTCATCATCTCTCCCATACTGCTCAAGGGCTACATTTACCTTGTTCAGTCCAGATCCGAGTGAGAATCCACCCCCACTAGATTTCGTGTCTCAAATTGAAATATCTTAATAACGTTGCCATCACTCTATAAACTCGCATCATCTCTCTGGGTACCAACAAACAGCAGCTGTGTCTGATAACATCATGTTCCATATACTTCCACAGTTAGGCCTTATAGCACTAGTTCTCCTCTTAAACCTTCTCAGAATCTAATTTGGTTCGATAGGCTTGTACCTTTTCAATGGAAAACCTCAATAGTCCTAAGTTTTAAAAAGTCAGATACCTAGAGCCAAGACACCTCTCATTGTATACCCATCGAACTTTCTAGCTCTGTTTTCAAGTAGATGGAGAGCTTCGTTAACAAAGTTTCGTATTTCCTGTGATACTAAGAAACCATAACTCTCCCTTCATGAATTTGGTCCTAGAAAGGGCCCTCCACTGTAGATCCCCCCCCCCTTCCCCGTAATCTGTTTCCATACAAAAGTCTTCAGTGCCTCCACTGATAGCCAGTAAGTTATTGTAGTCCTTATCGACCTGAAGAAAGCCTACTACACAACTTAGCATTGTGTCATGTTTCAAGGCCATAATATCGTACACATCCGAGGCAAACCGCCACTTTTCCATAAAAATTCTTATAAGCGAGGTACCACAGTGTTCACATAAATAACTTTATCTCTGACTTTGTGAAGGTTGGTCTACTGCCAAGCTGCGATTTAAGTATTACCATTGTTCCTACTCTACTTGGTCATCCTTCTATGTAAGACTTGCTGTTTTTTTTCTAATGGTTGTGTGGGAACGAGCAATTCAACTCTTAACAGCCTAATACGCTATTGATGGTGCTTCAAATTGGGCTCCCTCGTGTGGTTGTGGGTTCGCTATGACTAAGGCAATATTGTTGATAATGGAATAAAATACTTACAAGCTGATAGTAAGACACACGCGCAGCCGTTGCATATCTTTATTATGGAAACGTTTCGCCTACCTAGTAGGCTTCTTCAGTCAATTACAGAATGATGATGTAGTCACTCCGTTGACAG
>NC_091323.1:8668677-8786177 GCF_038502225.1 Cherax quadricarinatus | reverse complement strand
ATATTCCTTATTGGCTTCCCCCTCTGTTATGTCCACCCAGAGGCCTTCCTGTCTCCACTGTAAATACTTCCTTAAATCTCTTGTTGAGCTCCTCACATACCTCTTGATAGCTTCTGGTGAGTTTCCCACATTCTTTCCTCACCCTGATCACCTGGTCTTTGACTGTTGTCTTCCTTCTATGTGGCTATACAGCAGTTTCGGGTAAGACTTGGCTTTCGATGCTATGTCGTTTTCCTACTGTCGCTGGGCTTCCCTCCTTACCTCTGCATACTCGTTTCTGGCTCTTCGACTAGTCTCTCTTTTTTCCTGGGTCCTTTGCCTCATGTACCTTTTCCATTCTCTGGTGCACTTAGTTTTTGCCTCCCTACGCCTTCGGGTAAACCAAGGACTCACTTTGATCTTCCCATTATTTCTATTGCCCTTGGGAACAAACCTTTCCTCTGCCTCCCTGTATTTTGTTGTTACGTATTCCATCATTTCATTTACTGACTTTCCTGCCAATTCTCTGTCCCACTGAACCTCCTGCAGGAAATTCCTCATACCTGTGTAGCCCCCCTTTTTATAGTTGGGCTTTTCCCATCCAGCTCCGTTACCCTCTCTACTTGTAATTCTACTATGTATTCAAAACACAGAACCATGTGATCACTAGCTCCAAGAGGCCTCTCATACGTGATGTCCTCGATGTCTGAACTGCTCAGGGTGAACATAAGATCCAGTCTTGCTGGTTCATCCTCCCCTCTCTCTCTGGTAGTGTCCTTAACATGTTGATGCATAAGGTTTTCCAGTACCACATCCGTCATCTTGGCTCTCCATATTTCGGGACCCCCATGTGGCTCCAGGTTTTCCCAGTCGATCTCCCTGTGGTTGAAATTGCCCATTACCAGTAACTTTGCTCTGCTCAAGTGAGCTCTTCTTGCCACCTCGGCCAGTGTGCCCACCATTGCTCTGATGCTCTCTTCATATTCCTCTCTTGGCCTCTTGCAGTTCTGTGATGGATTATACATCACTGCAATGACTACCTTATGTTTCCCAGACTGAAGTGTACCTACTATGTAATCCCTTTCTTCAATCTCATCTATCCCTTCCATTTCCTCAAATCTCCATCGGTTTTTTATGAGCAGTGCAACCCCTCTTTCCCCTCTGCTCTTTCTATCTTTCCTCAGGATTAGATATCCTGGAGGGAAGATTGCATTTGTTATCGTCTCAGTGAGTTTTGTAGGTGAGTTCTGCAGGTGTTTCTGGAGGGTGTGTTTGCCCTTCCACCTGCATCTGGATTCTTCTGCTCACCTTTGTCATTTCCTCTCGTTCCTCCTTTCGTTTTTGTACTCTCTCTTTCAGTATCAACCTTTCCTCTTGTGTTCTGTCTCGATCGAGGTACACACTCTGGTACTCTTGTTTGTCTCTCAGTCGAGTTGATTCTGTCTTGAAAATTACTTTGAGAGGCCGTTTCCGTCCCCATGCAAACCACCCAATTCTCCGAAAATTTACCACCTGGGTCATGTCGCCCTCACCTTTTGCTTTCATGATACCTTCAATCACTTTTTTCTCCTGTTTCCTTTCATCATAGGTTTCCCCTTCAACTTCCTGGAGCCCGTAGACAAAAAGTGATTTTGCCCTTTCTTCCTCCCACTGTGTCTCCCATTGCATCCTATGAGGTGTTTTAGTTCCTTCCATTGGAGTGTTCCTTTCTTCCTTCAACCCTTTCCCTGGCTGAGGCCCTTATGCTCAGTGGACTGTCTTTCCTGCTCAGCTCTTCCTGGCCCCTGCAGGTGTCTGTTCGAGTCTCTGCATATGTCATAGCCTCTTCATTGTCTTCAGACCTCTCATTTGCTCCTAGTGTGCTCCTCATCTTTGCCTTGGCCCCATGTGGGTCTGATAGAACCCTTGAATGCAGTATAACATCTATGCTTCCTCCAGGCCCCTTGTCTGTGCCTGATGCAGAAGTTCCTGATGTTATGTCTGTACCATCATTTTCCTCTTTAAGCTGTTTCAGGTTTCTCAGTTCCTCTTCTAAGCACTGTATCTTAGCTTCTGCTTCTATGGGTTGTTGCTCCCACTTCCTGCTCTCTGCAGCTATCCTCTCCTCCATTTTCCTGCCAGGCTCTTCTAGTTTCCTTCCCCAGTCTTTCTCCCTTTTTTTGAGCTTTGCCTCCCAATCTTCCCTCCCAGGTTCCACCAGCCCCCTGGTTCTCGGCCTTCTTGGGTAACCCATTGAACCCCAGAACAAACCTATGAGATTTCGAGTGAGTGTTTGTGATAGCTGGGTGTTGTACAGAGGGGAAGGGGGGGAGGCAGGGCAGGGGAGAGAAGGATATGAGGTAGGAGGGAAGGACAGTGGCAGGGAGAGATTTAAGGGGTACTAGGGGATATAGGGAAGGCAGGGGAGAAGTATATGAGGTGGGAGGTAGGGGGACAGCAGCAGGGAGAGATTAGGGGGAGAGAGAGAGAGAGAGAGTGTGTGTGTGTGTGTGTGTGTGTGTGTGTGTGTGTGTGTGCCATATGCATTTATATGGTGTGTATATTGTGTGTGTGTGTACTCACCTAGTTGTACTCAGTTGTGGTTGCAGGAGTCGAGTCACAGCTTCTGGTCCTGCCTCTTCGCTGGTCGCTACTAGGTCACTCTTCCTTCTCCACGAGCTTTATCATACTTCTTATAGCTATGTATGGATCCTGCCTTCACTACATCACTTCCCAAACTATTCCACTTCCTAACAACTCTGTGACTGAAGAAATACTTCTTAACATCCCTGTGATTCATCTGAGTTTTCAACTTCCAACTGTGACCCCTTGTTGCTGTGTCCCATCTCGGGAACATCCTGTGTCTGTCTACCATGTCGATTACTCTCAGTATTTTATATGTCGTTATCATATCCCCCCTATCTCTCCTGTCTTCCAGTGTCATCAGGTCGATTTCCCTTAACCTCTCCTCTCTAGTTTTCTTACATGCTTGGATAGGCGTGGGTTCGAAAGTGGTGCTGCATACTCCAATATGGGTCTAACGTACACAGTGAACAGGGTCCTGAACGATTCCTTATTAAGATGTCGAAATGCTGTTCTTAGGTTTGCTTGACTCCCGTATGCTGCAGCAGTTATTTGGTTAATGTGCACCTCATGAGATGTGCCTGGTGTTATACTCACCCCTAGATCCTTTTCCTTGAGTGAGGTTTGTAGTCTCTGGCCCTCTAGACTGTACTCTGTCTGCGGTCTTCTTTGCCCTTCCCCAGTCTTCATGACTTTGCAGTTGGTGAGGGGTTAAACTCCAGGAGCCAGTTGCTGGACCAGGCCTGCAGCCTTTCCAAGTCCCTTTGTAGTTCTGCCTGGTTCTCGTCCCACTGAATTAACTTCACATCATTTGCAAACAGGGACACTTCGGAGTCTGTTCCTTCCGTCATGTACACAAATACCGAAAACAGCACCAGTCCTAGGACTGACCCCTGTGAAACCCCGCTCGTTACAGGCGCCCGCTCTGACACCTCGCCACGCACCATGACTCGCTCTTGTCTTCCTGACAGGTGTTCCCTGATCCATTGCAGTGCCTTCCCTGTTATCCCTGCCTGGTCCTCCAGCTTTCCCGTCACTGAAACCGTGCTGGTTGTCGTTGATAAGCTCATTCCTTTCTAAGTGTTCCACCACTCTTCTCCTGATAATTTTCTCCATGATTTTGCATACTATACGTCTCAGTGACATTGGTCTGTAGTTTAATGCTTCGTGTTTGTCTCCTTTTTTTAAAAATTGGAACTACATTTGCTATCTTCCATACCTCTGGTAGTCGCCCTGTTTCGAAAGATGTGCTGAACATTATTGTTAGGGGTACACATAGCACCTCTGCTCCCTCTCTCAGGACCCAAGGGGAGACATTATCTGGCCCCATCGCCTTTGAGGTATCTAGCTCACTTAGCTGCCTCTTCACTTCTTCCTCGGTTGTATGTATTGTGGCCAACACTTGGTGGTGTACCCCACCTCTACCGTCTTTCTGGAATCCCTTCTGTCTCCTCTGTCAACACTTCCTTGAATCTCATGTTGAGTTCCTCACATAATTCGCGGTCGTTTCTTGTGATCTCTCCTCCTCCATTCCTCGGCCTGATTACCTGGTCCTTGACTGTTGTTTTCCTCCTGATGTGGCTGTACAACAGCAGCTTTCGCTGCTATATTATTTTCATATTATCGTTGGGCCTCCCTTCTTACCGATGCATATTCATTTCTGGCTCTACGACTTTTCTCCTTATTCTCCTGGTTCCTGTGCCTTCCATACTTCTTCCATTCTCTAGCACACTTGGTTTTGGCCTCTCTACACCTATGGGTGAGCCAAGGGCTCATCCTGGTTTTCTCGTTATTTCTGTTACCCTTGGGTACAAACCTCTCCTCAGCTTCCTTGCAAACTGTTGTCACATATCCCATCATCTCGTTTACTGATTTACAGTGTGTGTGTGTGTGTGTGTGTGTGTGTGTGTGTGTGTGTGTGTGTGTGTGTGCCCTCGATCATTCAAGATGTGAGCCTTGATGCCAGCGAAGGACTCCTGATCCGAGGAGATGGATGTACTCTTACCTTCATTACATCGTACGTGATTACCTCCCACTCCCAAGGCGCTGTATAACCTCTCTTACGAGCTTAGCGCTTCCAATGAACGCAGTCCAGCGTTCTTAATGAAGTTCTGATCTAATGATTTTTGGGGTCGTGCAGACGTCTTGTGCATATTAATGGGGTAATTACCATAATTCGGCTGAAACCTCAGGCCGAGGAATGTAGTGAGTTCTGTGAGCGCTAGGCTCCTCAGGGCAAGGCTCCTTGATGCCGCTGGGAGGATCTTGATTCAAGGAGCTTAACCTGTTGTCCCCTTAATTGGATCGAATTTGATTCTCATTCCTAACCCCCCACTCAGGCGCTGTGACCCCCTCCCTACGGGTTTACCGCTCCCCTCCATGAACGTGATAAGGTGGGAGCTAGTCAGGTGTTGCTGTCAGCAACACCTGCCCACGTAATTGGGCAAGGCAGGTATTGCAAACCGCAACACCTGCCCACCTGATGAGAGGGCGGTTGTTTTATTCGTCAGGAGACATAAGGGTTTCCTGACTCGGGTCGTAGCCATATGATTACCCGCAGCTAGAGTTTTTGGTCGTTTGATAGAGGCCTTCCACTGGCATTCCAGTCCACCTTTTTAAAAATTACGGTTATGATTATAGCCATTAAGTTGGAATTTACAGCGGCGAGAGAGAGGTGGAGTTAGGTTGCGTGTGTGAGTTAAGAGGACACCGAACTGTTGGGTTAATGGTAGCAGTGATTGAAACAGCTCCTGCTGCGTTGATCTGATACCCTGGTGACTAGTCTGGCATTATGGAAGTCACTGATGACTAGTCTGGCATAACGGAAGTCACTGGTGACTAGTCTGGCATTACGAACACCCATAATTATAGGTATGGAGAACACACTTCTTGGATAACGAGTTTCAACAAAAACTTGCGTGAGGATTTTACGTAAAGCGTTAAACTAGTAAGAGTAATTCCCCGCAAGCAGTTTAAAAGGCTCGAGCCTTCGTTAGGTAATCGCGAGTCACAATACCTTGTTGTAATCCCCTTGAAGTATTCTTTGTGTGAGGGACTTTTGGTATTCCCTTTTGATGCGAGGATTTTAAACAGTATAAACTCCGTGAAAGATGCTGCTGAAGGAGTCTTGATCCAAGGAATTGATGCTGCTTTCCTCTGCCTCGGCCCAGATCAGATTTCCTCCCATTCCTTAACTGTACGGCCTTACGGGTTTAGCTCTCTTTCCCATGAATATAGTATTAATGCAATAATAAGGTATTGGTACACATGTATTTTTCTGACAATATATCTCTATCTGGACGTGATACTAACTACAGTAAGATCATTATTATGTAATTTATAAAAGGTGAATCAGACACGTGGACAGAGCAAGCCTTTTACATTAAGTACATTCTGCCTTCGGTGGAGCCTTGTCGTACTTGATAAAGCACCAACGAGAGCCTCAAGTACGATAGAGGTCAGCAGAGAGCTTTACTACCTAAGTTACCTTCCATCCTACATGAGACGTAACGTGGACATCATGTACGCGAAAAATAAAAAACTATAGGAGTAAGCGAGGAAGGTAGGATAGGCTACGAACAGGTTTTGTGAGTGGACTGTTATGAGGGTGAGGGTAAAGTGGCAGGGCGTAATCCAGCTGCTGGACGGCGGAGGCTGCCTAGGCAAACTTATTTCCTGCGGTTTTGGGCCAGTCGAAATTCTCCCCACGACAGGTACCCATCTTTGTTGTTGTCGTTCTCATCCAACACGTCGTCCACCAATTCTGTCATATGAGAAAGTTACGATAACTCTCACCATTTGACATAAAATAACAATAATAATAATAATAACCGAACACCTCTAAGCTATACTAGCACTTGTTATTATTATTATGTAAATTTAGAAAACCAACAGCTTGAATGAGACTTTTACAACGCTTGAGTATAATGTGGGAACGTTTCGCTAACCAGTAGTTTCATCAGTCCAATACAGAGAATAATGATGAAAAATGAGCTATTCAGTCCCTCAGCCTAGAGTCAGTGTGTTCAATCCATCAATCTTGATAAGACTGAGCACATAACTCCAGGCTGAGGGATTGATTACCTGGAACTCCTCCTCATCTTTCACCGTTCTTCTCTGTATTGAACTGACTTAATCACTGACTGGCGAAACGTTTCCACAACAAAGATACCTAGGTGTTACACAACTGTCTCATTCATCAATACCAGCAGTTTTAACCAGTGCTGAATTACTGATATTCAAG
The DNA here is from genome assembly GCF_038502225.1 of Cherax quadricarinatus. NCBI lineage: Eukaryota > Metazoa > Arthropoda > Malacostraca > Decapoda > Parastacidae > Cherax > Cherax quadricarinatus. The sequence continues at coordinate 8,779,393 of NC_091323.1, read as the reverse complement.
CCTCGTGTATTATCACTGTTGCAACAAGAATTTAACGACTGGCAAACAGCTGGTGAAACAATTCCAAGATTTAGTACCTCATATTGATAATGATAATCATAATATAATTAGAATAATAGTTATAATCTTAATAAATGGGCATTTAACGGGATATAATTAATCATCCACTTAATTACAGAAAGCCTCATTACTAGTTGAAATTTAGCATAGCTGACACGATGTTTCACTTACATGAAGCTTTACCAAATACTTAATAAAGCCTCATGCAGATCTCATCTGCGGTATGTGTCGCTTTACCGTCTTTGTAATTGCAGTTTTAACACGACCTTAGGTTTTTGTACGCACCAGTGTAAAACTTCAACTTCTCATCCCATTTCTGTTGGCGGTGGTCCTGCAGGATCTTCCTCTCCTGCTGAGAGAGTCCCTTCAATTTCTCTTCGTCTATGATGACCTCGTCATCGTCGTCGTCGTCAGCGGCTATGTGAACAATGGCTGCCAGCAGCTCTAACCCGTCAAGACCGAAGTTGTTATCATAGTCATGGATTCTGAAACACGCCAAGGAAAATGTAGGTACAGTTGATTATTATTCTGTAAAATAGAAGGTATATGTGTAGATGTATGACTAATTCGTCAATTATCCAATCAAGTAATTAGTTGAATCCAGTCCAGGGAAACCTGCCATCCCGTTTCCAGAAAACTGGGTTGCTTATCTCTGATTCCATACAGGGCAGTGTATGTGAGTGTAGTGTTGTATCTGATGAAATGAAGGGTAGTGCCAGTAACATACATATAATTGTGCATTCAAGGGTACTGTTAACAGATATTATCGTGAGGTGTCGGGGTCTGTGTCGTTAGCTCAGTTATGAACGGTGAGATACATCTATGGGTCACTGATCTGCAACCGGCCTTTCTGTATGAGAGAAGCCGCGGATTCGTTACGCAAGGTGAATGTGAAGAGTAGTCTAGCTCATGTTGCCTCTTAAAGGGGGGGGGGGGGTTTCTTGCCACGGCGAAGAGGCTATTTGTCTGAAGAATTGGACCATCAGTCTACTTCCTCCGACCAAACCTAATTACCCCCAATACCCCCTTCCCTGCCTCATCTTCCCCATCCCTCCTTTCCCATTCATCCTCCTCTCCCCATCCCTCCCCTTTACCTTTTCTGTTTGAAGCTTTTGGGGTCCTTCCCTCAGGCATTCTAGTTCCTAGGTTGGGGGGAAGGGTACCATGGTGCATCCCATTTCGTTGAGGTCCTTGGTAGTAATATAGTTTGCCATGGAATCTGGATCATCTGGAGATGTCCCGATCCCTCTCCAGTCTACCGTGTCTCCAGTCTGGGTGTCTTTCAGGTAACGGGTGTATCTCTGGAGGCTGCCTGTCGGAGGTGGTGGCTGAAGAAGGTTTTACCTCGTGGCGGGAAACCGACTGCCATCTTTTTTATCCACCGAGGTGGCCTGGTAGAAGTGAGGTTGCTATCCCAGATTGCTGGTTTACTGGCATGAAAGGCAGGGTATGGCATGGATTCCATGCTGCATCTGCACTGCTAGCTGTGCTGAAGTTTTCTTGGGTGCAGAAGGGGATTTATGGCCCTTTCATTCCTCCTAGGAGCTACCCCTCCATTTTCCCCCTCCCTTTTGTCTTTTTTCTTTCTTTTTCTCTTCTTTTCTAAAAAGAAAAAGAAAAAAGATACCTTCTCTTCACAAATCATGGCTTATTTACAGTGGAATATCCGAGGCCTCAGAGAAATCATGGTGAGCCCCAGGTTTTGCTCTTCCAGTTTTACCCTGTTTGTGCTCGTTAACAAGAACCCTGATTATGCTCCACTGTTATCCATCCTGTCTCTGGCTATATTTTATTACATTCATTGGATCCATTTTACGATGGAACATTTAATGAAAATGCACTTCTTGTATGCAGTGGTATACCATACCATTAGATCTTTGTTCACACTTCACTGCACTACACTGCAGCATGCATCTACTTGAATAAGTGGTATACAGTCTGTTCTTTATATATCTCTTCGCTTCTGTTATTAGACGATTTTAATGCTCACCATTTTCTCTAGGGGGGTCTCACTGTGACTCTCGTGACATTCATTTAGAGGTTCTTCTCACTTTTCTCCCCCTCCATGTTTTAAATACAGGTATTCCCACCCATTTTGACCTTCACGCTCAACTCTTTCTTGCATCGATCTCTCAGTTTGCTCTTCATCAACTGCACCTGGTCTGTACTCCCGGATTTACATTATAACAATCATTTTCCTATCCTCCTTACTTCCCATTCGAATTTTCAGTCTCCTCAAAGCCCATGTTGGCAATTTGACAGAGTGAACTGGGACCTGTACTCACATCAAACTGGTGATATCAGTTTTAACCTTGGCTTCATATTCTATACCCCGAACCAAGAGCAGGAATTCTTAGAAATGCGTGCCTTGGTGGTCTCTTGCTTGTGCTCGTGTGATATATTTGAAACATTCTGCATGAGGCCAGTATTGCTACAAAAGGACCACAGAGTGCCTCCTTGATTTAAGCACACGAGAGCTAGTAACCACTTTGTTATAACAGTCTTTTTTGATCTCGAGAAGGCATACGACACTACTTGGAGATATAACATCTTGGCCCAAGCTCACTCCTTAGGCCTCCGAGGCAATCTGCCATTTTCCTTAAGAACTTCTTATCTGAGAGACATTTCCATGTTTGAGTAAATAATCTGCTTTCACCTGAATTTGTCCAAGCTGAGGGTGTCCCCCTCGGATGTCTCCTTATTGCCACACTTTTTCTCCTTGCTATAAATGATATGGCATCTGTCCTTCCATCTTATATTTGGTCATCACTATACGTTGACGACTTCGCTATGGCTTGTGCAGGCGTTGACTGTCGCCCCATTGCAGCTTCTCTCCAGATCGTTGTCAACCTAGTTTCCAATTGGGCCACTACCCATGGATTTAAATTTTCTGGTACTAAAACACCAAATTACATTCACTAGATGTTCTATTGTCCCTGATACTCCATTGTACCTGTATGGGTCATGTGTCCCTGAACGTGATACAGTCAGGTTTCTCGGCCTTCTGTTTGACCGTCGGTTATCCTGGAAAACCCACATTACCTCCTTGAAGGCAACTTGTCATAGCCAACTGAACCTCCTTAAAAACTTTCACTCATCCTTCATGGGGGGCTGACGTTGAGCTCTCCTTCGACTGCATTTGGCCCTGATTTTATCAAAACTAGATTATGGCGATCAGATATATTCAGCGGCCTCTCCTGCAACTCTTTCTAAACTTGGTCTCATCCATCATCAGGATTACATTTATGTCTAGGTGATTTTTGCTCCTCACCTACTGAGAGCCTATATGTAGAGGCGAATATTCCATCCTTGAATGATCGCCATAATGCTCATTGCCTGTGCTATTTTGTCCACTCTCATGACCTTCGCAATCCTTCCATATACAGGATATTAATGGACATTAAAAGAGGTTCATTGTTTGTTTATCGCCCCTGCTTATTCCGTCCCTTTTCTCTTCGTCTACATTCACTATTGTCTTCTCTTTAGTTGCCCCCTGTTTGTGAGGAAATTATAGACCCATCTACCAACTTTTCCTGTTATTCCTCTAGCACGCATTTTGTGCGCTATTACGCCATGGTCACACTTGTCGAAGGCTTTTACAAAGTCTGTATATATTACATCTGCATTCTTTTTGTTTTCTAGTGCATCTAGGACCTTGTCGTATATGTTTATCTAGCATGTAACTTTTCCCTTACCCCTTGCGAAGTTCCTACAGTTTGTTTCTGTTCTTCCCCACTGCCATGAGCGACAGCTCAAATACCTACAGTTGCTTCTTTCTCCCTTTTACTTAATCACTTTTGGTCTCATTTTCATTCCATTGCAGTGTACACTGATGGTTCTAAATCTTCTGACAGGGTCGGATTTGCAGCATTGTTTCAGGACAGCATAGTTCGAGGGTATTTTTTAGACTCGGCTAGCATATTTACAGCTGAATTGTATGCAGTTCTCATAACAATTATCCGTATTGAATCTGTGCCTACCTCGACATTTGTAGTAGACTGACTCAGACTACCTTAGTGCTTTGCAAGCTACTAAAAAATTTTATTCGTCTTATCCCCTGGTACTTCGTATACAACTTTGGTTATGCCGCATTTCTAACATAAACAAAGATATTGTTTTCTGTTGGGTCTCTGGTCATGTTGATGTTCAGGGCGATGAACAGGCAGACACCGCTGCGCGGTCAGCAGTACATGACCGCCCAGTTTCATACAGAGGTATTCCATTCACAGACTATTTTGTTGTAATCTCTAACCAACTTCGCATTCGTTGGCAACATTAGTCTGATATGACTCATAACAAATTACACTCTATCAAACCAAGTTTAGGTTTCTGGACATCTTCTTTCCATCGATGCCAAGGTTGGGACACTACACCCTCCCATCTTCACATCGGGCACACTCATCTTACTCATGGGTATCTCATGGAGAGGTGTCCTGCTCCACCCTGTGAGAATTGCCAGGTTCCAGTTTCGATTTGCCACATTCTATCGGACTGTCCAGTCTACCAACGAGCACACAGAATTTACCTCCGAAGTCGTCACCATTCAAACGCCCTTACCTTATCTTCCCTCCTTGCTGACAGACCCGCCGTTGACTCCATTTCCTTCCTTGACTTTTTGACAGCAACTGATTTACTATACAAGTTTTATTGATACTTCCTTTAATACTCCTCACAGCCCCTTTATATTTCTACCTCTGTTCTCCTCTCTACCCTTGCTGCTCTTTGATCCAGCAAAACCCTCTGCTCTGCAGAGCTGTATGACCCTAATAGGGTTAGGGCTTCGTTTTCATTATAATAATGATTCATGTTGCAATGTAATAACAAATATTAATGTTCTTTACTGCACTAGTTTAGTATAGGATAAGTCACCCTCATTAACTAGACTGTTTTATAAGGGGAGTAGAGCGGAGTGACTGGGCGAGGTTCTGTCACCTGCACTCCTCGCACATGTGTTTTTGGGTGACTGACGTGGGTAGGAGAGGCGCCCTGGTCGCTGGCACAAGTGGGTAGCCCTGTTATCAACTTGTGTAGGCTGTGATAAGAGTAATCACAGATACTGAACTAAATTACTCTAACTCTAACCTTAGCTACAATACTTATAAGAGGTGGTATGATATATTAGCCTCTAGAGGCTTCATCGCTAAATTCGACTTATAATTTAAGAGCAGATACAGAAAATATTGCAACGATGGGTGTAGGCTCATGGCTAGGTACTACCTACCCCCTGATTCTCATGTTACCTCAACTTCCCTCCTTCCCCTTCCCAAGACTTAGGACGGCTAATGGATTCGTGAATCAGCTAACTTCCCTCAACTCCCACGAGTATTTATTAACGTAAATATCTTTTTATTATTACTTATTTTTCAAGATAGCAATATGAATAATATTTAGTATTGTGAAGCGCTTCCCGACAGGATCATTCAGCGCAGGAAGTGGAGGCTCAGTCCTCACTGATCACCGCTGCTTATTCTTTTATCAGTGATGTTGTTGATGTCCATATGTTTAATGACTCCCTGAGAGGAATTCGAAATATGTGCAATACCTGAGTATCTTTATTCAAATACAGACACACGAGTATTGCACGTGTCTAATTCTTCATATTGCCAAAAGCGTCTACCGTTATTGAAATGACTACCTGTGTTTAAAAAGCCTGCGGCTGACGCAAATTTGTTTTTCATTGACCATTTAGCAAACTGCAAGACCTACTTGAAGTAGTGATAATCCAGCTCCTTATCAGACATTTTTTCGATCCTTTCCAGCGACAAGTATTCAGGCAGCTCCTCCTTCAGGTGTCTGAAACAAGTAGATGTAACAGTAGGGTTGTTAGTGTTCACTGGAGATCCTGGAGCTACAGTAGACATGACATAGCCTAACCAACTGAGATGTGCATTCAGTTCATTGACAGTGTTCGGCTCACAGCCAACAGTACCTGGGCTCGATTCACAGGTGGGATGAGACGCATGGGTAAGTCACCTTGTATCTGTCACTGTTCACCAAACAGTGAACCGGCGCCTGTGAATTAATAGACCGTGTTAGGCAACATCCTGAGGAGAGGTAGACGTATACCGTCAACAGGGTTGGACTTTGAAATAAAATGAACAAAAAAAAATGTTCTTGGTCTGCAAATAGTACTGTGTGAGAGGAAAAGCTCTATGCATCCTGTCAGACAATAAAATGTCACTTGCCATCCGAGCTTTTTCCTGCATCAACGATGTGTTCCTTAAGAACGCTTTCGAGAGATTCATAACCGTGATGGAGATGAGGAAGTGGCTAAGGAAATGGCTGGTCGGTGCTGGAGTGAATATTGTATGAAAACCCAAGGGAAAGGTCACTGACAACTGGGATACCTATTCAGAGAGAGAGAGAGAGAGAGAGAGAGAGAGAGAGAGAGAGAGAGAGAGAGAGAGAGAGAGAGAGAGAGAGAGAGAGATGAACCGCATGCTAGTGACTTTCATTTGTGCCTAACAATATTTTATTATATGTAAATCTACATTACCTGAATACTACAGAAAAGAAAGAAATTTGTATTTGTAGAGAAAGAGAGAGAGAGGGGGGGAAGGATATACTCTGAGAGGCGTGCATATGTATACGTATACACAAAGAGGTATGGGGTGTTTATACACAAACACCAAACCCGTGTGAATTATACAGCCAAGAGATTAAAATATTCTTGCTTGGTAGTCTACAGATGGTTCGTAGCTTTAATGACCTCCGTGCAGTCGATTGGTTATAAACCTAACAAACCACAAATAAATAATTATCTAAAATTAGCACAAACCTACTTCATCATCTTACATATTAACTCTCAAATCTGAAGTGAACTCGATAGAGAAGAAAAATAATAATAATTCTTATTTCTACAAGTACATGGACATGACTAGAAACGACTTGACTGCAAACACTAAAGGAACGTACTGCCTGTCGTGCAAGAGGTCGTTGTCTTGTAGTAGTTTAGGTTTAGTGCCTGTATGCTGTGGCCTCTTGGGGACGTGGTGATGGTGCTTGTTGCTCTCTTGCTTCACTTGGTGGTAAGAGTGGTGTCCCTTCATATGCATGGGTCTCCCGGATCCTTCTATGGCTCCAGCCTCCAACCCACACCCGACCCACACTCCTAGTGACAACCATAAAGCGATAATCCTCATGTTGCTGCGGTACTGTTGTAGGTAAATAGACCTCTATCTCACTCTGGAGGGGAAAAACCAAAATCAGCGTTACTGTACACCTACATAGCGAAGGCACTCATTTTGTTGCGTTAACAAACTTGCTACCACTACGGATGTGCCGTTTCCCCTGAAAGAAATATACGTTATATAAAATTTGCTTAGCGCAGAAACTGACGTACTTTCGTGAGTTAGAAAAGAACTTTTCTAACTGGAGGACGAGTTGGCTATGGTACTTGAGTCTCATCAGTTACGTAAGACATGAACTGTTTATGTATGTGGATATTCAAGTGTACATGTATATGTAAATAATCATGCGAAGCATTCAGAACTAAAAGTGTATATATATATATATATATATATATATATATATATATATATATATATATATATATATATATATATATATATATATATATATATATATATCTAACTTCCAGCCTACGCAGTGAGCTCAATATCTGGTACCTGGATGACGGCACTCTGGCAGGTACTGAAGAGTCCCTCGTGGGGGACCTACAACTGGTGAAAACACAGGGAGAAGGCTTGGGACTCATCCTCAATCCCTCTAAGTGTGAAATCATCACAGCGAACCAGGAAATAATCAATGCTGTTCGAAGAATCCTCCCGGAAATCTCAACTACAACTCCGTCCAACAGTACCCTCTTGGGGGCACCGCTGGGTCACCAGGCCATCGATACTGTCCTCAGGGACAAATTGAATGACCTTATGAGAATGGAGGAGAGAATAAGCGATCTTGATGCCCATGATGCTCTGTATCTCCTCACAAGGTGTCTTACTATGCCAAGACTCACTTACTTCTTGAGGTGTGCACCCTCTTTTGACAACCCAACACTTGATGAATATGATGCACACCTGAGATCAACTTTTAAGAAGGCACTGAACCTGTCACTAGAGGATGAGCAATGGGATCAGGCAACCCTCCCAGTGCGACTGGGAGGTATAGGGGTGCGTAAAGCAACGCATGTTGCTTTACCTGCTTTTCTGTCTTCGTGTTTGGCTTCCAGTGCATTAGTCAAGAAGATAGTGCCCGAACGCTTGAGAGACTTGGTAGGAGCTCAAGACCCCAGGTTTACTGAAGCAGCAATTCGGTGGGACACCCTTACAGACTCCTCCAGTAGACCAGCTCCTCCCAAACAGCACAAACAGTCCCACTGGGACAAACCGATCATGGAAAAAATCGCCAACACAATGCTCTCCAATGCTTCAGGAAAGAACAAAGCTCGCCTCCTGGCAGTGAAGGCACCACACTCAGGAGATTTCCTGTTAGCTGTTCCCAATTCCTCCCTGGGCACCCGTCTCGACCCACCGGCCATTCGGATTGGTGTTGCTCTTCGCCTAGCCGCCCCCATCCTCACCGAACATAGGTGTATTTGCGGCAGGGCGACAGCTGATCAATTCGGACTCCATGGTCTCGTGTGCCACACAGCAGAAGGGAAGTATGCCAGACATGAGGAGATCAATGACATAATAAAGAGAAGCCTCGCCACAGCCCGTTGCCCAGCTCAACGGGAACCCCAAGTACAGAGGTCTGATGGAAGTCAAAAGCGTCCTGATGGAGCCACTATGCTACCCTGGAAGGATGGAAAGCAGATTGCCTGGGACTACACCTGTGCTGCCACATTGGCAGACACCTACTTGCCATACTCTGTAGTGGAAGGGGGTGGAGCTGCCAGCCACAGGGAGACCCAGAAGATCCGAAAATATGAAGACCTTCCCCCTTGCTATAACTTCATTCCAATAGGGTCGGAGACCCTTGGAGCATGGGGCAAGTGTGCTCTAAAGTTCCTCAAAGAGCTGGGTGAAAAGCTCATCATAGAAACCAAGGACCACAGGGCGACCAGCTTCCTCTTTCAGAGACTCAGTGTTGCGATCCAGAGAGGAAATGCCTGCAGCATTCTGGGCACGCGGCCCACCGCAGGGGAGCTGGACGAAGTATTCGAGATGTAGCTCTGAGTTACCTATGTTGTTTTACTTTGTATCATATTTTTGTGAATGTTTTGTCAATATATATATATATATATATATATATATATATATATATATATATATATATATATATATATATATATACATATATATATATATATACATATATAAGAACATAAGAACATAAGAAAGGAGGAACACTGCAGGAGGCCTGCTGGCCCATACTAGGCAGGTCCTTTACAATTCATCCCACTAACAAAACATTTACCCAACCCGATTTTCAATGCTACCCAAGAAATAAGCTCTGATGTGAAAGTCCCACTCAAATCCAACCCTTCCCACTCATGTACTTATCCAACCTAGATTTGAAACTACCCAAAGTCCTAGCCTCAATAACCCAACTAGGTAGACTGTTCCACTCATCAACTACCCTATTTCCAAACCAATACTTTCCTATGTCCTTTCTAAATCTAAACTTATCTAATTTAAATCCATTACTGCGGGTTCTCTCTTGGAGAGACATCCTCAAGACCTTATTAATATCCCCTTTATTAATACCTATCTTCCACTTATACACTTCGATCAGGTCTCCCCTCATTCTTCGTCTAACAAGTGAATGTAACTTAAGAGTCTTCAATCTTTCTTCATAAGGAAGATTTCTGATGCTATGTATTAATTTAGTCATCCTACGCTGAATGTTTTCTAACGAATTTATGTCCATTTTGTAATACGGAGACCAGAACTGAGCTGCATAATCAAGGTGAGGCCTTACTAATGATGTATAAAGCTGCAGTATGACCTCTGGACTTCTGTTGCTTACACTTCTTGATATAAATCCCAGTAATCTATTTGCCTTATTACGTACGCTTAGGCATTGCTGTCTTGGTTTAAGGTTGCTGCTCACCATAACCCCCAAGTCCTTTTCGCAATCTGTATGGCTAAGTTCTACATCATTTAATTTATAAGTACTAGGGTTATGGGCACTCCCAAGCTTCAGAACCTTGCACTTATCTACATTGAACTGCATCTGCCACTTTTCTGACCAAGAATAGAGTTTGTTTAAATCCTCCTGAAGTTCCCTAACATCTACGTTTGAATCAATTATCCTACCTATCTTTGTGTCATCGGCGAATTTGCTCATATCACTAGTAATTCCCTCATCAAGATCATTGATATATATTATAAACAACAACGGGCCCAAGACTGATCCCTGTGGAACGCCACTTGTTACAGATCCCCACTCGGATTTAACCCCATTTATGGACACTCTCTGCTTCCTGTCAGTGAGCCATGACTCGATCCACGAGAGCACTTTTCCCCCAATGCCATGGGCTGCCACTTTCTTTAACAGTCTATGGTGCGGAACTCTATCAAAAGCCTTACTAAAATCTAAGTAAATAATATCAAATTCTTTATTGTGGTCAACAGCCTCAAAAGCTTTACTGAAGAAAGTTAATAAATTAGTTAGACAAGACCGGCCTCTTGTGAATCCATGCTGAGTATCATTAATCAAGCTATGCTTATCGAGATGGCTTCTTATAATCTCAGCTATAATTGACTCTAGTAATTTGCCTACAATTGAGGTCAGGCTTATTGGGCGGTAATTTGACGGTAACGACTTGTCCCCTGTTTTAAAAATAGGAGTTACATTAGCCATCTTCCACATATCAGACACTACACCTGTTTGAAGAGATAAATTAAAAATATTAGTTAATGGTTCACAGAGTTCCATTTTGCATTCCTTAAGAACCCTTGAAAAAACCTCATCAGGACCCGGCGACTTATTTTGCTTCAGTCTGTCTATCTGCCTCACAACCATCTCACTAGTGACTGTGATGTTACATAATTTATCTTCTTCTAGCCCACTGTAAAAATTAATTACTGGAATATTGTTAGTGTCTTCCTGTGTAAAAACTGAGAGAAAATAATTATTTAAAATCAAGCACATTTCATTCTCATTGTCAGTAAGGTGCCCATAGTTATTTTTAAGGGGACCTATCTTATCTCTAACTTTTGTTCTATAGACCTGGAAAAAACTTTTTGGGTTAGTTTTAGAATCCCTAGCAACTTTAATTTCATAGTCCCTTTTAGCTTTTCTTATCCCCTTTTTAATGTCCCTCTTAATGTCAATATACTGATTCATAAGATGACCCTCACCTCTTTTGATACGCCTATAAATTCCTTTCTTATGCCCTAGTAGATATTTGAGCCTATTATTCATCCATTTTGGGTCATTTCTATTTGATCTAATTTCTTTATATGGGATAAACGCTCTTTGAGCAGCATGTATAGTGTTCAGAAAACTGTCATATTGATAGCTCTCTTCGTTACCCCAGTCAACAGATGATAAGTGTTCTTTAAGCCCATCGTAATCTGCTAAGCGAAAATCTGGGACTGTTACTGAGTTATCGCTACTATCGTACTTCCATTCAATGCTAAATGTAATTGATTTGTGGTCGCTAGCACCCAGTTCCTCTGAAATTTCTAAATTATTAACAAGGGATTCATTGTTTGCCATAACTAAGTCAAGCAGGTTATTTCCCCTTGTAGGTTCTGTCACAAACTGCTTCAAAAAACAATCCTGAAATACTTCTAAGAAGTCGTACGATTCTAAATTCCCAGTCAAGAAATTCCAATCAACATGACTAAAGTTAAAGTCTCCTAGAATTACTACATTATCGTGCCTTGTGGCCTTAACAATTTCCTCCCATAGTAGTTTCCCTTGGTCCCTATCTAAGTTAGGGGGACGGTATATATATGTATGTATATATATATATATATATATATATATATATATATATATATATATATATATATATATATATATATATATATATATATATTTACATATATATGTCGTGCCGAATATGTAAAACTGGTCAGTTAGCAAGAACTCATTTAAAATTAAGTCCTTTCTAAAATTTTCTCTTATACGTTTAAAGATATATTTTTTTCATTAATGTTGATGTAAAAATTTATAATTTTGCACCAAAAGGAACTTAGAAAACTTACCTAACCTTATTATAACAAGAGCAATTTATTTTAGCCTAACCCAACTAAATATATTTCAGATTTGTTTACAGTAATTTAATACTAAACAAACACCGTGAAATATATTTTTTTCGTTAGGTTCAGAATGATTTTGGCGAAATTATTGCATACACAAATTTTCACTTGTCCTATATGGCAAGATGAGCGTTGCTATTTAAGCCAAGATCGCAAGTTCTGCCTATTCGGCACGACATTTATATATATATATATATATATATATATATATATATATATATATATATATATATATATATATATATATATATATACTGATCTCTGGCCGAAGGAGACTCGAACCTACGAACCTTGGAACAAGGTACGCAGTGCCTTACCATTCTCACCACACTGGACAATACCTTGGCCCCCAGCTTGCGCTAGACGTTGATCCAAGGCAGACAGTTTTCAGGAAGAAGGCTTACAGTGTATATTTCGCCTGCTCTTGCGAATTCCTTGCATTGTTAAAATCTCTAGTTGGTCGATGCATGTAAGGGATGAGATGAAAAATCTGTAAGTCTTCTCCCTGAAAGCTGGCTGCCTTAGATCAACGTCTAGCGCAAGCTGGGCGCCAAGGTATTGTCCAGTGTGGTGAGAATGGTAAAGGACTGCATACCTTGTTCCAAGGTTCGTAGGTTCGAGTCTCCTTCGGCCAGAGATCCGTGTTTGTGTATATTTCGCCTGCTCTTGCGAATTCCTTACATATATGTTATCCTGACGCCAAATGACTTCGAACAAGCGATAAATGACATGCCCATGCACTCTGCCCCAGGGCCAGATTCATGGAACTCCGTGTTCATCAAGAACTGCAAGAAGCCTTTATCACGAGCTTTTACCATCCTATGGAGAGGGAGCATGGACACGGGGGTCGTCCCACACACACTAAAAACAACAGACATAGCCCCACTCCACAAGGGGGGCAGTAAAGCAATAGCCAAGAACTACAGACCGATAGCACTAACATCCCATATCATAAAAATCTTTGAAAGGGCCCTAAGAAGCAAGATCGCCACCCATCTAAAAACCCATCAGTTACACAACCCAGGGCAACATGGGTTTAGAGCATGTCGCTCCTGTCTGTCTCAACTACTGGATCACTACGACAAGGTCCTAGATGCACTAGAAGACAAAAAGAATGCAGATGTAATATATACAGACTTTGCAAAAGCCTTCGACAAGTGTGACCATGGCGTAATAGCGCACAAAATGCGTGCTAAAGGAATAACAGGAAAAGTTGGTAGATGGATCTATAATTTCCTCACAAATAGAACACAAAGAGTAGTAGTCAACAGAGTAAAGTCCGAGGCGGCTACGGTGAAAATCTCTGTTCCACAAGGCACAGTACTCGCTCCCATCTTGTTTCTCATCCTCATATCTGACATAGACAAGGATGTCAGCCACAGCACTGTCTCTTCCTTTGCAGATGACACCCGAATCAGCATGACAGTGTCTTCCATTGGAGACACTGCAAGGCTCCAGGCGGACATCAACCAAATCTTTCAATGGGCTGCAGAAAACAATATGAAGTTCAACGATGAGAAATTTCAATTACTCCGATATGGTAAACACGAGGAAATCAAAACTTCATCAGAGTACAAAACAAATTCCGGCTACAAAATAGAGCGAAAAACCAACGCCAAAGACCTGGGAGTGATCATGTCGGAGGATCTCACCTTCAAGGGCCATAACATTATATCAATCGCACCTGCTAGAAAAATGACAGGGTGGATAATGAGAACCTTCAAAACTAGGGATGCCAAGCCCTTGATGACACTCTTCAGGTCGCTTGTTCTATCTAGGCTGGAATATTGCTGCACACTAACAGCACCTTTCAAGGCAGGTGAAATTGCTGACCTAGAAAATGTACAGAGAACCTTCACAGCGCGCATAACGGAGATTAAATACCTCAATTACTGGGAGGGCTTAAAGTTCCTGAACCTGTATTCCAGGGAACGCAGGCGGGAGAGATACATGATTATATACACCTGGAAAATCCTAGAGGGACTAGTACCGAACTTGCACACGAAAATCACTCACAACGAAAGCAAGAGACTTGGCAGACGATGCACGTTAAGAGACAATACCGTAAGTGTCAGGGGCCCGAGACTGTTCATCTGCCTCCCAGCATACATAAGGGGGATTACCAATAGACCCCTGGCAGTCTTCAAGCTCGCACTGGACAAGCACCTAAAGTCGGTACCTGACCAGCCGGGCTGTGGCTCGTACGTTGGATTGCATGCAACCAGCAGTAACACCCTGGTTGATCAGGCTCTGATCCACCAGGAGGCCTGGTCACAGACCGGGCCGCGGGGGCGTTGACCCCCGGAAATCTCTCCAGGTAAACTCCAGGTATATATATATATATATATATATATATATATATATATATATATATATATATATATATATATATATATATATATATATATATATATATATATATATATATATATATATATATATATATATATATATATATATATATATATATATATATATATATATATATATATATATATATATATATACATATATATATATATATATATATATATATATATATATATATATATATAAATATATATATATTCAGCGTGGCCATCCTGAGGGGAAATATTTGCTGCATACTTGGCTCGCGTCCGGCTTCGGAGGAGCTGGGGGAAATTCATAATCTTTAATATATTGTACCATTGCATTCATGTTTGTGTTTTCTGTAAATGTATTCTGTTTATTAATAAATGTTCACATAGAATATAAAATATAGTGTGTGGTGATAGAAGGAAATATTCAAACAGCTCCGGGGAGAACCTTGAGTTTTCCCTGAGGTAAGTTTATTGTCTTCTCTGAGGATGAGGGTCCCCATTCCAGCTATAGAGGTGGTACCTTTAATATATATATATATATATATATATATATATATATATATATATATATATATATATATATATATATATATATATATATATATATATATATATATATATATATATTATATATATATATATATATATATATATATATATATATATATATATATATATATATATATATATATATATATATATATATATATATATATATATATATATATATATATATATATATATATATATATATATATATATATATATATATATATATATATATATATATATATATATATATATATATATATACATATATATATATATATATATATATATATATATATATATATATATATATATATATATATATATATATATATATATATATACATGTATATATATATATATATATATATATATATATATATATATATATATATATATATATATATATATATATATATATATATATATATATATATTAACAAGTCGGCCGTCTCCCACCGAGGCAGGGTGACCCAAAAAGAAAAAAAATCCCTAAAATGAAAATACTTTCATCATCATTCAACACTTTCACCTAATTCATACACAATCACTGTCTTTGCAGAGGCTCTCAAATGCGACAGTTTAGAAGTCGCTCCAAACTGCCAATATCCCAAGCTCCTCCTTTAAAGTGCAGGCATTGTATCTCCCATTTTCCAGGACTCAAGGCCGGCTAACCGGTTTCCCCAAATCCTTTCACTAAATATTACCCTGCTCACACTCCAACAGCTCGTCTCGTCCCAAAAACCATTCGTCTCCATTCACTCCTATCTAACATGCTCACTCATGCTTACTGGAAGTCCAAGCCCTTCACCCACAAAACTCCCTTTACCCCCTCCCTCCAGCCTTTTCGAGGACGACCCCTACTCCGCCTTCCTTTCCCTACAGATTTATACACTCTCCAAGTTATTCTACTTTGATCCATTTTCTCTAAATGACCAAACCACCTCAACAACCTCTCTTCAGCCCTCTGACTAATATTTTTAGTAATTCCACACCTCCTCCTAATTTTCCCACTCCGAATTCTCTGCATAATATTTACACCACACATTGTCCTTAGACAGGACATCTCCACTGCCTCCAGCCGCCTCCTCGCTGCAGCATTTGTAACCCAAGCTTCACACCCATTTAAGAGTCTTGGTACCACTATACTTTCGTACATTTCCTTTTTTGCCTCCATGGATAACGTCTTTTTGTCTCCACAGATACCCCAACGCACCACTCACCTTTTTCCTTCATCAGTTCTGTAGTTAACCTCATCCTTCATAAACCCATCAACTGACAAGTCAACTCCCAAATAAATTTTAGGGGAAATATATATAGAGCACAAGTACAAGCTAAGCAATACACTGGAAACACATCACTTAGCTTTGTCGCTGTTACAATCTATCAGCAGCTGCAGGTGGTAGATTCCTTCGACGTGTAACACATGTTCTACAGCCCAGGAGCTGTTGAGAAATATGTGTAAGTATATAAATAATTGCCCCTGAGGAGCATATGTCAGCACATCTCAGTAACTGGGTGCTGAAGTTACACGTACTTTTGTGTGCTCAATGGCCCGCCTTATACAAGTTAATATGGTACCACCAAATAATACATGACCTAACTATCCGCTGCGCAGCCGACTTAACTAGCATCATGATTTATAAGATGTACCTGGGTATTTGTAGCTGGCCCGTAGGTTCACTGGCTTATGTCAGGGATGCAACCCGGTATTGACGTCTTGATTGAAGAATAGTGTCTTTTGAGGACTGTCACACGTACTCCATTCAGTCAGGAAATTTGTAACACTCGCACTGTCACTATACTCCACAAGGTTTGTCTTTCATGGTAATATCACACATTCTACCACGTATATTGTATTGAGATTGTCCATAATCTACAAGGTCGAGGACGCACTGTTTGTTCCTTTGTTAAGGTCGATGCATGCGTAACATGTTCCCCGTCTCATGGTTTATTGAAATCTGAGCTATGATGCGTCTCGCCGGCCATTGTTCGACCCCAGCATGCTTTCCACAAAGGAAGTGCCGATTCCAGCAATTTTCCTTTCCTTGCCAGACTTCAACAGGAAGCATGCAGAATGCTTGATGTTTTGTTGTCTGAGCATAGACGTCAGTGTATGTTATCTTCAACATGGTAATACAGTGGGTGCAGGCTTTTCCTTGATTGTCCTGCTAAGGTAAGAGAATAATTCTCTCTCATTAAACCACCCTAGTTGCAACACTGGTCTCTTGCAAAGAAGTGGCGTGATCTATGACACACGCTGGTCAGATGCTTCCAGTTAAAAGTGTTGATGCGGAAGCAAGCAAGACGCCATTGCCCATTCTGAGAGGGTCGTCCCTCAGAGCTGAAAGGACCGAAAAGGGCTGAAAGGGGTTGATACCCCCCTCCTGGAGAAAATTTCTCCACATATCTGAAAACATTCACTTCTTCCATACTCCCTCTCTCCATTGTGTTATATATATATATACATACATATATATATACATACATATATATACATATATATATACATACATATATATACATATATATATATATATATATATATATACATATATATATACATACATATATATATATATATATATATATATATATATATATAGATATATATATATATATATATATATATATATTGTTGAATTAGACACATGTGCAACTCTTGGGTATCTTTATTGAGGAAACGTTTCGCCAGACAGTGGCTTCATCAGTCCATACAAAGGAGAAACTTGAATAACAGGAGGAGAATGACGTAATCAGTCCCTCAGCCTTGAGTCGATGTGTAAAACAACCACTGTGAAAGAGTAGTGAAATTCCAAGCGCTTTCGTGACTACTCACATTGTCAAGGAACTATGAAAGTAATACATCAAATGAAGGCAATTAAAGGGCGAAGACCACACCTCACAGTCAACTCCCACCACAAAGAAACATCTGACGCGAGACAATACCGGACTCATAAAAGAAAAGAGGAACACTGCAGTAGGTCCGCTGGTCCAACTAGACAGGTCCTCATGACAACCCACTAACTAAATATTCTACCCAAGAAATAAGGTTTATTATTTGTCCAATGTATTATTAAACTCTTCCCAAATTTTATTAATTATAAATGAATCTAATTTATACAAACCAAAGGAAATATTCATATTATTTTCAAAACTGCTTTTTATGAAACAAGATTCAATTATATTTCTGTCAACCATGGACTTGCTTGATACAACTTTCTCAACTTTTTGAAAATCAGTTGGATGGTTAAAATCTCTCACATGAATAAATAGAGCATTGGAATCTTGTCCAGTTCTAATGCTATATTTATGTTGTTTTAATCTAAGTTCGAGACTTTTACCAGTTTGACCGTAATAAACTTTATCGCAAATTTTACAAGGAATCTTATAGACACATCCGTCAACATTTTGGGGGAATTCTTTATCAAAAGTTTTTTTTACTGTATCAAGATTTTTAAATAGAACTTTAATATTAAAAGTCTTAAGAAGAGAAGGCATATCAACCAAGTTTTCATGGTAAGGGAGAACCAACATATTTTTAGTTGAATAAGGGTGGTTGTCCCTTTTTGGGTTGTAAAAAGTATTTCTAGCAATTTTAAATGATTTATCAATTACATTTCTCCGGTATTTCAGATCATTGGCTATTTCATAAATTTTGGATATTTCTTCATCTATGAACTCTGGACTACAAATACGTAAAGCTCTCAAAAACATTGATGAGAAAACAGACAGTTTAACTCTATCTTGATGCGAAGAATAATAGTGTACATAGGAACAGTTATTTGTAGGTTTTCTGTAAATTTTAAATTTGAATTCATTATTACTCTTAATAATTAAAACATCTAGAAAAGGCAATAAGTTATTTTCCTCAAACTCAACAGTAAAGTTTATAGAATAGGCTAAGCTATTTAATTTGCCAAGGAAATGGTGTATATCTACATTCTTGGGCATAAAACATAAAATATCATCAACATATCTGAACCATTTTGCTCTATTAGAGAGGATTGTGTTAAGCAATCTTGTTTCAAAAAATTCCATGTATAGATTACTAAGAACAGGTGAAAGAGGATTTTCCATTGCCATACCAAATTTCTGAGTGCAAAACTTATCATTAAATACAAATTTTGCATCAACAATGCAAAGTTTAATAAGTTTAATGATGGTAGGAACTGGTAATGGTAAATCATAATTAACGAGTTCTTCAGATAAGAAACTTAATAAATCATCATCGTAAACAAGGAAGTAACATCAAAACTAACCATGTTAAAATCATTTAAGTCAGTCAAGGAGCTTAATTTATCAACTAAATCTATGTTGTTTTTAACATTAAAGTTAGAAATTTTACCAACAATAGGGCTCAAAATTGTTGGTAAAATTATAATAAACCTTATTTCTTGGGTAGAATAATTTGTTAGTGGGATGTCGTGAGGACCTGTCTAGTTGGACCAGCGGACCTACTGCAGTGTTCCTCTTTTCTTGTGAGTCCGGTATTACTTACAACTTACTCAGATTGCTGTGTCGGGTACCAGGTAATCCATTACTTGAATTATATAACATGAGCTATGTAACTGGGGAGCTCCCTCAATCCTGGACCAACAGCCTCATCGTTCCAATTCCAAAGCCTAATCAACAAAATGCATTTCGCCCAATATCTCTTACTAGCTGCTTGTGTAAAACATTCGAGAGGATGAGTCTTAATCGTCTCATGTACAGAATCAAACAATTTTTGTCTCCCCGGTTACATGGTTTCATGCATGGAAGGAGCGTGCATCATTACATAGCCACCTTTCTCACCCTGCACACTGACAGCTCATACACTACCTTCCTTGACCTTAAAACTGTTTTTGATGTAGCCAACCGACATGTAATCATTAGTGAGCTTGCCAGAATGGATGTTGGAGGATGGCTTCTCCGCTGGATTAAAGGCTACCTGTCCAACAGAAAGTCGTCTGTGTTGTTCCAGGGACATAGAAGTATAACTAAAGATTTTGAATTAGGAACCCCACAGGGAAGTGTGTTCAGTCCCACCCTATTCAATATTCTAATTAATGCCTTACTCAATGCTATGCCTAGCCAGCCCCATCATTATATGATTAGTTTGCTGATGATATAATGATTCACACCACCGGATTCTCCAACACCCAAAACATTCTTAATCATGTACTAGCCTCGTGTCAGGACCTTGGGTTGATAATCTCTACTGATAAAACAAAGATACTCAATAGGCGTCCTCCTCGACAGAGAGGCACAGTCTGTCAGTCCAGTTGCATGATGGGTCTCTTCTAGAATACGTAAGCAGATACGGGTATCTAGGCTTTGAGGTTCCACTACTTGGACCTGTTGTAACGAGACTTTGTCGCCAGTACAAAGAAAGACTGAGAGCACTTAGAGTTGTGGCAGGGTTTCATCTCAGGTATGGTGGTAATGTTAAAATTGTGAAAATGATGTATCTTGCTTATCACTGGTTGATTATGCTGCGCCACTACTTGCTCTTGTGTCTGACTGGAAGCTTGGAGGGCTGGAAAAACTGCAGAACGAAGCAATGAGGATAATTTTAGGATGCCCTCGTACTGCCAAAATTTTAAATATGCAAAAAGAACTTGATATACCAAGCATCAGAGATCGTGTTATTGAAAGAAATATCCTAATTGGGGTTAATATGCTCAGGCAAGCCCATTCAAACCCTTACACAGAAGCCCTCCAAACTTTCCTCAGCACTGGTGAACACCCTTCCAGATGGATCGAAAAAACTGGAACCGACCTCCGCATGAATCAGATACATGATCTATGTCAAGTAAGGCAACAACAGCACTTCTCCACTCCATGGGATATTACCCCATTCCAAACTACCATTCCTCCATTTCCCCCCAAAATACTTCTAGAATCACAACCAAAGCATCGCCTTGAAGCCAAACATGATACCTTAAGCTGTATTGATAACTTAGTCACACAGTACACACTCTCACAAATTATTTACGTTGATGGTTCTGTTCACCAAACCACTGGTGCAGCTGGTAGTGCTGCTGTTGTCGTACAGAGTGATGGTTCTCTTAAAGAAGTTGGAGCACGCATCAATAATTGGGCCTCTACCCTTCAGACAGAACTGTTTGCCATACTCCTTGCACTGAAATGCGTCAATGTATCTAAAGTTGACACTTTAATTGTAACTGATTCTCTCCCATCAATAAATGCTCTCAACTCATCAAGTATAAATTGTGGCATGATCGTGTCAGCAGCCACACACAGGTATGGTAGGATTGTGAACAGTGGAGTCAGAGTGCACATGTTGTGGATTCCATCTCACATTGGTCTTCGGATGCATGATAGAACTGATAAATTGGCTAAGCTGTATGATTTCCAAGAGGGAGTAGATTACAATCTTGGCTTGTCAGGTAGTAGTTTGAGAACAATAATACGAAAAGAACTTCAACTGAATTTTATTGACTTATGACTCAGGGAGACTGACACAAGCCAGTCCATCTATCATCATTGTATCATGCAGGAGGAGCCACATGTCTATGGTGCATCCAACAAAATAAGCCGACTCTTGGATGTAACTAACGCCTGGCTCCGGCTGGGTTACAAGTATCTTTGGCAGGTTAAATCATCACCACCAGATGTAGACAAAACGAAATGCAAACTTTGTCAGATGGACTATTGTCACACCCTGCGTCATTATGTACTGGAGTGCGATAAAATTAATGAATTGAGAGACAACTCACTCAGAAATGTTCAAGATATGTCAAAGTATTTTATCCACAGTAGTATATTACAGACCATTCTGGAAAAATACCCTGACTTTGCTCCATGTAAATAAAGCATTACCACATGTGTGTGTGTGTGTGTGTGTGTGTGTGTGTGTGTGTGTACTCACCTAGTTGAGGTTGCAGGGGTCGAGTCCGAGCTCCTGGCCCCCGCCTCTTCACTGGTCGCTACTAGGTCACTCTCCCTGAACCATGAGCTTTATCGTACCTCTGCTTAAAGCTATGTATGGATCCTGCCTCCACTACATCGCTTCCCAAACTATTCCATTTCCTGACTACTCTGTGGCTGAAGAAATACTTCCTAACATCCCTTTGATTCATCTGTGTCTTCAACTTCCAACTGTGTCCCCTTGTTACTGTGTCCAATCTCTGGAACATCCTGTCTTTGTCCACCTTGTCAATTCCTCTCAGTATTTTGTATGTCGTTATCATGTCCCCCCTATCTCTCCTGTCCTCCAGTGTCGTCAGGTTGATTTCCCTTAACCTCTCCTCGTAGGACATACCTCTTAGCTCTGGGACTAGTCTTGTTGCAAACCTTTGCACTTTCTCTAGTTTCTTTACGTGCTTGGCTAGGTGTGGGTTCCAAACTGGTGCCGCATACTCAAAAATGGGCCTAACGTACACGGTGTACAGGGTCCTGAATGATTCCTTATTAAGATGTCGGAATGCTGTTCTGAGGTTTGCTAGGCGCCCATATGCTGCAGCAGTTATTTGGTTGATGTGCGCTTCAGGAGATGTGCCTGGTGTTATACTCACCCCAAGATCTTTTTCCTTGAGTGAGGTTTGTAGTCTCTGGCCCCCTAGACTGCACTCCGTCTGCAGTCTTCTTTGCCCTTCCCCAATCTTCATGACTTTGCACTTGGTGGGATTGAACTCCAGGAGCCAATTGCTGGACCAGGTCTGCAGCCTGTCCAGATCCCTTTGTAGTTCTGCCTGGTCTTCGATCGAGTGAATTTTTCTCATCAACTTCACGTCATCTGCAAACAGGGACACCTCAGAGTCTATTCCTTCCGTCATGTCGTTCACAAATACCAGAAACAGCACTGGTCCTAGGACTGACCCCTGTGGGACTCCGCTGGTCACAGGTGCCCACTCTGACACCTAGCCACGTACCATGACTCGCTGCTGTCTTCCTGACAAGTATTCCCTGATCCATTGTAGTGCCTTCCCTGTTATCCCTGCTTGGTCCTCCAGTTTTTACACCAATCTCTTGTGTGGAACTGTGTCAAACGCCTTCTTGCAGTCCAAGAATATGCAATCCACCCACCCCTCTGTCTCTTGTCTTACTGCTGTCACCATGTCATATAACTCCAGTAGGTTTGTGACACAGGATTTCCCGTCCCTGAAACCATGTTGACTGCTGTTGATGAGATCATTCCTTTCTAGGTGTTCCACCACTCTTCTCCTGATAATCTTCTCCATTATTTTGCATACTATACACGTCAGTGACACTGGTCTGTAGTTTAATGCTTCATGTCTGTCTCCTTTTTTAAAGATTGGGAATACATTTGCTGTGTTCCATGCCTCAGGCAATCTCCCTGTTTCGATAGATGTATTGAATATTGTTGTTAGGGGTACACATAGCACCTCTGCTCCCTCTCTCAGGACCCATGGGGAGATGTTATCTGGCCCCATTGCCTTTGAGGTATCTAGCTCACTCAGAAGCCTCTTCACTTCTTCCTCGGTTGTGTGCACTGTGTCCAGCACATGGTGGTGTGCCCCACCTCTCCGTCTTTCTGGAGCCCCTTCTGTCTCCTCTGTGAACACTTCTTTGAATCTCTTGTTGAGTTCCTCACATACTTCACGGTCATTTCTTGTTGTCTCTCCTCCTTCCTTCCTTAGCCTGATTACCTGGTTCTTGACTGTTGTTTATCTCCTGATGTGGCTGTATAACAGTTTCGGGTCAGATTTGGCTTTCGCTGCTATGTCATTTTCATATTGTCTTTGGGCCTCCCTTCTTATCTGTGCATATTCGTTTCTGGCTCTACGACTGCTCTCCTTATTCTCCTGGGTCCTTTGCCTTCTATATTTCTTCCATTCCCTAGCACACTTGGTTTTTGCCTCCCTGCACCTTTGGGTAAACCATGGGCTCATCCTGGCTTTTTCATTATTCCTGTTACCCTTGGGTACAAACCTCTCCTCAGCCTCCTTGCATTTTGTTGCTACATATTCCATCATCTCATTAACTGGCTTCCCTGCCAGTTCTCTGTCCCACTGAACCCCGTTCAGGAAGTTCCTCATTCCTGTGTAGTCCCCTTTCTTGTAGTTTGGCTTCATTCGTCCTGGCCTTCCTGCTTCTCCCTCCACTTGTAGCTCTACTGTGTATTCGAAGCTTAAAACCACATGGTCACTGGCCCCAAGGGGTCTTTCATATGTGATGTCCTCGATATCTGCACTACTCAAGGTGAATACTAAGTCCAGCCTTGCTGGTTCATCCTCTCCTCTCTCTCTTGTAGTGTCCCTTACGTGTTGGTACATGAAGTTTTCCAGTACCACCTCCATCATCTTAGCCCTCCATGTATCTTGGCCCCCATTCGGGTCTAAGTTCTCCCAATCGATCTCCTTGTGGTTAAAGTCACCCATGATCAGGAGCTTTGCCCTGCATACATGAGCTCTTCTGGCCACTCTAGCCAGTGTGTCAACCATTGCTCTATTGCTCTCGTCGTACTCTTGCCTTGGCCTCCTGCTGTTCTGTGGTGGGTTATACATCACTGCTATTACCACCTTGGGACCTCCAGAGTGAAGCGTTCCCGCTATGTAATCACTTTCTTCTCCGCTATCTCCTCTCTCCAGCTCATCAAAATTCCAGCGATTTTTGATCAGCAATGCCACTCCTCAACCCCCCCTGTTCCCTCTGTCTTTCCTCAGGATTTGGTATCCCGTTGGAAAGATGGCATCTGTTATCATACCTGTAAGCTTGCTTTCTGTGAGAGCTATGATGTCCGGTGATGCCTCTTTGACTCTTTCATGCCACTCCTCCCACTTATTTGTTATTCCATCAGCGTTTGTGTACCATACCTTCAGTTTCCTTTCCAACACTGTGGTTTGGGGGGCCTGTGAGGGTGGAAGACCTGGTGGCATACTGTGGGATTCTATAGCTCGGTGTTGGGTGGAGGCTGTGGGTATGGATTGTAGTGTGTGTTGGGATGGTGTGATAGGTTGTATGGTTCTGAGAATAGTTGTGTGTGTGCTTGACCTTGCTGTTCTGTTCTGCTCTGACTGACCTCTGCTGGTTCCATCCTTGTCTCTTTTCCTAGCTCCTTTCGCTTTTTTGTCCTCTCCCTCAGCTGCTGTCGTTCTGATTGTGTTCTGTCTCTGTCTAGGAACACCCACTTGTATTCTTCCGAGTATTTCAATCGTGGTTTCTCTTGGAGGATCCTGTTCCGCACTGTTTCCGTCCTGAGAATCAGCTTGATTGGTCGGTTTCTCCCCTTCGAGTACCCCCCTATTCTCTGAAAATTTACAATCTCGTCCATCTCTTCACCTATTTCTGTGATGATTTTCTCAATCTCCTTTCTTTCTTCCTGCTGCCTTTCAGTGTGTGTCCTTTCCTCTCTCTCCTGAAGCCCATGGATAAACACTGATTTTGCCCTTTCCTCCTCCCATTGCCTCACCCTCTGTGACTCTGGATACTGCCTGTATGTAGTCTGTGTGTGTGTGTGTGTGACTCAACAATCAGTATTTGCACCAATAACACATTACAGTTGTGACCGGGTGTGGACGTGTGAATTGTTCATTACTCTATAATTTGTTCATGATTTTAGCCATGTATAAACGTAAGTAAGTAAATTTACTTACAGGATTCTTTACCTTTGTAACTTGTGAGTTCATTACCTTTATACTTAGTTCATCTATCATAACTTTGGGGTCCAGTCCCTGGACCCATTATGTAACTATGTAATCTTTTGACTACCTCCCACAGGATGGGTATAGAGTGCATAATATACATATTAAACTAAAAACTAAGCACCGCCGATGACCTGCACTTCACCGATGACAGACACTACAAGGGTGACTTACACTTTAGCAACCCACCTCGAGGGAATTTCACATTAGGGCAACTGCTGCCAGCTGATCATTCTCACACAAATATCACCAGGCAAAATAGAAATCAGCATATATACACACCGATATACGTATATCGTTTCCTCTGTGTATGTATATACGCACCGAAAGGAGTATATCTCGGTACAGAGGTCTAAAATTCCCCAGGTACACAGATATGTAGATACTATCGAATATTCACACATGTGTATTTTTCCTAGTGTATTACACTGAGGTGTATATCTGTGTATTTACACCAATAAATATAAAAATCTCAGTGTATGTATATGAACAAACATACACTTCTTACCAAATATACAATGGGAAGTCTGCACATTCTCTCTCTCTCTCTCTCTCTCTCTCTCTCTCTCTCTCTCTCTCTCTCTCTCTCTCTCTCTCTCTCTCTCTCTCTCTCTCTCTCTCTCTCTCTCTCTCTCTCTCTCTCTCTCTCTCTCTCTCTCTCTCTCTCTCTCTCTCTCTATCTCTCTCTCTCTGTCTCTCTCTCTCTTTCTCTCTCTCTATCTCTCTCTCTCTCTCTCTCTCTCTCTCTCTCTCTCTCTCTCTCTCTCTCTCTCTCTCTCTCTCTCTCTCTCTCTCTCTCTCTCTCTCTCTCTCTCTCTCTCTCTCTCTCTCTCTCTCTCTCTCTCTCTCTCCCTTTCTCTCTCTCTCTCTCTTCTGTTTTTTACACAGGGTTTGACAAGGTTATGTTAAGGATCCCTAGCTTTATTGACAAGCTATTTACAGGTTAAGGATTCCTAACTTTATTGACAAGCTAAGAGCTGTTACCTACATCAGCTCATTTGAAAGCATTTTTATTGTTATGAAACATACAAGTAGGGAACAGGATGAAGTTGGAGCCATCTGTGGGTCAGCATTTTCATCTGATCAACTGACTTTATCTCGTTGACATCATAATGCTGTACGAATGTGTTTCATACTCGAGTCATCCTGGGGATAAATGATCTCAGATGAAGTGATGTTCTGGAGAAGGATACAGCCAGAGTGAAGTTGCTGCTTTCTGCCCGTCTTGTGATACAGAAGCTTGCCTCACGCTGTCCTCGAAGTGGATCCAAGTGTGGTACTTTGACAACATTGGCCTTGTACAGAACAGTAAGGCCACCCACATCCCTCCTGTGTTGAAGGCTCTGCTGGAATGACAGGTCTATCCAGGATTGGTCCAGGCGAGGGATGAGACGTCTTGCTCTGTTCTCTACTCTGTCAAGCAGTCGCACATGAGAGGGGGGGGGGCAGGCAAACCAAGAAAGTGGAGCATACTCAAGGTGTGAGCGTACTTGTGCCTCGTACAGAATCTTGCAACCCCTCCTGTCAAGCAGATGCGAGATACGGCGAAGTGCTGTAAGCTTCCTGGCTGCCTTGTTTGCAAGATTTACAACTTGGTTCTTCATGGTCAGTTTGGAGTCAAATTTCACCCCAAGGATATCAACTTCTTCCCCACGTGCCAACACCCTCCCATTCATCCTTACTACTGCACCGGCATTACCATCATGGTGCCCAGAGACCATCATCATTTGTGTTTTCTCAGGTGCAAATGTTACTTGCCATCTGTTTCCCCAAGCTGATATAGCTGTTAGCTAGTGATTGATGTAGCTTAGAGCAGCTGGCATTTCTTCTCTTGGATAAGTGAATGTCAGAGTACAGTCGTCTGCATATGCACAGGATTCTGGGATGAGATGAAGAAGGTCATTGAAGTAGACATTCTATAACAATGCTCCCAGCACACTTCCTTGTGGAACACTTGCCCCAATAGGATGTCCTGCTGATTCTTTTCTATTGAGAACTACATTAGAGATCTAAAATGAAGGTAATCGTTGAGGAGACGTAGCGTAGAGCCTGCAATTCCCAGAGCTTGCAGTTTTGCCAAGAGGCCCTGGTGCCACACTCGGTCGAAAGCACCAGCAATGTCCAGTGCTACCACACAACTGACTTTGGATTCATCCAGTGACTGGTGCCCTTTAGTGGAGAGGTTTAACAGATCAGCAGCAGAGTAACCTTTCCCGAAGCCATATTGACTGTCACAAAGTAGTGAGTAGGCTTGAGATTATTGTCTCAAGGATCTTGCCAGCCATTGGCAGGAGTGACACTGGTCTGTAGTTGATGATTTCTCTTCTGTTCTCTTTTCGTGAACAGGGACTACATTTGCCTCTTCCCACAGAGAGGGCCATTTACACTGTACTAGGCAGTGCTGAAAAATGCGAGTTAGAGGTGTTGCTAGCTGGTCTGCACATCTCAGCAATCTTGGGCTCATCTTGTTTGGGTCCACAGTCTTCTCTCTCTCTCTCTCTCTCTCTCTCTCTCTCTCTCTCTCTCTCTCTCTCTCTCTCTCTCTCTCTCTCTCTCTCTCTCTCTCTCCCCAGTGGAAAGTGGATCTGAAATTCTCTAGTAGTGCTGTATGACCCTCCTGGGTTTAGCGCTTACTTATGATTATAATAATTAATAACTGAAATTTTTATATAGAAGTCACGTAGGTAGACAATGTTACTGACCATCACGAAGGAAGACAATGATGCTGAACGTCACGTAAGTAGATAATGATGCTGAACGTCACGTAGGTAGACAATGATGCTGAACGTCACGTAGGTAGACAATGATGCTGACCATCACGCAGGTAGACAATGTTGCTGACCGTCACGTAGGTGCACAATGATGCTGACCGTCACGTAGGTAGACAATGATGCTGACCGTCACATAGGTAGACAATGTTGCTGACCGTCACGTAGGTAGACAATGATGCTGACCGTCACATAGGTAGACAATGTTGCTGACCATCACGTAGGTAGACAATTATGCTGACCGTCACGTAGGTAGACAATGTTGCTGACCGTCGCGTAGGTAGACAATGATGCTGACCGTCACATAGGTAGACAATGTTGCTGACCGTCACGTAGGTAGACAATGATGCTGACCGTCACATAGGTAGACAATGTTGCTGACCGTCACGTAGGTAGACAATGATGCTGACCGTCACATAGGTAGACAATGTTGCTGACCATCACGTAGGTAGACAATTATGCTGACCGTCACGTAGGTAGACAATGTTGCTGACCGTCACGTAGGTACACAATGATGCTGACCGTCACATAGGTAGACAATGTTGCTGACCGTCACGTAGGTAGACAGTGATGCTGACCGTCACGTAGGTAGACAATGATGCTGACCGTCACGTAGGTAGACAATGATGCTGACCGTCACATAGGTAGACAATGTTGCTGACCGTCACGTAGGTAGACAATGATGCTGACCGTCACGTAGGTAGACAATGTTGCTGACCGTCACGTAGGTAGACAATGATGCTGACCGTCACGTAGGTAGACAGTGATGCTGACCGTCACGTAGGTAGACAATGATGCTGACCATCACGTAGGTAGACAATGATGCTGACCGTCACGTAGGTAGACAGTGATGCTGACCGTCACGTAGGTAGACAATGATGCTGACCGTCTCGTAGATAGACAATGATGCTGACCATCACGTAGGTAGACACTGTTGCTGACCAAATATACACAGTTCATGAGAGAGAGAGAGAGAGAGAGAGAGAGAGAGAGAGAGAGAGAGAGAGAGAGAGAGAGAGAGAGAGAGAGAGAGAGAGACAGAGAGAGAGAGAGAGAGAGAGAGAGAGAGAGAGAGAGAGAGAGAGAGAGAGAGAGAGAGACTCTTAACTCTCACTCTTTCAGATAAGGGCCATCACAAGGTGAGGAGGAAGTGGGGGATGGAAGAAGAATAGTGCAGGGGGAGGGAGTGGGGCAGGGGAGGGGAGGGGGACAGGGGAGGGGAGGGGGAGAGGAAGGGCTAGAGACGTTAAGCGGATATACAGAGAGACGGGCAGATACACAAAAAAAAATATTAATGGAAATACACTGACGAACAGAGAGTGAGAGACGGGGAGATACAGTGAGAGACGGGGAGATACAGTGAGAGACGGGGAGATACAGTGAGAGACGGGGAGATACAGTGAGAGACGGGGAGATACAGTGAGAGAGGGAGAGATGCAGTGACAGACGGGGAGATACAGTGAGAGACGGAGAGATACAGTGAGAGACGGAGAGATACAGTGAGAGACGGAGAGATACAGTGAGAGAGGGAGAGATGCAGTGACAGACGGGGAGATACAGTGAGAGACGGGGAGATACAGTGAGAGACGGGGAGGGATACAGAGAGACGGGAGATACAGGAGAGACGGGGAGATACAGTGAGAGACGGGGAGATACAGGAGAGACGGGGAGATACAGAGAGAGAGGGAGAGATGCAGACAGATTGGGGAGATACGTGAGAGACGGGAGAGATTTGAGGAGAGACGAGATACAGAGAGACGGAGAGATACAGGAGAGAGGGAGGGAGAGATGCAGTGACAGACGGGGAGAGATACAGTGAGAGACGGAGAGATAGCAGGAGAGACGACGAGATACAGTGAGAGACGGGGAGATACAGTGGAGAGACGGAGAGAGAGAGCGTGTGAGAGACGGAGAGATACAGTGAGAGACGGAGAGATACAGTGAGAGAGGGAGAGATGCAGTGACAGACGGGGAGATACAGTGAGAGACGGGGAGATACAGTGAGAGACGGGGAGATACAGTGAGAGACGGAGAGATACAGTGAGAGACGGAGAGATACAGTGAGAGAGGGAGAGATACAGTGAGAGACGGAGATATACAGTGAGAGAGGGAGAGATGCAGTGACAGACGGGGAGATACAGTGAGAGACGGGGAGATACAGTGAGAGACGGGGAGATACAGTGAGAGACGGAGAGATACAGTGAGAGACGGAGAGATACAGTGAGAGAGGGAGAGATGCAGTGACAGACGGGGAGATACAGTGAGAGACGGGGAGATACAGTGAGAGACGGAGAGATACAGTGAGAGAGGGGGAGATGCAGTGACAGACGGGGAGATACAGTGAGAGACGGAGAGATACAGTGAGAGAGGGAGAGATACAGTGAGAGACGGGGAGATACAGTGAGAGACGGAGAGATACAGTGAGAGACGGAGAGATACAGTGAGAGACGGGGAGATACAGTGAGAGATGGGGAGCTACAGTGAGAGACGGAGAGATATAGTGAGAGATGGAGAGATATAGCGAGAGACGGGGAGATACAGTGAGAGACGGGGAGATACAATGAGAGACGGAGAGATACAGTGAGAGACGGAGAGATATAGTGAGAGACGAGGAGATACAGTGAGAGACGGGGAGATACAGTGAGAGACGGAGAAATATAGTGAGAGATGGAGAGATATAGTGAGAGACGGGGAGATACAGTGAGAGACGGGGAGATACATTGAGAGAAGGAGAGATATAGTGAGAGATGGAGAGATACAGTGAAAGACGGAGAGATACAGTGAGAGACGGGGAGATACAGTGAGAGACGGGGAGATACAGTGAGAGACGGAGAGATACAGTGAGAGATGGAGAGATACAGTGAGAGAGACGGAGAGATATAGTGAGAGACAGGGAGATACAGTGAGAGACGGAGAGATACAGTGAGAGACGGGGAGATACAGTGAGAGAAGGGGAGATGCAGTGAGAGACGGAGAGATATAGTGAGAGACGGAGAGATATAGTGAGAGACCGAGAGATATAGTGAGAGACGGGGAGATACAGTGAGAAACGGAGAGATACAGTGAGAGAGAGAGAGACACACACACACAATGAGAGACTAGGAGATGCAGTGAGAGATGGAGGGATACGGTGAGAGACGGGGAGATACAGTGAGAGACGGGGAGATACAGTAAGAGACGGAGAGATATAGTGAGAGACGGGGAGATACAGTGAGAGACGGAGAGATACAGTGAGAGACGGGAAGATACAGTGAGAAACGGGGAGATACAGTGAGAGACGGGGAGATGCAGTGAGAGACGGGGAGATATAGTGAGAGACGGAGAGATGTAGTGAGAGACGGGGAGATACAAAGAGAGAGAGAGAGAGAGAGAGAGAGAGAGGGAGAGAGAGAGAGAGAGAGAGAGAGAGAGAGAGAGAGAGAGAGAGAGAGAGAGAGAGAGAGAGAGAGAGAGAGAGAGAGAGAGAGTTACAATGAGAGACTAGGAGATGCAATGAGAGATGGAGGGATACGGTGAGAGACGGAGAGATACAGTGAAAGACGGGGAGATACAGTGAGAGACGGAAAGATACAGTGAGAGACGGAGAGATACAGTGAGAGAGGGAGAGATACAGAGAGAGAGGGAGAGATACAGTGACATAGGGGGAGATACAGCGAGAGACGGGGAGATACAGTGAGAGACGGAGAGATACAGTGAGAGACGGAGAGATATAGTGAGAGACGGGGAGATACAGTGAGAGACGGAGAGATACAGCTAGAGAGAGAGAAAGAGAGAGAGAGAGATGCAATGAGAGACTAGGAGATGCAATGAGAGATGGAGGGATACGGTGAGAGACGGAGAGATGCAGTGAAAGATGGGGAGATACAGTGAAAGACGGGGAGATACAGTGAGAGACGGAGAGATACAGTGAGAGACAGGAGATACAGTAGAAAGAAAGGGAGATACAGTGACAGACAGGGAGATACAGTGAGAAACGGGGAGATACAGTGAGAGACGGAGTGATACAATGAGACACGGAGAGATATAGTGAGAGACGGGGAGATACAGTGAGAGACGGAGAGATACAGTGAGAGACGGAGATATATAGTGAGAGACGGAGAGATATAGTCAGAGACAGAGAGATATAGTGAGAGGCGGAGAGATACAGTGAGAGACGGAGAGATATAGTGAGAGACGGGGAGACACAGTGAGAGACGGGGAGATACAGTGTGGGACGGGGAGATACAGTGAGAGACGGAGAGATAAAGTGAGAGACGGAGAGATATAGTGAGAGACGGAGAGATATAGTAAGAGACGGGGAGATACAGTGAGAGACGGAGAGATATAGTGTGGGACGGGGAGATACAGTGAGAGACGGAGAGATACAGTGAGAGAGAAAGAGAGAGAGAGAGAGAGAGAGAGAGAGAGAGAGAGAGAGAATACAATGAGAGACTAGGAGATGCAGTGAGA
This sequence comes from Cherax quadricarinatus, assembly GCF_038502225.1. Taxonomy (NCBI): domain Eukaryota; kingdom Metazoa; phylum Arthropoda; class Malacostraca; order Decapoda; family Parastacidae; genus Cherax; species Cherax quadricarinatus. Next base: position 8,746,436 of record NC_091323.1, on the reverse strand, counting down.
GACGGAGGGATACGGTGAGAGACTGGGAGATACAGTGAGAGACGGTGAGATACAGTGAGAGACGGAGAGATATAGTGAGAGACGGAGATATATAGTGAGAGACTAGAGATATAGTGAGAGACAGGGAGATACAGTGAGAGACGGAGAGATACAGGAGAGACGGGGAGATACAGAGAGAGACGGGGAGATACAGTGAGAGACGGGGAGATACAGTGAGAGACGGGTAGATACAGTGAGAAACGGAGAGATATAGTGAAAGACGGGGAGATACAGTGAGAGACGGAGATATATAGTGAGAGACGGGGAGATACAGTGAGAGAAGGAGAGATACAGTGAGAGACGGAGAGATACAGCGAGAGAGAGAGAGAGAGAGAGAGAGAGAGAGAGAGATACAATGAGAGACTAGGAGATGCAGTGAGAGATGGAGGGATACAGTGAGAGACCGAGAGATACAGTGAAAGACGGGGAAATACAGTGAAAGACCGGGAGATACAGTGAGAGACGGAGAGATAAAATGAGAGACGGAGAGATATAGTGAGAGACAGGGAGATACAGTGAAAGACGGGGAGATTCAGTGAGAGACGAGGAGATACAGTGAGAGACGGAGAGATACAGTGAGAGGGAGAGAGAGATACAATGAGAGACTAGGAGATGCAGTGAGAGATGGAGGGATACGGTGAGAGACGGGGAGATACAGTGAGAGACGGGGAGATACAGTGAGAGACGGAGAGATATAGTGAGAGACGGAGAGATATAGTGAGAGACGGAGAGATGTAGTGAGAGACGGGGAGATACAGTGAGAGACGGGGAGATACAGTGAGAGACGGGAAGATACAGTGAGAGACGGGCAGATACAGTGAGAGACGGAGAGATATAGTGAGAGACAGGGAGATACAGTGAAAGACGGGGAGATTCAGTGAGAGACGAGGAGATACAGTGAGAGACGGAGAGATACAGTGAGAGGGAGAGAGAGATACAATGAGAGACTAGGAGATGCAGTGAGAGATGGAGGGATACGGTGAGAGACGGGGAGATACAGTGAGAGACGGGGAGATACAGTGAGAGACGGAGAGATATAGTGAGAGACGGAGAGATACAGTGAGAGACAGAGAGATATACTGAGAGACGGTGAGATACAGTGAGAGACGGAGAGATACAGTGAGAGACGGAGAGATACAGTGAGAGACAGGGAGATACAGTGAGAGACGGAGAGATACAGTGACAGACGGAGAGATGCAGTGACAGACGGAGAGATACAGTGACAGATGGGGAGATTCAGTGACAGACGGAGAGATACAGTGAGAGACGGGGAGATACAGTGAGAGACGGGGAGATACAGTGAGAGACGGAGAGATATAGTGAGAGATGGAGAGATATAGTGAGAGACGGGGAGATACAGTGAGAGACGGGGAGATACAGTGAGAGACGGAGAGATATAGTGAGAGATGGAGAGATACAGTGAAAGACGGAGAGATACAGTGAGAGACGGGGAGATACAGTGAGAGACGGGGAGATACAGTGAGAGACGGAGAGATATAGTGAGAGATGGAGAGATATGGTGAGAGACGGGGAGATACAGTGAGAGACGGAGAGATACAGTGAGAGACGGAGAGATACCGTGAGAGAGACGGAGAGATATAGTGAGAGACAGGGAGATACAGTGAGAGACGGAGAGATACAGTGAGAGACGGGGAGATACAGTGAGAGAAGGGGAGATGCAGTGAGAGACGGAGAGATATAGTGAGAGACGGAGAGATATAGTGAGAGACCGAGAGATATAGTGAGAGACGGGGAGATACAGTGAGAGACGGAGAGATACAGTGAGAGAGAGACACACACACACACACAATGAGAGACTAGGAGATGCAGTGAGAGATGGAGGGATACGGTGAGAGACGGGGAGATACAGTGAGAGACGGGGAGATACAGTAAGAGACGGAGAGATATAGTGAGAGACGGGGAGATACAGTGAGAGACGGAGAGATACAGTGAGAGACGGGAAGATACAGTGAGAAACGGGGAGATACAGTGAGAGACGGGGACATGCAGTGAGAGACGGGGAGATATAGTGAGAGACGGAGAGATGTAGTGAGAGACGGGGAGATACAGAGAGAGAGAGAGAGAGAGAGAGAGAGAGAGAGATACAATGAGAGACTAGGAGATGCAATGAGAGATGGTGGGATACGGTGAGAGACGGAGAGATAGAGTGAAAGACGGGGAGATACAGTGAAAGACGGGGAGATACAGTGAGAGACGGAAAGATACAGTGAGAGACGGAGAGATACAGTGAGAGAGGGAGAGATACAGTGACATAGGGGGAGATACAGCGAGAGACGGGGAGATACAGTGAGAGACGGAGAGATACAGTGAGAGACGGAGAGATATAGTGAGAGACGGGGAGATACAGTGAGAGACGGAGAGATACAGCTAGAGAGAGAGAGAGAGAGAGAGAGAGAGAGAGAGAGAGAGAGAGAGATGCAATGAGAGACTAGGAGATGCAATGAGAGATGGAGGGATACGGTGAGAGACGGAGAGATGCAGTGAAAGATGGGGAGATACAGTGAAAGACGGGGAGATACAGTGAGAGACGGAGAGATACAGTGAGAGACGGAGAGATACAGTGAGAAAGGGAGAGATACAGTGACAGACAGGGAGATACAGTGAGAAACGGGGAGATACAGTGAGAGACGGAGTGATACAATGAGACACGGAGAGATATAGTGAGAGACGGGGAGATACAGTGAGAAACGGAGAGATACAGTGAGAGACGGAGATATATAGTGAGAGACGGGGAGACACAGTGAGAGACGGGGAGATACAGTGTGGGACGGGGAGATACAGTGAGAGACGGAGAGATATAGTGTGGGACGTGGAGATACAGTGAGAGACGGAGAGATACAGTGAGAGAGAAAGAGAGAGAGAGAGAGAGAGAGAGAGAGAGAGAGAGAGAGAGAGAGAGAGAGAGAGAGAGAGAGAGAGAGAGAGAGAGAGAGAGAGAGAGAGAGATACAATGAGAGACTAGGAGATGCAGTGAGAGACGGAGGGATACGGTGAGAGACTGGGAGATACAGTGAGAGACGGGGAGATACAGTGACAGACGGAGAGATATAGTGAGAGACGGAGATATATAGTGAGAGACTGAGAGATATAGTGAGAGACGGGGAGATACAGTGAGAGACGGAGAGATACAGGAGAGACGGGGAGATACAGAGAGAGACGGGGAGATACAGTGAGAGACGGGGAGATACAGTGAGAGACGGGTAGATACAGTGAGAAACGGAGAGATATAGTGAAAGACGGGGATATACAGTGAGAGACGGAGATATATAGTGAGAGACGGGGAGATACAGTGAGAGATGGAGAGATACAGTGAGAGACGGAGAGATACAATGAGAGACGGAGAGATATAGTGAGAGACAGGGAGATACAGTGAAAGACGGGGAGATTCAGTGAGAGACGAGGAGATACAGTGAGAGACGGAGAGATACAGTGAGAGGGAGAGAGAGATACAATGAGAGACTAGGAGATGCAGTGAGAGATGGAGGGATACGGTGAGAGACGGGGAGATACAGTGAGAGACGGGGAGATACAGTGAGAGACGGAGAGATATAGTGAGAGACGGAGAGATATAGTGAGAGACGGAGAGATGTAGTGAGAGACGGGGAGATACAGTGAGAGACGGGGAGATACAGTGAGAGACGGGAAGATACAGTGAGAGACGGGGAGATACAGCGAGAGACGGGGAGATACAGTGAGAAATGGGGAGATACAGTGAGAGACGGAGAGATATAGTGAGAGACGGAGAGATACAGTGAGAGACAGAGAGATATACTGAGAGACGGGGAGATACATTGAGAGACGGAGAGATACAGTGAGAGACGGAGAGATACAGTGAGAGACAGGGAGATACAGTGAGAGACGGAGAGATACAGTGACAGACGGAGAGATGCAGTGACAGACGGAGAGATACAGTGACAGATGGGGAGATACAGTGACAGACGGAGAGATACAGTGAGAGACTGAGAGATGCAGTGAAAGACAAGGAGATACAATGAGAAACGGAGAGATACAGTGGCAGACGGGGAGATACAGTGACAGACGGAGAGATATAGTGACAGACGGAGAGATGCAGTGACAGACGGGGAGATACAGTGACAGACGGGGAGATACAGTGACAGACGGAGAGATATAGTGACAGACGGAGAGATGCAGTGACAGACGGGGAGATACAGTGACAGACGGGGAGATACAGTGACAGACAGAGAGATACAGTGACGGAGAGATACAGTGACAGACGGGGAGATACAGTGACAGACGGGGAGATACAGTGACAAACAAACAGGTTGACGAAGAGATGCACGGGCACACACACACACACACACACACACACACACACACACTCATATTCTTGGACTGCAAGAAGGCGTTTGACACAGTTCCACACAAGAGATTGGTGCAAAAACTGGAGGACCAAGCAGGGATAACAGGGAAGGCACTACAATGGATCAGGGAATACTTGTCGGGAAGACAGCAGCGAGTCATGATACGTGGCGAGGTGTCAGAGTGGGCACCTGTGACCAGCGGGTCCCACAGGGGTCAGTCCTAGGACCAGTGCTGTTTCTGGTATTTGTGAACGACATGACGGAAGGAATAGACTCTGAGGTGTCCCTGTTTGCAGATGACGTGAAGTTGATGAGAAAAATTCACTCGATCGAAGACCAGGCAGAACTACAAAGGGATCTGGACAGGCTGCAGACCTGGTCCAGCAATTGGCTCCTGGAGTTCAATCCCACCAAGTGCAAAGTCATGAAGATTGGGGAAGGGCAAAGAAGACCGCAGACGGAGTACAGTATAGGGGGCCAGAAACTACAAACCTCACTCAAGGAAAAAGATCTTGGGGTGAGTATAACACCAGGCACATCTCCTGAAGCGCACATCAACCAAATAACTGCTGCAGCATATGGGCGCCTAGCAAACCTCAGAACAGCATTCCGACATCTTAATAAGGAATCATTCAGGACCCTGTACACCGTGTACGTTAGACCCATATTTGAGTATGCGGCACCAGTTTGGAACCCACACCTAGCCAAGCACGTAAAGAAACTAGAGAAAGTGCAAAGGTTTGCAACAAGACTAATCCCAGAGCTAAGAGGTATGTCCTACGAGGAGAGGTTAAGGGAAATCAACCTGACGACACTGGAGGACAGGAGAGATAGGGGGGACATGATAACGACATACAAAATACTGAGAGGAATTGACAAGGTGGACAAAGACAGGATGTTCCAGAGATTGGACACAGTAACAAGGGGACACAGTTGGAAGTTGAAGACACACATGAATCACAGGGATTTTAGGAAGTATTTCTTCAGCCACAGAATAGTCAGTAAGTGGAATAGTTTGGGAAGCGATGTAGTGGAGGCAGGATCCATACATAGCTTTAAGCAGAGGTATGATAAAGCTCACGGCTCAGGGAGAGTGACCTAGTAGCGATCAGTGAAGAGGCGGGGCCAGGAGCTCGGACTCGACCCCCGCAACCTCAACTAGGTGAGTACAACTAGGTGAGTACACACACACACACACACACACACACATACACACACACACACACACACACACACACACACACACACAATATGAACATGACATAGCATCGAAAGTGAAGTCTGACCCGAAGCTGTTGTATAGCCACATCAGGAGGAAAACAACAGTTAAGGACCAGGTAATCAGACTGAGGAACGGTGATGGGGAGTTCACAAGAAACGACCGAGAGGTATGTGAGGAGCTCAACACTAGGTTTAAAGAAGTATTTGCAGTGGAAACCAGTAGGATTCCAGGAAATCAAAACAGGGACGTACACCAACAAGTGCTGGATGAGGTACATATAACCAAGGAGGAGGTGAAGAAGCTGCTATGTGAACTTGACACCTCAAAGGCGGTGGGACCAGACAACATCTCTCCGTGGGTCCTTAGAGATGGAGCAGAGATGCTGTTAACAGAGATGCCATTAACAAAGATCTTCAACACATCCATTGAAATTGGGCAACTCCCTGAGGTATGGAAGATGGCATATGTAGTCCCAATTTTTAAAAAGGGAGACAGACATGAGGCATTAAACTACAGACCTGTGTCACTAACGTGTATAGTATGCAAAGTCATGGAGAAGATCATCAGGAGGAGAGTGGTGGAGCACCTGGAAAGAAACAAGTGTATAATCGACAACCAGCACGGTTTCAGGGAAGGAAAATCCTGTGTCGCAAACCTACTGGAGTTTTATGACAAGGTGACAGAAGTAAGACAAGAGAGAGAGAGGTGGATCGACTGCATTTTCTTGGACTGCAAGAAGGCCTTCGACACAGTTCCTCACAAGAGGTTACTGTAAAAGCTAGAGGATCAATCACACATAACAGGAAAGGCACTGCAATAGATCAGAGAATACCTGACAGGGAGGCAACAACGAGTCATGGTACGTGACGAGGTGTCAGAGTGGGCGCCTGTGACAAGCGGGGTTCCACAGGGGTCAGTCCTAGGACCTGTGCTGTTTTTGGCATATGTGAATGACATAACGGAAGGGATAGACTCAGAAGTGTCCTTGTTTGCAGATGATGTGAAGTTAATGAGAAGAATCAAATCGGACGAGGGTCAGGCAGGACTACAAAGAGACCTGGACAGCCTACAAGCCTGGTCCAGCAACTGGCTCCTTGAGTTTAACACTGCCAAATGCAAAGTCATAAAGATTTGGGAAGGGCAAAGAAGACCGCAGACAAAATATAGTCTAGATGGCCAAAGACTGCAAACCTCACTCAAGAAAAAAGATCTGGGGGTGAGTATAACATCGAGCACATCTCCTGAGGCGCACATCAATCAGATAACTGTTGCAGCATATGAGTGTCTGGCAAACCTACGGATAGCGTTCCGATATCTCAGTAAGGAATCGTTCAAGAATCTGTATACCATTTACGTCAGGCCCATACTGGAGTATGCAGTACCAGTTTGGAATCCACACCTGGTCAAGCATGTCAAGAAATTAGAGAAAGTGCAAAGGTCTGCAACAAGAATAGTCCCAGAGCTAAGGGGATTGTCCTACGAAGAAAGGTTGAGGGAAATCGGCCTGACGACACTGGAGGACAGGAGGGTCAAGGGAAACATGATAACGACATATAAAATACTGCACGGAATAGACAAGGTGGACAAAGACGGGATGTTCCGGAGAAGGGACACAGACACAAGAGGTCACAATTGGAAGTAGAAGGGATGTTAGGAAGTATTTCTTCAGTCATAGAGTAGTCAGGCCGTGGAATAGCCTAGAAAGTGACGTAGTGGAGGCGGGAACCATACATAGTTTTAAGGCGAGGTATGATAAAGCTTATGGGGCAGGGAGAGAGAGGACCTAGTAGCAATCAGCAAAGAGGCGGGGCCAGGAGCTATGACTCGACCCCTGCAACCACAAATAGATGAGTACAAATAGGTGAGTACACACACACACACACACACACACACACACACACACACACACACACACACACACACACACACACACACACACACACACACACTATACACGTCACTGACGTGTATAGTATGGAAAGTCATGGAGAAGATTATCAAGACGAGAGTGGTGGAGGGATTCAGGGAAGGAAAATCCTGTCACAAACTTAATGGAGTTTTGACAAGATAACGAAAGACGCGAGAGAGAGGGGTGGGTAGATTGCATCTTCTTGGACTGCAAGAAGGCCTTCGAAACAGTTCCTCACAAGAGATTAGTGCAAAGGCTAGAAGACCAGACACGCATAACACGAAGGGCACTCAGATGTATCCCTGTTTGCAGACGATGTGAGGGTAATGAGAAGAATTCAGTCTGAGGAGGGTAAGGCAGGACTACAGAGGGATGTGGACAGGCTGCAGGCCTAGTCCAGTAAGTGGTTCCTGGAGTTCAACCTCACCAATAGTGCAAATTCATGAAGATCGAGGAAGGGCCAAGAAGACCGCAGAGTACAGTCTAGGGGCCAAAGACTACAAACATCACTCAGGGAAAAGAATCTTGGAGTGTGTATAATACCGAGCACATCTCCTGAGGCCCACATCAACCAAATAACTGCTGCACCAGTTTAGAACCCTCACTTGGCCAAACACGTCAGGAAACTAGAAAAAGTGCAAAAGTTTGCAGCGAAACTAGTTATGGAGTTAAGGGGCATGGCCTACGAGGAGAGGCTAAGGTAAATCGACCTGACGACACTGGAGGACAGGAGGGACAGGGAAAACATGATAACGACTTATAAAATACCGAGAGGACTCGACACGGTGGACAGAGGCAGGATGTTCCAGTAATGGGACACAGCAACAAGGGGTCACATTTGGAAGTTGAAGTACTCAGATGAGTCACAGGGATACTAGGCAGTAATTCTTTAGCCATAGAGTTGTCAGGAAGTGGAATAGTGTGGAAAGTGAGGTAGTGGAAGCAGGTACCATACATAGGTTTAAGAAGAGGTATGATAAAGCTAATGGAGAAAGGAGAGAGTGGACCTAGTAGCGACCAGAGAAGAGGCAACGCCAGGAGCTATGTCTCAACCCCTGCAAACACAATCAGGTGAGTACACACACAGGCAACAACTAATACGTATTTCGTGCACTTATTTAATTCCTCGCAAAATTGTCAATTTTCGTCCAGCTTATTTTATAAAAAAAAATAATCCTCAACTAACACTGTTTTTATTCCTTCATCAGATACGACAAAAACATTATTAAAAACAGACTTAGTGGAGGCCGCTGATCTCTGACCACGACCGCACATGAGGAACCTAACATGCAATATAGTTACGTGCACCACTAAACCCGTATGGGCTCTTGAACGCTTGGAATATATATGTGTGTGTGTGTACTCACCTATTCGTGGTTGCAGGGGTCAAGTCACAGATCCTGGCCCCGGCTCTTCGCTTGTCGCTACTCGGTCCACTCTCTCCCTGCTCCATGAGCTTTAACATGTGGTTCCTGCCTCCATTATATCACTCTCCAGATTGTTCCACTTGCTGACAACTCTATGACTGAAGAAATACTTCCTAATTTTCCTGTGAATCATCTGAGTTTTCAACTTCCAGTTGTAACCCCTTGTTACTGTGTCACATCCCTGAAACATTTTGTCACTATCCACCTTGTCAATCCTCTCAGTATTTTATGTCGTTTTGTCTTCCGTATCCCTCCTGACCTCCAGTGTGGTCAGGTTATTTTCTCTTAACGTCTCCTCGTAGGACATATCCCTTAACTCCGGAACTAGTCTTACTTTAAACCTTTCTGCTTTCTCTAATTTCTTGACGTGCTTGACAAGGTGTGGGTTCCATACTGGTGCTGCATACTCTAGTATGGGGCCTGACGTACACGGTCTACAGAATTTTGAACTATTCCTTACTAAGATGTCGAAATGCTATTCCTAGGTTTGCCAGGCGACCATATGCTGCAGCAGTTATTTGGTTGATGTGCTCATCAGATGTTCTCGGTATTATACTCACCCCAAGATCTCTTTCCTAAAGTGAGGTCTGCAGTCTTTGGTCTCTAGGTCTGTACTCTGTCTGCGATATTCTTTGACCTTCTTCAGTCTTCATGACTTTGCACTTCGTGAGGTTCAACTTCAGAAGCAATTTCCTGGACAGGCTTGCAGCCTGTCCAGATCACTTTGTAGTCCTACCTGATCCTCATCCACTTGAATTCGCCGTATTAGCTTCGCATAGTTTGCAAACAGGAACACCTCTGAATCTATCCCTTCCGTCATGTCATTCACATATGCCAGAAACAGCACCAACCCTAGGACTGGCTCTTGTGGAACTCCACTCGTCACAGGCGCCCACTTTGATACATTGTTACATACCATCCCTCGTTGGTTCCATCCTGTCAGGTATTCTCTGATCCATTGCAGTTCTGTTTTTTCATTCCTGCCTGCTCCTCTGGCTTTTTCACTCTTCTCTTGTGCAGAACTGTATCGAAAGCCTTTTTACAGTCCAAGAAAGTGCAATCTATCCTGCCCTCTCTGTCCTGCCTTACTTCTGTCACCTTGTCGTGAAACTCCAGTAGGTTTGTGATGCAGGGTTTTCCCTCCCTGAAACTGTGCTGGTTGTCGTGTATAATCTCATTCCCTTCTAAGTGCTCCACCAGTTTTTTCCGGATAAGCTTCTCCATGACTCTGCATACTTTGCATGTTTGTGACACTGGTTTGTAGGTTTGTAGTTTAATGTTACCTGACTATGTTTTTTTAAAGATTGGGACCACACTTGGCTTCTTTCACACCTCAGGTAGTTGCCTTATTTTGATATATGTGTTGAAGATTGTTGTTAGTGGCACACACACTGCCTCTGCTTCCTCTCTCAGGACCCATGGACAGACGTTGTCCGGTCCCACCACCCACTTAGTAGCCTCTTCACCTTCTCCTCGGTTGTGTGTAGTGTATCCAGCACTCGTTGGTGTACCCTTCCATCCTGATTTGCTGGAGTCTTTTCTGTCTACAACGAAAATACTTCCCTAAATCTCATGTTTAGTTCTTCATATCTTAATCATTTCATGTGAATTCCCTCCTTCCTTCCTCATCCTGATTACCTGGTCCTTGACTTTTTTCCTTCTGATGTGGCTGCACAACAGCTTCAGGTCAGATATGGCTTTTGATGCTATATCATTCTCGTATTGCTGCTAGGCCTCCCTCCTTATCCATGCATATTCATTCCTGGCTATTCGGTTAATCTCCTTATTTTCCTGGGTCCTATGTCTTCTATATTTTTTCCATTCTCTAATACACTTAGTTTTGACCTCTCTTTGCCAAGGGCTCGTTCTGTTGCCCTTGAGTATGAACCTCTCCTCCACCTCCTTGCGTTTTGTGGTCACGTATATCATCATTTTATTTACTGATTTTCCCACCAGTTCTCTTTCCCACTGTACCTAATGCAAGAAATTCCTTATGCCTGTGTAGTCCCTTATTTTGAAATCTGACTTCTCGCATCCTACTCGTGCTGCTTCCCTTTCCACTTTTAGCTCTACAATGTATTCGAAGCTCGGGACCACGTGATCGCTAGCACCGAGGGGCCTTTCATATGTGATGTCCTCAATGTCTGATGTACTCAAGGTGAATATGAGGTCCAGCCTTGCTGATTCATCCTCTCCTCTCTCTCTGGTTGATACATGAGGTTTTACAGTACCTCCTCCATCATCTTAGCCCTCCATGTTTCTGGTCCCTCATGTCGCTCCAGGTTTACCCAGTCATTCTCCTTGTGAATGAAATCACCCACAACTAATAACTGCCCTACCCATATGGGCCCTTCTGGCAACATCAGCTAGGTGTGTCCACATTCCTCTATTGCTCTTATCATACTCTTGTCTTGGCCTTCTGTTATTCTGTGGTGGGTTCTACGTCACTGCAATCACCACCTTGAGACCCCGAGTCTGAGGTGTTCCTACTATGAAATCCCTTGCTGCCCCTCTGCACATTCCTTCCATCTACTCGAATCTCCACTGGTTTTTGATGAGCAGTGCAACTCCTCCTACTCTGTTCCCGCTATCTTTCCTCAGGATCTGATATCCAGATAGAAAGAATGCATCTGTTATCCAAGTGAGCTTTGTTTCCATGAGTGCTACGATGGCAGGGGATGCCTCCATAATTCTTTCGTGCCACTCCTCACATTTTATAACGTCACAACATACTCAACCCCTGCCAATTTGACTTCAGGAAAAATAAAAGCACTAATGATGCAATTATAAACATGCTAGATCTGCTTTACACAGCATTGGAAAATAAGGAATATCCACTAGGAATTTTTATTGACCTAAGAAAAGCTTTTGACACAGTAGACCACGGCATCCTACTCCACAAACTTGACCATTATGGTATAAGAGGCCATGCGCTTGCATATTTCAAATCTTACCTTACTAATAGGTATCAGTATGTCACCATTAAAGACACAGCATCAACAACACGGCCACTTGATACTGGAGTTCTGCAGGGAAGTGTCCTTGGTCCCCTGCTCTTCCTCATATACATCAATGATCTTCCAAACCTATCCCAACACCTGAACCCCATTCTCTTTGCTGACGACACGGCTTATGTCATCTCTCACCCTGATCTTGCCACCCTCAACACCATTGTTAACGAGGAGCTGATCAAAATATCGACTTGGATGACAGCCACTAAACTTACGCTTAACACTGACAAAACCTACTATATTATCTTTGGTAGCAGAGCAGGACTTGTGCAAATTAGCATTAAGATTGACAACACCCTAATTGCCAGACATAATGAGGGCAAATTCCTAGGCCTATACCTCGACAACAACCTGAATTTCAGCACCCATATCCAACACATAACCAAAAAAGTATCCAAAACGGTTGGGATCCTCTCCAAGATACGATACTATGTGCCGCAAAATGCCCTTCTCACACTATACCACTCACTTATTTATCCATACCTCACCTATGCTATTTGTGCTTGGGGATCAACTGCAGCAACACACCTAAAGCCAATAATAACCCAACAAAAAGCTGCAGTAAGATTAATCACTAAATCCCATCCCTGGCAACACACCCCCCCACTCTTCACAGATCTAAACTTACTCCCTGTTAAGTACATCCACACTTACTACTGTGCAATCTACATCTACAGGACCTTAAATTCCAATACTAACCTTGACCTAAAACGCTTTCTTGATAGTTGTGACAGAACCCACAGGCATAACACCAAAAACAAACATCTCTATGACATTCCCCGTGTCTGACTAAACCTTTACAAAAATTCAATGTATGTCAAAGGCCCTAAAAGCTGGAACACCCTACCTGAAAACTCGAGAACTGCAGACACATCCATCACCTTCAAAACTACCATTAGAAAACATCTTATCTCCCTGAAACACCCTGTCAACTAATTACACGAATACCACCTGGTGGTTCACACTTACACTCATTCACCCATTTGACCATAAACAGAAATATCAATCTCAATCTTAAAATAATGAATCCTAACTAGTCATAAGTTGGCCTGTGATACTCCAATACTGAAACTATGTATTGTGCCAAAACAAAAGCATTCACATTGCTAAACTCACAAACTAGTATTTAGTCACTTAGCCGTAATGCCAACGTACCTCATAATTTGTAATATTTTAAATTTAAGAATTAATCTAAGCCTGCCCGAAATGCCTAGCCATGCTAGGTGTTCTAGTGGCACCCTCTGTAATTAGTACTTTACTACATGTAAACCACACAATAACCAAATTCTGTAAAGTCAGCATTGTAATCCTTATAGAGAATAAACTTTGAATTTGAATTTGAATTTATTTGTTATTCTGGCCGCACTGGTGTACCGTACCTTCAGCTTCTGGGGGGCCTGTGGGGGCTGGGGGAGTGGGAGACCTGACTGGATACTATGGGAGGCTGCTGTGAAGGTGGAGTTTGTGATGGTGTGTGTGTGTGTACTCACCTAGTTGAGGTTGCGGGGGTCGAGTCCGAGCTCCTGGCCCCGCCTCTTCACTGATCGCTACTAGAGGTATGATAAAGCCGTGAGCTTTATCATACCTCTGCTTAAAGCTATGTATGGATCCTGCCTCCACTATATCGCTTCCCAAACTATTCCACTTACTGACTACTCTGTGGCTGAAGAAATACTTCCTAACATCCCTGTGATTCATCTGTGTCTTCAGCTTCCAACTGTGTCCCCTTGTTACTGTGTGTGTGTGTGTGTGTGTGTGTGTGTGTGTGTGTGTGTGTGTGTGTGTGTGTGTGTGTGTGTGTGTGTGTGTGTGTGTGTGTGTGTGTGTGTGTGTGTGTGTGTGTGTGTGTGTGTGTGGGTATGTGTGTGTAGGTATGTACTCAATTGTACTTACCTAACTGTGGTTGCAGGTGTCGATTCACAGCTTCTGGCCCCGTCTCTTCACTGGTCGCTACCAGATCAATCTCTCCCTGCCCCATGAGCTTTATCATACCTCTTCTTAAAGCTATGCATGGATCCTGCCTCCACTACATCACTTTCCAGACAATTCCACTTCCTGACAACTCTGTGACTTAAGAAATATTTTCTAACATCCCTGTGATTCATCTGACTCTTTAACTTCCAATTGTGACCCCTTGTTGTTGTGTCCCATCTCTGGAACATCCTGCCTCTGTCCACCTTGTCGAGTCCTCTCTGTATTTCATACGTCGTTATTATATTTTCCCTGTCTCTCCTGTCCTCTAGTGTCGTCACGTCGATTTCCCTTTACCTCTCCTCGTACCACATGCCCCTTAGCTCCGGGACTAGTCTTGTTGCAAACCTTCGCACGTTCTCTAATTTTCTGACGTGTTTGGACAGGTGTGGGTTCCAAACCGGTGCTGCGTACTACAATATGGGCTTGACGTACATGGTGCAGAGTCCTGAATGATTCCTTACTGAGATATCGGAACGCTATTCTTAGGTTAGCCAGCACGCAGCAGTTATTTGGTTAATGTGCGCCTCAGGAGATGTGCTCGGTATTATACTCACCCCTAGATCTTTTTACTTGAATGACGTTTGTACTCTTTGCCCCCTAGACTGTACTCTGTCTGCGGTTTTCTTTGCTCTTCCCCAATCTTCATGACTTTTCACTTGGTGGGGTTGAACTCCAGGAGCCAGTTTCTGGACCAGGCCTGCAGCCTGTCCAAATCCCTTTGTAGTCCTGCCTGGTCCTCCTCCGATTGAATTATCTTCATTAACTTCGCATCGTCTGCAAACAGGGACACTTCTGAATCTATTCCTTCCGTCATATCATTTATATATACCAGAAACAGCACCGTTCCTAGAACTGACCCCTGACACCTCGTCACGCACCATGACTCGCTTATATCTTCCCGTCAGGTATTCTCTGATCCACTGCAATGCCTTCCCTGTTATACCTGCCTGGTTCTCCAGCTTTTGCACTAATCTCTTGTGTGGGACTGTCAAAAGCCTTCTTACAATGTGAGTGTGTGTGTGTTTGTGTGTGTGTGTGTGTTTGATAAAGCTTTTGTGTGGGCGAAACATCTGTCCTCACACTAGTATAAACATCATGTAGTTTTCTTACAGAATGGGGGGAAGGGGTAGCAAGATGCTGGTGAAATGCTCTTGATCCAAAGTATTGGACGTACTTACCCTATTGATCAACCGTGATTGGTTCTCCCAAGAAGCTGCATTCCCCCTAAGGGCTTAGATCTCTCTTATAAATAACATTAGACTCGTTTCTCTTATAGGATTATACATATTCATCTGGAAGCACTAAACCCAAACACACGCCAAAATTCAACCCCCAAAAATTACTTCCCATTAAAATACAGCTTAGTGTTTGAAGCCGACCAGAAGAAGCGTTCCCGAGGTAACGCACAGGGACGAAATTTTCAAGAGTGAATTTAAAATATTAGTTATTCTACCAATATTACTATAACATTACACAGAGAACGTCCACACATGAATCTTCCCCCCCACCCCCCTTCATTACCCACCCCCCTTCATTACCCACCCCCCTTCATTACCCACCCCCCTTCATTACCCACCCCCCTTCATTACCCACCCCCCTTCATTACCCACCCCCCTTCATTACCCACCCCCCTTCATTACCCACCCCCCTTCATTACCCACCCCCCTTCATTACCCACCCCCCTTCATTACCCACCCCCCTTCATTACCCACCCCCCTTCATTACCCACCCCCCTTCATTACCCACCCCCCTTCATTACCCACCCCCCTTCATTACCCACCCCCCTTCATTACCCACCCCCCTTCATTACCCACCCCCCTTCATTACCCACCCCCCTTCATTACCCACCCCCCTTCATTACCCACCCCCTTCATTACCCACCCCCCTTCATTACCCACCCCCCTTCATTACCCACCCCCCTTCATTACCCACCCCCCTTCATTACCCACCCCCCTTCATTACCCACCCCCCTTCATTACCCACCCCCCTTCATTACCCACCCCCCTTCATTACCCACCCCCCTTCATTACCCACCCCCCTTCATTACCCACCCCCCTTCATTACCCACCCCCCTTCATTACCCACCCCCCTTCATTACCCACCCCCCTTCATTACCCACCCCCCTTCATTACCCACCCCCCTTCATTACCCACCCCCCTTCATTACCCACCCCCCTTCATTACCCACCCCCCTTCATTACCCACCCCCCTTCATTACCCACCCCCCTTCATTACCCACCCCCCTTCATTACCCACCCCCCTTCATTACCCACCCCCCTTCATTACCCACCCCCCTTCATTACCCACCCCCCTTCATTACCCACCCCCCTTCATTACCCACCCCCCTTCATTACCCACACCCCCTTCATTACCCACCCCCTTCATTACCCACCCCCCTTCATTACCCACCCCCCTTCATTACCCACCCCCCTTCATTACCCACCCCCCTTCATTACCCACCCCCCTTCATTACCCACCCCCCTTCATTACCCACCCCCCTTCATTACCCACCCCCCTTCATTACCCACCCCCCCCTTCATTACCCACCCCCTTCATTACCCACCCCCTTCATTACCCACCCCCCTTCATTACCCACCCCCCCCCTTCATTACCCACCCCCCTTCATTACCCACCCCCTTCATTACCCACCCCCCTTCATTACCCACCCCCCTTCATTACCCACCCCCTTCATTACCCACCCCCCTTCATTACCCACCCCCCTTCATTACCCACCCCCCTTCATTACCCACCCCCTTCATTACCCACCCCCCTTCATTACCCACCCCCCTTCATTACCCACCCCCCTTCATTACCCACCCCCCTTCATTACCCACCCCCCTTCATTACCCACCCCCCCCTTCATTACCCACCCCCCTTCATTACCCACCCCCCTTCATTACCCACCCCCCTTCATTACCCACCCCCCTTCATTACCCACCCCCCTTCATTACCCACCCCCCTTCATTACCCACCCCCCTTCATTACCCACCCCCCTTCATTACCCACCCCCCTTCATTACCCACCCCCCTTCATTACCCACCCCCCTTCATTACCCACCCCCCTTCATTACCCACCCCCCTTCATTACCCACCCTCCTTCATTACCCACCCCCCTTCATTACCCACCCCCCTTCATTACCCACCCCCCTTCATTACCCACCCCCCTTCATTACCCACCCCCCTTCATTACCCACCCCCCTTCATTACCCACCCCCCTTCATTACCCACCCCCCTTCATTACCCACCCCCCTTCATTACCCACCCCCCTTCATTATCCACCCCCCTTCATTACCCCCCCTTCATTACCCACCCCCCTTCATTACCCACCCCCCTTCATTACCCACCCCCCTTCATTACCCACCCCCCTTCATTACCCACCCCCCTTCATTACCCACCCCCCTTCATTACCCACCCCCCTTCATTACCCACCCCCCCTTCATTACCCAACCCCCTTCATTACCCACCCCCCTTCATTACCCACCCCCCTTCATTACCCACCCCCCTTCATTACCGACCCCCCTTCATTACCCACCCCCCTTCATTACCAACCCCCCTTCATTACCCACCCCCCTTCATTACCCACCCCCCTTCATTACCCACCCCCCTTCATTACCCACCCCCCTTCATTACCCACCCCCCTTCATTACCCACCCCCCTTCATTACCCACCACCTTCATTACCGACCCCCCTTCATTACCCACCCCCCTTCATTACCAAGCCCCCTTCATTACCCCCCCCCCTTCATTACCCACCCCCCTTCATTACCCACCCCCTTCATTACCCACCCCCCTTCATTACGCACCCCCTTCATTACCCACCCCCATAC
This sequence comes from Cherax quadricarinatus, assembly GCF_038502225.1. Taxonomy (NCBI): domain Eukaryota; kingdom Metazoa; phylum Arthropoda; class Malacostraca; order Decapoda; family Parastacidae; genus Cherax; species Cherax quadricarinatus. The sequence goes on along the minus strand of NC_091323.1, from coordinate 8,728,687 downwards.
ATTACCCACCCCCCTTCATTACCCACCCCCCTTCATTACCCACCCCCTTCATTATCCACCCCCCTTCATTACCCACCCCCCTTCATTACCCACCCCCTTCATTACCCACCCCCCTTCATTACCCACCCCCCTTCATTACCCACCCCCCTTCATTACCCACCCCCCTTCATTACCCACCCCCCTTCATTACCCACCCCCCTTCATTACCCACCCCCCTTCATTACCCACCACCTTCATTACCCACCCCCCTTCATTACCCACCCCCCTTCATTACCAACCCCCCTTCATTACCCACCCCCCTTCATTACCCACCCCCCTTCATTACCCACCCCCCTTCATTACCCACCCCCTTCATTACCCACCCCCCTTCATTACCCACCCCCCTTCATTACCCACCCCCCTTCATTACCCACCCCCCTTCATTACCTACCCCCCTTCATTACCCTCCCCCCTTCATTACCCACCCCCTTCATTACCCACCCCCCTTCATTACCCACCCCCCTTCATTACCCACCCTTCATTACCCACCTCCCTTCATTACCCACCCACCTTCATTACCCACCCCCTTCATTACCCACCCCCCTTCATTACCCACCCCCTTCATTACCCACCCCCGTTCATTACCCCCCCTTCATTACCCACCCCCCTTCATTACCCACCCTTCTTCATTACCCACCCCCCTTCATTACCCACCCCCCTTCATTACCCACCCCCTTCATTACCCACCTCCCTTCATTACCCACCCCCCTTTATTACCCACCCCCTTCATTACCCCACCTTCATTGCCCCCACCCATCTTCATTACCCCCACCTTCATTACCCCCACCTTCATTACCCCCACCTTCATTACCCCAACCTTCATTACCTCCACCTTCCTTACCTCCACCTTCCTTACCTCCACCTTCCTTACCTCCACCTTCCTTACCTCCACCTTCCCTACCTCCACCTTCCTTACCTCCACCTTCCTTACCTCCACCTTCCTTACCTCCACCTTCCTTACCTCCACCTTCCTTACCTCCACCTTCCTTACCTCCACCTTCCTTACCTCCACCTTCCTTACCTCCACCTTCCTTACCTCCACCTTCCTTACCTCCACCTTCCTTACCTCCACCTTCCTTACCTACACCTTCATGACGGTAAACAACGCTGGAAATTTGAACGCGATTGGATAAGCTATTCTCAAGTTTTTAGCTGTATAATCCTACGGGTTTAACGTTTCCCCTTGATAATAATAAATAATAATAATAATAATAATAATAACACTAATGATGATAATACTAATAATAATAATAATAATAATAATAATAATAATAATAATAATAATAATAATAATAATAATAACACTAATAATAATAATAATAATAATAATAATAATAATAATAATAATAATAATAATAATAATAATAATAATAATAATAATAATAATTAACATAGTGGCTTCATTGTATTATTCTTGAATTTTTCAGTCTAGTTTTTTTTGTAAGTTTAATTACGTGTTGATCTGCCTCACTGATCTAGTTATGTGTTGATCTTCCTCACTGATCTAATTATGTGTTGATCTGCCTCACTGATCTAATTATGTGTTGATCTGCCTCACTGATCTAATTATGTGTTGATCTGCCTCACTGATCTAATTATGTGTTGATCTGCCTCACTGATCTAATTATGTGTTGATCTGCCTCACTGATCTAATTATGTGTTGATCTGCCTCACTGATCTAATTATGTGTTGATCTGCCTCACTGATCTAATTATGTGTTGATCTGCCTCACTGATCTAATTATGTGTTGATCTGCCTCACTGATCTAATTATGTGTTGATCTGCCTCACTGATCTAATTATGTGTTGATCTGCCTCACTGATCTAATTATGTGTTGATCTGCCTCACTGATCTAATTATGTGTTGATCTGCCTCACTGATCTAATTATGTGTTGATCTGCCTCGCTGATCTAATTATGTGTTGATCTGCCTCACTGATCTAATTATGTGTTGATCTGCCTCACTGATCTAATTATGTGTTGATCTGCCTCACTGATCTAATTATGTGTTGATCTGCCTCACTGATCTAATTATGTGTTGATCTGCCTCGCTGATCTAATTACGTGTTGATCTGCCTCGCTGATCTAATTATGTGTTGATCTGCCTCACTGATCTAATTATGTGTTGATCTGCCTCACTGATCTAATTATGTGTTGATCTGCCTCACTGATCTAATTATGTGTTGATCTGCCTCACTGATCTAATTATGTGTTGATCTGCCTCACTGATCTAATTATGTGTTGATCTGCCTCGCTGATCTAATTATGTGTTGATCTGCCTCACTGATCTAATTATGTGTTGATCTGCCTCACTGATCTAATTATGTGTTGATCTGCCTCACTGATCTAATTATGTGTTGATCTGCCTCGCTGATCTAATTATGTGTTGATCTGCCTCGCTGATCTAATTATGTGTTGATCTGCTCACTGATCTAATTATGTGTTGATCTGCCTCACTGATCTAATTATGTGTTGATCTGCCTCACTGATCTAATTATGTGTTGATCTGCCTCGCTGATCTAATTATGTGTTGATCTGCCTCACTGATCTAATTATGTATTGATCTGCCTCACTGATCTAATTATGTGTTGATCTGCCTCACTGATCTAATTATGTGTTGATCTGCCTCACTGATCTAATTATGTGTTATCTGCCTCGCTGATCTAATTATGTGTTGATCTGCCTCACTGATCTAATTATGTGTTGATGTGCCTCACTGATCTAATTATGTGTTGATCTGCCTCACTGATCTAATTATGTGTTGATCTGCCTCGCTGATCTAATTATGTGTTGATCTGCCTCGCTGATCTAATTATGTGTTGATCTGCCTCACTTATCTAATTATGTGTTGATCTGCCTCACTGATCTAATTATGTGTTGATCTGCCTCACTGATCTAATTATGTGTTGATCTGCCTCACTGATCTAATTATGTGTTGATCTGCCTCACTGATCTAATTATGTGTTATCTGCCTCGCTGATCTAATTATGTGTTGATCTGCCTCACTGATCTAATTATGTGTTGATCTGCCTCACTGATCTAATTATGTGTTGATCTGCCTCACTGATCTAATTATGTGTTGATCTGCCTCACTGATCTAATTATGTGTTGATCTGCCTCACTGATCTAATTATGTGTTGATCTGCCTCACTGATCTAATTATGTGTTGATCTGCCTCACTGATCTAATTATGTGTTGATCTGCCTCACTGATCTAATTATGTGTTGATCTGCCTCACTGATCTAATTATGTGTTGATCTGCCTCACTGATCTAATTATGTGTTGATCTGCCTCACTGATCTAATTATGTGTTGATCTGCCTCACTGATCTAATTATGTGTTGATCTGCCTCACTGATCTAATTATGTGTTGATCTGCCTCACTGATCTAATTATGTGTTGATCTGCCTCACTGATCTAATTATGTGTTGATCTGCCTCACTGATCTAATTATGTGTTGATCTGCCTCACTGATCTAATTATGTGTTGATCTGCCTCACTGATCTAATTATGTGTTGATCTGCCTCACTGATCTAATTATGTGTTGATCTGCCTCACTGATCTAATTATGTGTTGATCTGCCTCACTGATCTAATTATGTGTTGATCTGCCTCACTGATCTAATTATGTGTTGATCTGCCTCACTGATCTAATTATGTGTTGATCTGCCTCACTGATCTAATTATGTGTTGATCTGCCTCACTGATCTAATTATGTGTTGATCTGCCTCACTGATCTAATTATGTGTTGATCTGCCTCACTGATCTAATTATGTGTTGATCTGCCTCACTGATCTAATTATGTGTTGATCTGCCTCACTGATCTAATTATGTGTTGATCTGCCTCACTGATCTAATTATGTGTTGATCTGCCTCACTGATCTAATTATGTGTTGATCTGCCTCACTGATCTAATTATGTGTTGATCTGCCTCACTGATCTAATTATGTGTTGATCTGCCTCACTGATCTAATTATGTGTTGATCTGCCTCACTGATCTAATTATGTGTTGATCTGCCTCACTGATCTAATTATGTGTTGATCTGCCTCACTGATCTAATTATGTGTTGATCTGCCTCACTGATCTAATTATGTGTTGATCTGCCTCACTGATCTAATTATGTGTTGATCTGCCTCACTGATCTAATTATGTGTTGATCTGCCTCACTGATCTAATTATGTGTTGATCTGCCTCACTGATCTAATTATGTGTTGATCTGCCTCACTGATCTAATTATGTGTTGATCTGCCTCACTGATCTAATTATGTGTTGATCTGCCTCACTGATCTAATTATGTGTTGATCTGCCTCACTGATCTAATTATGTGTTGATCTGCCTCGCTGATCTAATTATGTGTTGATCTGCCTCACTGATCTAATTATGTGTTGATCTGCCTCACTGATCTAATTATGTGTTGATCTGCCTCACTGATCTAATTATGTGTTGATCTGCCTCACTGATCTAATTATGTGTTGATCTGCCTCGCTGATCTAATTATGTGTTGATCTGCCTCACTGATCTAATTATGTGTTGATCTGCCTCACTGATCTAATTATGTGTTGATCTGCCTCACTGATCTAATTATGTGTTGATCTGCCTCGCTGATCTAATTATGTGTTGATCTGCCTCGCTGATCTAATTATGTGTTGATCTGCCTCACTGATCTAATTATGTGTTGATCTGCCTCACTGATCTAATTATGTGTTGATCTGCCTCACTGATCTAATTATGTGTTGATCTGCCTCACTGATCTAATTATGTGTTGATCTGCCTCACTGATCTAATTATGTGTTGATCTGCCTCACTGATCTAATTATGTGTTGATCTGCCTCACTGATCTAATTATGTGTTGATCTGCCTCACTGATCTAATTATGTGTTGATCTGCCTCACTGATCTAATTATGTGTTGATCTGCCTCACTGATCTAATTATGTGTTGATCTGCCTCACTGATCTAATTATGTGTTGATCTGCCTCACTGATCTAATTATGTGTTGATCTGCCTCACTGATCTAATTATGTGTTGATCTGCCTCACTGATCTAATTATGTGTTGATCTGCCTCACTGATCTAATTATGTGTTGATCTGCCTCACTGATCTAATTATGTGTTGATCTGCCTCACTGATCTAATTATGTGTTGATCTGCCTCACTGATCTAATTATGTGTTGATCTGCCTCACTGATCTAATTATGTGTTGATCTGCCTCACTGATCTAATTATGTGTTGATCTGCCTCACTGATCTAATTATGTGTTGATCTGCCTCACTGATCTAATTATGTGTTGATCTGCCTCACTGATCTAATTATGTGTTGATCTGCCTCACTGATCTAATTATGTGTTGATCTGCCTCACTGATCTAATTATGTGTTGATCTGCCTCACTGATCTAATTATGTGTTGATCTGCCTCACTGATCTAATTATGTGTTGATCTGCCTCACTGATCTAATTATGTGTTGATCTGCCTCACTGATCTAATTATGTGTTGATCTGCCTCACTGATCTAATTATGTGTTGATCTGCCTCACTGATCTAATTATGTGTTGATCTGCCTCACTGATCTAATTATGTGTTGATCTGCCTCACTGATCTAATTATGTGTTGATCTGCCTCACTGATCTAATTATGTGTTGATCTGCCTCACTGATCTAATTATGTGTTGATCTGCCTCACTGATCTAATTATGTGTTGATCTGCCTCACTGATCTAATTATGTGTTGATCTGCCTCACTGATCTAATTATGTGTTGATCTGCCTCACTGATCTAATTATGTGTTGATCTGCCTCACTGATCTAATTATGTGTTGATCTGCCTCACTGATCTAATTATGTGTTGATCTGCCTCACTGATCTAATTATGTGTTGATCTGCCTCACTGATCTAATTATGTGTTGATCTGCCTCACTGATCTAATTATGTGTTGATCTGCCTCACTGATCTAATTATGTGTTGATCTGCCTCACTGATCTAATTATGTGTTGATCTGCCTCACTGATCTAATTATGTGTTGATCTGCCTCACTGATCTAATTATGTTTTGATCTGCCTCACTGATCTAATTATGTGTTGATCTGCCTCACTGATCTAATTATGTGTTGATCTGCCTCACTGATCTAATTATGTGTTGATCTGCCTCACTGATCTAATTATGTGTTGATCTGCCTCACTGATCTAATTATGTGTTGATCTGCCTCACTGATCTAATTATGTGTTGATCTGCCTCACTGATCTAATTATGTGTTGATCTGCCTCACTGATCTAATTATGTGTTGATCTGCCTCACTGATCTAATTATGTGTTGATCTGCCTCACTGATCTAATTATGTGTTGATCTGCCTCGCTGATCTAATTATGTGTTGATCTGCCTCACTGATCTAATTATGTGTTGATCTGCCTCACTGATCTAATTATGTGTTGATCTGCCTCGCTGATCTAATTATGTGTTGATCTGCCTCGGTGATCTAATTATGTGTTGATCTGCCTCGCTGATCTAATTATGTGTTGATCTGCCTCACTGATCTAATTATGTGTTGATCTGCCTCACTGATCTAATTATGTGTTGATCTGCCTCACTGATCTAATTATGTGTTGATCTGCCTCACTGATCTAATTATGTGTTGATCTGCCTCACTGATCTAATTACGTGTTGATCTGCCTCACTGATCTAATTACGTGTTGATCTGCCTCGCTGATCTAATTACGTGTTGATCTGCCTCACTGATCTAATTATGTGCTGATCTGCCTCACTGATCTAATTACGTGTTGATCTGCCTCACTGATCTAATTATGTGTTGATCTGCCTCACTGATCTAATTAGCAAAAATTAGTAAAGGGTTATGGTAGCGTATTTAGACTTCTATGATGTATTTGTTGTTGAACGTTTTATTTTTAAGGGAATTAGCACGAGTGAAATATTGAAGGAACATAAGCTGAGTCAACCTTTTATTTTACGACAGTTAACCTTTCAGATAACTGGAGAATGTTGCTTCTGGTCGGTTTCAAACTCTGTGGTTTTCCTTAGTGAAAAGTTTACATTGATTCTGAGTTGCGTTCGCTTTAGTGTGCCAGCTATATTAGTGGTTTTCCCTGCATTGACTGGAGAATGCCTCTTCCGATCGGCTTCTAACCCTGATTTTTGGTTATGTGGCCCGGTGGCCTGGTGGCTAAAGCTCCCGCTTCACACACGGAGGGCCCGGGTTCGATTCCCGGCGGGTGGAAACATTTCGACACGTTTCCTTACACCTGTTGTCCTGTTCACCTAGCAGCAAATAGGTACCTGGGTGTTAGTCGACTGGTGTGGTCGCATCCTGGGGGACAAGATTAAGGACTCCAATGGAAATAAGTTAGACAGTCCTCGATGACGCACTGACTTTCTTGGGTTATCCTGGGTGGCTAACCCTCCGGGGTTAAAAATCCGAACGAAATCTTATCTTATCTTATCTTAAGGCACAAATTTACCAGCTTTATTTAAGAAATTGGGAAGAAAATAAATATTGATCTTCATGAAGTAATCTGAGAATGTTTCTTCTGATCGGTTTGAAACCTTCAACACCTGTCTACATCTTGAGAATGCAGCTTCCCGGTGACTTCAAACTTAATACTATTGTATTCTGGGATGTTGCTACATATACTGTAACTACAGAATGCATCTTCTGAAGAACAAACAGGCACAATACCGCAACAGGAACAATACACAAATAATCGGTTCATGACTAAAGCGTTGTCATGAGTTGCAGTCTCCTATGTGAGGGTTATTTGTGTTATGTGTCTTCTGTCTGGTGTTAAACTTTACAAGTTGGTGGAACTGAATGTGATAATTTCAAAATGCCTCTTCTGGTTGGTCTTAAGTCTTCAAAACAGATGTTCAACTACATTAGAGACTTATTCTGTAATAGTCCTTGTTTGTGTGCGTACATTAAGTAGAGAGGGCTGGGCTAATGGGATACGGGGATAATTTTTTAGGATCACGCAGCCACTGAAATACATCTAGTTTAACGAAGTATCATCCGTACTCTTCCTACCTCGTTTTTTTTTTTTTAAGAAATTTTAATATTTGCTGTTTTCGGAAGGTTAAGGTATATAAATTTTTATTAGGGCAAAATTAATTGTCAGTAACGATATATAAAACAACAGATGATCTACGTTAAGTAGTTATAAAATATCGAGTGAGTATTTTTTTTCACCTGCGATAACAAAAAAAAAAAGTTACAAGAGTATGCCTGTTGATATCTGGTGGGCGAAACAGAGGGGGAAACTGATGGTGTAGAGGAGACGCTGAGTCTGAGTGGAGGACGTTGGGGAGGTGATGGGGGAAAGTTATGATTGACGGGGGAGGGGGTGAGTAGAAGGGTTGAGGGTCATTTAGTAAGTTTATTCAGATATACTCAAGTACAGTTACATAGACTATCATACATAGCAGTATATGTGTAGAGAACCTAAAATAACCCCAAAAAGTCAAAGTTACTTCCACTAGGGTCCTTGTGTTAATTATTATTTATCTTTAAAAGTTAAAAACAGGTAAGTATCTTAACTATGTAAAAGCAATTACAGTAAGATATTAGAGGAGAAGTAAAATTAGTTATTTGCATACAAAAAATCACTCTCCTCCCTTTCTGTAGCCTTATTTATTAGGTATCTTTTGGCTTTTTTCTTGAATTGGCTCATGCTATGACTGGCTTTGACACGTGCAAGCAGTCTATTCCACTCTTTTATTGCACTACAAAAAAAGCCTTTGAAGCTTGACCATTGACTCTAGGTACTACTGCAAACCATACCACGGGCGGGGATAGAACCCACGATCAGAGAGTCTCAAAACTCCAGACCGTCGCATTTTGAGACTCTCTGATCGCAGGTTCTCTCCCTGCCCGTGGTATAGTTTGTTTGCAATCGTGTCATTACAATTTCGTGAGTCAAGTCACTACTGCAAAGTTGTTCTTCCTTACCCTAGTTCTATAATTGCTTTGGTTTCCGACCTTAATAAGACTGGCAGTAAGATATTGGGGACAAGGGTTGTGAGCAATTTTATAAACGTAATTTAGCTGCTTTATAAAGGTAATTTAGTTATTTGCGTCTCCGTGTCCTCTGGCAGTTGAGGTGGCACGCACACTGGTGTCAGGGGAGAAGAGGTAATGTTGCTGCCTTTTAGAAGATGGCTCGCGGTTTGAATGTAAATGTTAAGGTCACTGTCAACAATGTTCCTGTAACCGCTTTCATTACTTTGCTCTTGGGTTGCCAGGGTCGGTGCTGCTTGCTGTAGCTGCTTGCTCCCCGACTGGTGTTTAGCTTCTTTGGTTGATTGATTGCTTGCTTGACTTGTTTAGCTTGTTTTTTGCTTGCTTTGCGACTTGTTTAGCTTGTTTGCTTCATTGCGTGATGAGCGACTGGTATTCAGTTTGAGTATTCGCTTGTTTATTGATCGACTTGCATAAGAGTGTTTGGGACTGCAAGTGCAAACAATGTTGTGCTTGTGGTTTGTATCACTGAGTATTAGTCATGATGGCTAGATATAATATGACTAAAAAAATGGATAATTAACGATTGGAGTTGTGGTTAGAGTGAATCGTTTGTTACTAAGCATCTAACATTTGCTTCGAGGAAGGAGAGTGAGGGAAGGAAGTCAGCGTGGGTTGCCTGCTTGCTACCGCTTGTGTCTAATAATATAGCTTCTCGAGGCTCGCCTGGAATATTTGTTACAGCGTTTCTCCTATTTTCTTTATTTCTGCTTAACTCACGAAATTATGACGACACTATTGCATACAAACCAAGGAATAGCCAGGCCAGTGGCTTACACACTGGCCTGGAGTTTTACGACTCACTCGCCATGGGTTCAGATCCCACCCGTTCAGTGGGTTATGCTTCGTGCATCAACAATACTAGACAGCTGCGTGTAACACATCAGAGGATAGGTTGCTGGTTGTGTTCACTTCGTCGATACATTGACTAGTACCGTGGATGCACATAAAGCATTTGAAACACTGTGTACCCTTTCGTATTTTTCCTTTGATGTTCATTGATGAACTTTTTTTTCCAAACCAAAATAGCCATAAGTTAGAATTCGATTTACATCTGTTTTTCAAACTTTAATTTTATTTTATTTTATTTTATTTTTTTTTTTTTTTGTGTGTGGTTGCAAACCTCTGGTTTTCCACACTGATCACATGGATATCTTCCTTTTCATTAATTTCACTTCTCTTTTATTATCAGATCTGCAAAGATTCTATTCGTAGAAAAAAATAACGTAGATCGTTACAATGAACACAAGTTCTCAGACGTTAATCCATGCTAGAAAAGCGACCTTGAGTTATAATTGAAGCTGAGAGACTTAATGATCTATACATTTTTTAATAACTTGGTATGACTATAAAAACATTATCTTTTAATTATTGACATCTTCGAGTGAGACCCACACATACGCATCATTATTTGTAAGTGTTTTTGGCAATTTACTAATAAATATTGGCTGTTTTTTTATGTTATTTATATCATATCCAGTTGAGCTATGATTTAAATATTTAATTCAAAAGATTTAGAAGGTATGAGTTTCATCATAACTATATAACTGGATGGATGACACAGTCACCTAGGATGATAAAGTTACAGCAGATGGTAACAATCCTGTATGATAAGTCTAACTTTGTAGCAGCAGTGGTAAGATGGTGAGCCAGCTAACATAGTCTGAACATGTGGTAAGATGGTGAGCCAGCTAACATAGTCTGAACATGTGGTAAGATGGTGAGCCAGCTAACATAGTCTGAATATCTGACACAAGTGAACTGACAAGAGTTACGAGGAAAAATAAGTAAGTTTATTCAGGTATACACAATCACAGTTACATAGATTATCATACATAGCAGCATATGTGTAGAGAACCTGGGATAACCCAAAAAAGTCAGAGTGACTTATTTCCACTGGATAGACATTGCTTAAAGAGGGGAAGAGGAAGAAGGGGAAGAAAAGCAGTGAAATCAGCAGCAGCATGCCAGGAGACACACCTTGCCAAGCCTAACGTCCGGGAGAGGCAAGTGACGGTTACAATAACAATTGATGGTAATAAAAATGCAGCACGAGGAAGAGCGTCTCTGTAGCCGGAGTGAGAACATTCTTGCTACTTATGCACTATATACCAGTATACTTCACACTTCGTGTGACTATGTACGCAAATAACTTATATAGTATATATATATATATATATATATATATATATATATATATATATATATATATATATATATATATATATATATATATATATATATATATATATATATATATATATATATATATATATATATATATATATATATATATATATATATATATATATATATATATATATAATTTTTCGGGCCACCCTGCCTTGGTGGGAATCGGCCAGTGTGATAAAAAAAAATAAACTTTACTGTTGAGTTTGAAAAAATAACTCATTGCCTTTTCTAGATGTTTTAATTATTAAGAGTAATAATGAATTCAAATTTAAAATTTACAGAAAACCTACAAATAACTGTTCCTATGTACACTATTATTCCTCGCATCAAGATAAAGTTAAACTGTCTGTTTTCTCATCAATGTTTTTGAGAGCTTTACGTATTTGTAGTCCAGAGTTCATAGATGAAGAAATATCCAAAATTTATGAAATAGCTAATGATTTGAAATACCCAAAAAACGTAATTGATAAATCTTTTAAAATTGCTAGAAATACTTTTTGCAATCCAAAAAGGGACAATCAGCCTTATTCAACTAAAAATATGTTGGTTCTCCCTTACCATGAAAATTGGTTGATATGCCTTCTCTTCCTAAGACTTTTAATATCAAAGTTACATTTAAAAATCTTGATACAGTAAAAAAAAACTTTTGATAAAGAATTCCCTCCAAAATGCTGACGGATGTGTCTATAAGATTCCTTGTAAAATTTGCTATAAAGTTTATTACGGTCAAACTGGTAAAAATCTCGAACTAAGATTAAAACAACATAAATATAGCATTAGAATTGGACAAGATTCCAATGCTCTATTTATTCATGTGAGAGATTTTAACCATCCAATTGATTTTCAAAAAGTTGAGAAAGTAGTATCAAGCAAGTCCATGATCGACAGGAATATAATTGAATCTTGTTTCATAAAAAGCACTTTTGACAATAATATGAATATTTTCTTTGGTTTATATAAATTAGATCCATTTATAATTAATAGAATTTGGGAAGAATTTAATAATACATTGGACAAAATGATAAATTTTAAAATTCTTAATTCTTGGGTAGAATAGTTTGTTGGTGGGTTGTGTGAAGGACCTGTCTAGTTGGGCCAGCGGACCTCCTGCAGTGTTCCCTTTCTTATGAGTAGCGCGTCAGGTGTTGCTTTGTTGTGGTATGTGATAGTGAGGTGTGGGCTAGACCCTTTATATGGATTCCTTTGATGCATTACTTTCATTGTTCCTTGATAATGTGAGTAGTCACGAAAGCTCTTGGAATTTCTCTATTCTTTCACAGTGGTTGTTTTGCATATTCTGAAATCACCTGTTTACTGTGATCTTACCGCATATAGAAATAAATAAATAAATAAATAAATAAATATATATATATATATATATATATATATATATATATATATATATATATATATATATATATATATATATATATATATGCAGGTCGACGGAGACGCGAACCTACGAACCTTGGGACAAGGTATGCAGTGCCCTACCACCGTACCACACTGGTCCAATACGTTGATGCCTAGCTAACGCTAAACGTTTTTCGTCAAGGCATCCAGCCTTCAGGCGGGTGCTGTTAAGCTTTTCATCTCATCGACCGACGAGAGATTTTTTTAGTGTTGTAATATGCGGTGGTAGACACTGCGTACCTTGTTGCAATATTCGTAGGTTCGAGTCTCCGTCAACCTGGGCATAGTGTTTGTAAATATTTCGCCTGTTCTGCGAATTATATATATATATATATATATATATATATATATATATATATATATATATATATATATATATATATATATATATATATATATATATATATATATATATATATATATATATATTCTTTCAACAAACCGACCGTATCCCACCGAGGCAGAGTGACCCAAAAAGAAAAGCGAAAGTTTTTTTTTTTTATTTAGTAATATATACAGGAGAAGGGGTTATGCTTCCGGCATTTTAGTCGCCTCTTACGAATATCACCGAGTGAGAAACATGTACGTAAATGCGAATAGTTACGGATGCTTAATTAGTGTACACCTGAGCACGACATTAGTGTACACCTCACCACAACATTAGTGTACACCTGACCACAACATTAGTGTACACCTGACCACAACATTAGTGTACACCTGACCACAACATTAGTGTACACCTGACCACAACATTAGTGTACATCTGACTACAACATTAATGTAATTCTGACCACAACATTAGTGTACACCTGACCACAACATTATTGTACACCTGACCACAACATTAGTGTACACCTGACCACAACATTAGTGTACACCTGACCACAACATTAGTGTACTTCTGACATTAGTATACACCTGACCACAACATTAGTGTACACCTGACCACAACATTAGTGTACACCTGACCACAACATTATTGTACACCTGACCACATTAGTGTACACCTGACCACAACATTATTGTACACCTGACCACAACATTATTGTACACCTGACCACAACATTATTGTACACATGACCACAACATTATTGTACACCTGACCACAACATTATTGTACACATGACCACAACATTATTGTACACATGACCACAACATTATTGTACACCTGACCACAACATTATTGTACACATGACCACAACATTATTGTACACCTGACCACAACATTAGTGTACACCTGACCACAACATTAGTGTACACCTGACCACAACATTAGTATACACCTGACCACAACATTAGTATACACCTGACCACAACATTAGTGTACACCTGACCACAACATTAGTGTACAACTGACCACAACATTAGTGTACACTTGACCACAACATTAGTGTACGTCTGACCAGAACATTAGTGTACTCCTGACCACAACATTAGTGTACACCTGACCACAACATTAGTGTACACCTGACCACAACATTAGTGTACACCTGACCACAACATTAGTGTACACCTGACCACAACATTAGTGTACACTTGACCACAACATTAGTGTATGTCTGACCAGAACATTAGTGTACTCCTGACCACAACATTAGTGTACTCCTGACCACAACATTAGTGTACACCTGACCACAACATTAGTGCACATCTGACTACAACATTAGTGTACACTTGACCACAACATTAGTGTACACCTCACTACAATAATGTACGTCTCACCACAACATTAGTGTACACTTGACCACAATATTAGTGTACACTTGACCACAACATTAGTGTACACCTCACTACAATAATGTACGTCTCACCACAACATTAGTGTACACTTGACAACAATATTAGTGTACACTTGACCACAACATTAGTGTACACCTCACTACAATAATGTACGTCTCACCACAACATTAGTGTACACTTCATCACAACATTAGTGTACACCTCACCGCAATAGTGTACACCTCACAACAATACTGTACACCTGACCATAACACTAGTGTACACCCCAACACAACATTAGTGTACACCTCACCACAATAGTGTACACCTCACCCCAATAATGTACATCTCACACCAATAATGTACACCTCATCACAATAACGTACACCTCACCCCAATAATGAACATCTCACACCAATAATGTACACCTCATCACAATATTGTACACCTCATCACAATAACGTACACCTCACCCCAATAATGTACATCTCACACCAATAATGTACACCTCACCACAATAATGTACACCTCACCACAATAATGTACACCTCACCACAATAATGTACACCTCACCACAATAATGTACACCTCACCACAATAATGTACACCTAACCACAATAATGTACACCTCACCACAATAATGTACACCTCACCACAATAATGAACACCTCACCACAATACTGTACACGTCACTACAATAATGTACACCTAACAACAATAATGTACATCACAAACCAAAGACGTACACTTCACCACAATAATGTACACCTCACCACAATAATGTACACCTCACCACAATAATGTACATATCACCACAATAATGTACACTTCACCACAATAATGTACACCTCACAACAATAATGTACATCTCACAACAATAATGTACACTTCACCACAATAATGTACACTTCACCACAATTATGTACACCTCACGACAATAATATACACTTCACAACAATAATGTACATCTCACAACAATAATGTACACCTCACAACAATAATGTACACCTCACCACAATAATGTACACTTCACCACAATAATGTACACTTCACCACAATAATGTACACCTCACAACAATAATGTACACCTCACCACAATAATGTACACCTCACCACAATAATGTACACCTCACAACAATAATGTACACCTCACAACAATAATGTACACTTCACCACAATAATGTACACCTCACCACAATAATGTACATCTCACAACAATAATGTACACTTCACCACAATAATGTACACCTCACAACAATAATGTACACCTCACAACAATAACGTACACCTCACCACAATAATGTACACCTCACAACAATAACGTACACCTCACCACAATAATGTACACCTCACCACAATAATGTACACCTCACCACAATAATGTACACCTCACAACAATAATGTACACTTCACCACAATAATGTACACCTCACAACAATAATGTACACTTCACCACAATAATGTACACCTCAAAACAATAATGTACACTTCACCACGAACATTAAAATGGTATAAAATACCGACAGATTGTTAGGTAAGACACATATGCAACAGTTAGGTATCTTTTATTTCGAAACGTTTCGCCTACACAGTAGGCTTCTTCAGTCGAGTACAGAAAAGTTGATAGAAGCAGAAGATACTTGAAGACGATGTAATCAGTCCATCACCCTTAAAGTTTTGAGGTGGTCAGTCCCTCAGTCTGGAGAAGAGCATTGCTCCGTTGTCTGAAACAATATGAAGTTGAAGTGACAGGATGGAGCCTTTATATAGTGCCAAGAGGTGAGACGTAGGTTGCTTTGGGAGGGCAGGTCCCTCTCAAACCCAGCCGTTCTCACTTGTAGAGGTCGAAGTTGATGGTCTGTACCAAGATACCCTTGTGTTGCAGTGTCTGACAGAATGAACATTAAAATGGTATAAAATACCGACAGATTGTTAGGTAAGACACATATGCAACAGTTAGGTATCTTTTATTTCGAAACGTTTCGCCTACACAGTAGGCTTCTTCAGTCGAGTACAGAAAAGTTGATAGACTGAGGGACTGACCACCTCAAAACTTTAAGGGTGATGGACTGATTACATCGTCTTCAAGTATCTTCTGCTTCTATCAACTTTTCTGTACTCGACTGAAGAAGCCTACTGTGTAGGCGAAACGTTTCGAAATAAAAGATACCTAACTGTTGCATATGGGTCTTACCTAACAACACACTTCACCACAATAATGTACACCTCAAAACAATAATGTACACATCACAACAAAAATGTACATATCACATCAATAACGTACACATCACCACAATAATGTACACTTCACCACAATAATGTACACCTTAAAACAATAATGTACACTTCACCATAATAATGTACACCTCAAAACAATAATGTACACATCACCACAATAATGTACATATCACATCAATAACGTACACATCACCACAATAATGTACACCTCACAACAACAATGTACACTTCACCACAATAATGTACATCTCATAACAACAATGTACACTTCACCACAATAATGTACACCTCACAACAATAATGTACACCTCACCACAATAATGTACACCTCACCACAATAATGTACATGTCAAAACAATAATGTACACTTCTCCACAATAATGTACACCTCACAACAATAACGTACACATCACAACAATAATGTACACCTCACAACAATAATGTACACTTCACCACAATAATGTACATCTCATAACAATAATGTACACTTCACCACAATAATGTACACCTCACAACAATAACGTACACATCACAACAATAATGTACACCTCACAACAATAACGTACATCTCACAACAATAATGTACACCTCACAACAATAACGTACACCTCACAACAATAACGTACACCTCACAACAATAACGTACATCTCACAACAATAATGTACACCTCACAACAATAACGTACATCTCACAACAATAATGTACACCTCACAACAATAACGTACACCTCACAACAATAACGTACACCTCACAACAATAACGTACATCTCACAACAATAATGTACACCTCACAACAATAACGTACAACTCACAACAATAATGTACACCTCACAACAATACCGTACATCTCACAACAATAATGTACACTTCACCACAATAATGTACACCTCACAACAATAACGTACACCTCACAACAATAATGTACACCTCACAACAATAATGTACACCTCACAACAATAATGTACACCTCACAACAATAATGTACACTTCACCACAATAATGTACATCTCACAACAATAATGTACACCTCACAACAATAATCTACAATTCTCCCCAATAATGTACACTTCACCACAATAATGTACACCTCACAACAATAATGTACACCTCACAACAATAATGTACACTTCACCACAATAATGTACACTTCACCACAATAATGTACACTTCACCACAATAATGTACATCTCACAACAATAATGTACATCTCACAACAATAATGTACACTTCACCACAATAATGTACATCTCACAACAATAATGTACACTTCACCACAATAATGTACACTTCACCACAATAATGTACACCTCACAACAATAATGTACACTTCACCACAATAATGTACATCTCACAACAATAATGTACACTTCACCACAATAATGTACACCTCACAACAATAATGTACACCTCACAACAATAATGTACACTTCACCACAATAATGTACATCTCACAACAATAATGTACACCTCACAACAATAATGTACACTTCACCACAATAATGTACACTTCACCACAATAATGTACACTTCACCACAATAATGTACACCTCACAACAATAATGTACACTTCACAACAATAATGTACATCTCACAACAATAATGTACACTTCACCACAATAATGTACACCTAACAACAATAATATACACCTCACAACAATAATGTACACTTCACCACAATAATGTACATTTCACAACAATAATGTACACCTCACAACAATAATGTACACTTCACCACAATAATGTACACTTCACCACAATAATGTACACCTCACAACTATAATGTACACCTCACAAACAATAATGTACACTTCACCACAATAATGTACACCTCACAACAATAATGTACACCTCACAACAATACCGTACATCTCACAACAATAATGTACATCTCACAACAATAATGTACACCTCACAACAATACCGTACATCTCACAACAATAATGTACATCTCACAACAATAATGTACACCTCACAACAATAACGAACATCTCACAATAATAATGTACACTTCACCACAATAATGTACACCTCACAACACTACATCTCACCACAACCTCACAATAATGTACACTTCACCACAATAATGTACATCTCACAACAATAACGTACACTTCACCACAATAATGTACACTTCACCACAATAATGTACACTTCACCACAATAATGTACATCTCACTACAATAATGTACATCTCACAACAATAACGTACACTTCACCACAATAATGTACACTTCACCACAATAATGTACACTTCACCACAATAATGTACACCTCACAACAATAATGTACACCTCACAACAATAATGTACACCTCACAACAATACCGTACATCTCACAACAATAATGTACATCTCACAACAATAATGTACACCTCACAACAATAATGTACACTTCACCACAATAATGTACACTTCACCACAATAATGTACACTTCACCACAATAATGTACACCTCACAACAATAATGTACATCTCACAACAATAACGTACATCTCACAACAATAACGTACACCTGACAACAATAATGTACACCTCACAACAATAATGTACACCTCACAACAATAATGTACACTTCACCACAATAATGTACACTTCACCACAATAATGTACACCTCACAACAATAATGTACACCTCACAACAATAATGTACACTTCACCACAATAATGTACACCTCACAACAATACCGTACATCTCACAACAATAATGTACACCTCACAACAATAACGTACACCTCACAACAATACCGTACATCTCACAACAATAATGTACACCTCACAACAATACCGTACATCTCACAACAATAATGTACACCTCACAACAATAATGTACACTTCACCACAATAATGTACACCTCACAACAATACCGTACATCTCACAACAATAATGTACACCTCACAACAATAACGTACATCTCACAACAATAATGTACACCTCACAACAATAACGTACACCTCACAACAATAACGTACACCTCACAACAATAATGTACACCTCACAACAATAACGTACATCTCACAACAATAATGTACATCTCACAACAATAACGTACACCTGACAACAATAATGTACACCTCACAACAATAATGTACACTTCACCACAATAATGTACACTTCACCACAATAATGTACACTTCACCACAATAATGTACACCTCACAACAATAACGTACACTTCACCACAATAATGTACACTTCACCACAATAATGTACACTTCACCACAATAATGTACATCTCACAACAATAACGTACACTTCACCACAATAATGTACACTTCACCACAATAATGTACACTTCACCACAATAATGTACATCTCACAACAATAATGTACACCTCACAACAATAATGTACACCTCACAACAATAATGTACACCTCACAACAATAATGTACACTTCACCACAATAATGTACACCTCACAACAATAATGTACATCTCACAACAATAACGGACATCTCACAACAATAACGTACACCTGACAACAATAATGTACACCTCACAACAATAATGTACACTTCACCACAATAATGTACATCTCACAACAATAATGTACACTTCACCACAATAACGTACACTTCACCACAATAATGTACACCTCACAACAATAATGTACACCTCACAACAATAACGTACACCTCACAACAATAACGTACACCTCACAACAATAACGTACATCTCACCACAATAATGTACACCTCACAACAATAACGTACACCTCACAACAATAACGTTCATCTCACCACAATAATGTACACCTCACAACAATAACGTACACCTCACAACAATAATGTACACCTCACAACAATAATGTACATCTCACAACAATAACGTACACCTCACAAAAATAATGTACACCTCACAACAATAATGTACACCTCGCAACAATAACGTACATCTCACAACAATAACGTACACCTCACAACAATAACGTACACCTCACAACAATAACGTACACCTCACAACAATAACGTACACCTCACAACAATAACGTACATCTCACAACAATAACGTACACCTCACAACAATAATGTACACCTCACAACAATAACGTACACCTCACAACAATAATGTACACCTCGCAACAATAACGTACATCTCACAACAATAATGTACACCTACACAACAATAACGTACACCTCACAACAATAACGTACACCTCACAACAATAACGTGCACCTCACAACAATAACGTACATCTCACAACAATAACGTACATCTCACAACAATAATGTACACCTCAAAACAATAACGTACACCTCACAACAATAATATACACCTCACAACAATAACGTACATCTCACAACAATAACGTCCCCCTCACAACAATAATGTACACCTCACAACAATAACGTACACCTCACAACAATAATGTACACCTCAAAACAATAATATACACCTCACAACAATAATGTACACCTCACAACAATAACGTACACCTCACAACAATAATGTACACCTCACAACAATAACGTACACCTCACAACAATAACGTACACCTCACAACAATAATGTACACCTCACAACAATAATGTACACCTCACAACAATAACGTACACCTCACAATAATAATGTACACCTCAAAACAATAATGTACACCTCACAACAATAACGTACACCTCAAAACAATAATGTACACCTCACAACAATAATATACACCTCACAACAATAACGTACACCTCACAACAATAATGTACACCTCACAACAATAACGTACACCTCACAACAATAACGTACACCTCACAACAATAACGTACACCTCACAACAATAACGTACACCTCACAACAATAACGTACATCTCACAAAAATAACGTACACCTCACAACAATAATGTACACCTCACAACAATAACGTACACCTCACAACAATAATGTACACCTCGCAACAATAACGTACATCTCACAACAATAATGTACACCTACACAACAATAACGTACACCTCACAACAATAACGTACACCTCACAACAATAACGTACACCTCACAACAATAACGTACATCTCACAACAATAACGTACACCTCACAACAATAATGTACACCTCACAACAATAACGTACACCTCACAACAATAATATACACCTCACAACAATAACGTACACCTCACAACAATAATGTACAAGTCACAACAATAACGTACACCTCACAACAATAACGTACACCTCACAACAATAATGTACACCTCACAACAATAATGTACACCTCACAACAATAACGTACACCTCACAACTATAATGTACACCTCAAAACAATAATGTACACCTCACAACAATAACGTACACCTCAAAACAATAATGTACACCTCACAACAATAATGTACACCTCACAACAATAACGTACACCTCACAACAATAATGTACACCTCACAACAATAACGTACACCTCAAAACAATAATGTACACCTCACAACAATAATGTACACCTCACGACAATAACGTACACCTCACAACAATAATGTGCACCTCACAAAAATAATGTACACCTCACAACAATAACGTACACCTCACAACAATAATGTACACCTCACAACAATAACGTACACCTCACAACAATAATGTACACCTCACAACAATAATGTACACCTCACAACAATAACGTACACCTCACAACAATAATGTACACCTCACAACAATAACGTACACCTCACAACAATAACGTACACCTCACAACAATAACGTACACCTCACAACAATAATGTACACCTCACAACAATAACGTACACCTCACAACAATAATATACACCTCACAACAATAACGTACACCTCACAACAATAACGTACACCTCACAACAATAACGTACACCTCACAATAATAATGTACACCTCACAATTATAATGTACACCTCACAACAATAATGTACACCTCACAACAATAATGTACACCTCACAATAATAATGTACACCTCACAACAATAATGTACACCTCACAACAATAATGTACACCTCACAACAATAACGTACACCTCACAACAATAATGTACACCTCAAAACAATAATGTACACCTCACAACAATAATGTACACCTCACAACAATAACGTACACCTCACAACAATAATGTACACCTCACAACAATAATGTACACCTCACAACAATAATGTACACCTCACAACAATAATGTACATCTTACAACAATAATGTACACCTCACAACAATAATGTACACCTCACAGCAATAATGTACACCTTACAACAATAATGTACACCTCATAACAAAAACGTACACCTCACAACAATAACGTACACCTCACAACAATAACGTACATCTCACAACAATAATGTACTCCTCACAACAATAATGTACACCTCACAACAATAATGTACACCTCACAACAATAACGTACACCTCACAACAATAACGTACATCTCACAACAATAACGTACACCTCACAACAATAACGTACATCTCACAACAATAACGTACACCTCACAACAATAACATACATCTCACAACAATAACGTACACCTCACAACAATAACGTACATCTCACAACAATAACGTACACCTCACAACAATAACATACATCTCACAACAATAACGTACACCTCACAACAATAACGTACATCTCACAACAATAACGTACACCTCACAACAATAACGTACATCTCACAACAATAATGTACCCCTCACAACAATAACGTACGTCTCACAACTATAATGTACACTTCACAACAATAACGTACACCTCACAACAATAACGTACATCTCACAACAATAACGTACACCTCACAACAATAACATACATCTCACAACTATAACGTACACCTCACAACAATAACGTACATCTCACAACAATAACGTACACCTCACAACAATAACGTACATCTCACAACAATAATGTACCCCTCACAACAATAACGTACGTCTCACAACTATAATGTACACTTCACAACAATAACGTACACCTCACAACAATAACGTACATCTCACAACAATAACGTACACCTCACAACAATAACGTACATCTCACAACAATAACGTACACCTCTCAACAATAACGTACATCTCACAACAATAACGTACACCTCACAATAACGTACATCTCACAACAATAACGTACATCTCACAACAATAACGTACATCTCACAACAATAACGTACATCTCACAACAATAACGTACACCTCACAACAATAACGTACATCTCACAACAATAACGTACATCTCACAACAATAACGTACATCTCACAACAATAACGTACACCTCACAACAATAACGTACACCTCACAACAATAACGTACACCTCACAACAATAACGTACATCTCACAACAATAACGTACATCTCACAACAATAACGTACACCTCACAACAATAACGTACATCTCACAACAATAACGTACATCTCACAACAATAACGTACATCTCACAACAATAACGTACACCTCACAACAATAACGTACACCTCACAACAATAACGTACACCTCACAACAATAACGTACATCTCACAACAATAACGTACCCTCACAACAATAACGTACATCTCACAGCAATAACGTACACCTCACAACAATAACGTACACCTCACAACAATAACGTACACCTCACAACAATAACGTACACCTCACAACAATAACGTACATCTCACAACAATAACGTACACCTCACAACAATAACGTACATCTCACAACAATAACGTTCACCTCCCAACAATAACGTACATCTCACAACAATAACGTACACCTCACAACAATAACGTACATCTCACAACAATAACGTACACCTCACAACAATAACGTACATCTCACAACAATAACGTACACCTCACAACAATAACATACATCTCACAACAATAACGTACACCTCACAACAATAACGTACATCTCACAACAATAACGTACACCTCACAACAATAACATACATCTCACAACAATAACGTACACCTCACAACAATAACGTACATCTCACAACAATAACGTACACCTCACAACAATAACGTACATCTCACAACAATAATGTACCCCTCACAACAATAACGTACGTCTCACAACTATAATGTACACTTCACAACAATAACGTACACCTCACAACAATAACGTACATCTCACAACAATAACGTACACCTCACAACAATAACATACATCTCACAACAATAACGTACACCTCACAACAATAACGTACATCTCACAACAATAACGTACATCTCACAACAATGACGTAGATCTCACAACAATAACGTACACCTCACAACAATAACGTACACCTCACAACAATAACGTACATCTCACAACTATAACGTACACCTCACAGCAATAACGTACACCTCACAAGAATAACGTACACCTCACAACAATAACGTACGTCTCACAACAATAACGTACACCTCACAACAGTAACGTACATCTCACAACAATAATGTACACTTCACAACAATAACGTACACCTCACAACAATAACGTACACCTCACAACAATAACGTACATCTCACAACAATAACGTACATCTCACAACAATAATGTACACTTCACAAAAATAACGTACACCTCACAACAATAACGTACACCTCACAACAATAACGTACACCTCACAACAATAACGTACACCTAACAACAATAACGCACACCTCACAACAATAACGTACACCTCACACCAATAACGTACATCTCACAACAATAACGTACACCTCACACCAATAACGTACATCTCACAACAATAACGTACATCTCACAACAATAACGTACATCTCATAACAATAACGTACATCTCACAACAATAACGTACACCTCACAACAATAACGTACACCTCACACCAATAACGTACATCTCACAACAATAACGTACACCTCACACCAATAACGTACATCTCACAACAATAACGTACATCTCACAACAATAACGTACATCTCACAACAATAACGTACATCTCACAACAATAACGTACATCTCACAACAATAACGTACACCTCACAACAATAACGTACATCTCACAACAATAACGTACATCTCACACCAATAACGTACATCTCACAACAATAACGTACATCTCACAACAATAACGTACATCTCACAACAATAACGTACATCTCACAACAATAACGTACATCTCACAACAATAACGTACATCTCACAACAATAACGTACATCTCACAACAATAACGTACATCTCACAACAATAACGTACACCTCACAACAACATTTCAGAAAATTTGAAGATTTTCTCATTACAACGGGAATTGTGTAGTGACTATTTTAGTTCCGTCAACCATACTTTCAAGCATCTCAGTGTAGCAGCTGGTGTCTTAATGGAGCGCTGGTGTCTTAATGGAGCAGCTGGTGTCTTAATGGAGCAGCTGGTGTCTTAATGGAGCAGCTGGTGTCAGTCACAAGGCTGAAAGAGAATAACGCTGGTACGCCATTAAAGGCACTCGCATTTCCACTTTTCTTTCCTCTTGTCTATATTTATATTTATGGATCTATTTCGGGATCTTCTGAGCGCCATAAAATGTTAAGTACTGCTACGATATTGGATCTTGGGGAATGTTTACTGAGGTGAGTATCTCAGAGGATATACACCCAGAGGTATTTATATCTGTGAATATACACTGAGAAGAGTATCTCCAGAGCGTATATACAACTGGCTGCGGGAGTACGAAACCGGTCGTCGCGACATCACAGGCCTGGTTATTGGTGACATCCAGGTCACCTTGACAACTTCGGGACTCGCCTGTGAGGCAGAAACGACACGGTGCAGAACAATCATATATTAGAACAACGTTTAACCCTGAGTAAAGCTTATTGGAGTCACGATAAAGCTCTGCACAGAGTAAAGCGTTGTCCCAATATAATCTAGCTTTACAACATGTCTTCTTCATCACCATTGTCGCCAGTAAGTAGCTCTACTCTGCCCTGTAACCATTGTACGTTTCACCTCTAGTTTAATACACCTTTGATACTAGGTGTTACCCCGTGGAAATGCAACTGCGTACACATGTTTACAAAACAGTGTATGTTTTTCGACTATTAAATTTTTTTGCAAATTTAATAATAATAATAATAATAATAATAATAATAATAATAATAATAATAATAATAATAATAATAACAACAATAATGATAATAATAATAATAATAATAATAATAATAATAATAATAATAATAATAATAATAATAATAATAATAATAATAATAATAATAATAATAATATGCGTAAGACAACTCTCGTTAAATAGCGTTTTAGATTGTAAAGTAATTTTAATACCACTTAAACCTCGTCATTTGCATAACTGTACTGAGATTTTTTCATGAATATTAATTAACATATGTTGACTGTGTGTGTGTGAATGTGTGTGTGTGTGTGTGTGTGTGTGTGTGTGTGTGTGTGTGTGTGTGTGTGTGTGTGTATGTGTGTGTGTAGTTATATACCCTCCAGGTATACCGTCCAGGATTATATCCTTGGTCATCCTACATTACATTTTCGTGTCTTCCCATTCTCTGCATGATATTCACACCAAACATTGCTCATAAGTATAGTATTATATTTATATTTGCAGTCCCGCCTTTTATTGTGATTTCATTGTGATTTCTTCCGGGAAGAAGGTGACTCGAGGAGAGTGTGACTCGGAGAAGAAAGTGACTCAGAAAGAAAGTGATTCCGGAGAGAAAGTGTCTTGGGGAAATAAGTGACTCGGGGAAGAAAGTTACTCGGGGAAGAAAGTGACTTACTTCTTATTACAACTAAGATATTTTTGTTGCTGTCTCTTTACAACTCAAATATGTAAAAACAAATAGTAGACAGAGCCAAGGTTGACGGACGGAGGATCAAGCCCTCACAATATCTTACATTGAATGACCCACATGGGTTTAGAGCTTCATGCGATAACATAAGAGAGAGAGACTCGGTATCATTGTCTTTATTAAGGGGCGCTAGAGACAGACACTTCCCAAACCAACCTTGTATTAGAAAAACGTTTCGCACCTGTGTAGAACATTACCATATCCTGGCATACCTGAGCGAAACGTTGTCACGTTAAAAGATAGTTCTGCGTTATGTATCTTCGTACTCAAGTTCTTAATCCAATTCAAAGATATTAAAAAAAAAGGTCACGTCTCCACCGACTTTACAAGGTCTATAAATCAGGCAGCAAGGACCAAGGCTGTCGTTTTTTATATGGAATTATCTTTGTGATTTATTAAAATGGTGGGCAGCAGACATTCAGGGAGGTATTAACATTCTTACGAATGACTGAGAGACATGCACACACTGGTCAGTAAGATGGTAGACAACAACCATCCTGAGACGTACCAGCCTCATCTCTTACGAATGACTGAGAGACATGCACACACTGGTCAGTAAGCTGGTAGACAACAACCATCCTGGGACGTACCAGCCTCATCTCTTACGAATGACTGAGAGACATGCACACACTGGTCAGTAAGCTGGTAGACAACAACCATCCTGAGACGTACCAGCCTCATCTCTTACGAATGACTGAGAGACATGCACACACTGGTCAGTAAGATGGTAGACAACAACCATCCTGGGACGTACCAGCCTCATCTCTTACGAATGACTGAGAGACATGAACACACTGGTCAGTAAGCTGGTAGACAACAACCATCCTGGGACGTACCAGCCTCATCTCTTACGAATGACTGAGAGACATGAACACACTGGTCAGTAAGCTGGTAGACAACAACCATCCTGGGACGTACCAGCCTCATCTCTTACGAATGACTGAGAGACATGAACACACTGGTCAGTAAGCTGGTAGACAACAACCATCCTGTGACGTACCAGCCTCATTACTTACGAATGTAAGTGATGAAGCTGGTACTTTGTATTGGACTGATGAAGCCACTGTGTGGCGAAACGTTTCCTGAATAAAGATTCCCATATGTTGCATAAGTGTCTCAATCTTCAACTTGCCGGTTTTTCAAACCATTCATCACAACTGTCAGACACTGCAGCATCATGGGATCTTGTTACAAAGAATTCTTCAACACTTGTCCAACCTTTGGACGAAGATCTACTTCGACTAGTGGAAGATACCACTATGACCCCACCTCCTGCTTCGCCTCACCTCACTACAGTATATAATCTACGTCTACGGCCCTATGCTGTACATTCTACAAGATTGATGGACTGAACACATCGACTCCAGGCTGAAGGACTGATTACCTCAAGCTCCTCCTCTCCTTACGCCTTTCTACTTTGTATTGGACTAATGAAGCCACTGTGTGGCGAAACGTTTCCTGAATAAAGATTCCCATGTGTTGCATAAGTGTCTCAATCTTCAAAAATTCGGGTACCTAATGAAAGTATTCAGGTGTCGAATACTTGACAATGCGAGAGCATTGTTGGGCAATTTTTGTCTCGTGAACACGCATGTAATTGGGTAAAGTAAATAATTTTCTGTGTATTCCTAAATAGATCATGACATTGCCTTTTTAATTTAGATCTCGTCGAAGCCGGGCAGCTGAGGTGGTGATTCGGGAAGCATTGATAAATAAAACCGCCTCTTTACCTACTAGTCAGTGCTGTTTTCCCAGGACAACCTGTCGCTCAAGCAACGTACCTCATTACCTACCTTCCATGATCCGGCTGTGAGAGACAGGCATACTGCCTGCTGGACCGACATGTAAACGATCTTGTAATAGGACCTCCCTCTGAGGGACGTCACCACGAGGTATAAACATATGTTCCAGCGGTAAGTAGCGTGAAGGAGCAGCGACCGGAACTTCCGGTAATGTAACATGAAATAGGAGACATGTGATGGCGCACTTTGAGAACCCGGAATCATTTCAAGTTGATGGAGAATATCAAGTTTGTCGGTTTTCTAAACTATTTATTTAGAATAATGGGAAGGATGGTAGTCGTTGTTGTTGTCTACAACAACTCTGGTCCCAGTGGACAAGTTTTTTTTTTTTTAAATTAGCATCAAGTATTCGACACCTGTATACTTCCAATAGGTACCTGAATTTTTCATACACACGCAAGTGTTTCCTCTCACAACATTACATTCCAGCAGCACTAGAGTTTTCTAACGTGCTTTTTCCAGGACGAGATCCACAAGAAATTCAGGACTTCAGGAGCATACTGTATGGACACGTTTTCTATGTACTTGATGATCAAGAAGGCAATCTGGAGGAGTTTTTTAGTTATTAATTCTCGCCATATCCATTTGAATTGTCATCAGTAGGTTCATCATCTCTTGTACCAAATCAGATTCATTAATCCGTCATGGAAGCCTGCGCCACTAGCGACCTCTCAAGGGGCCAGGAGCTCGTTGCGACGGACGTTTACGATGCCATCGTTATCAATGGTGGAACATTGATTCACTTTCAGGTTCCGGAGACAGTTCGACGAGTATTTAAACAAGGTATTCTTCCCAACGATTCAGCACGACGTGGAACGATTGTCGAGTTGATATTATTTGGGATCAGTATTATGCAATGATTATTAGTGTCTACAATGGAAAAATGAGAACAGGCACCCAGCAACGCTAGCCTGGTACAATACCAAGGCTGTACATCTCTGGATTTTATTCAGTGCCGTAAATGTAAGAATGATCTCCCTGACCATTGTTTCCAACATGGAAGTGACAACGTGAAAAGCCATGAACCTCATCCACGCGTTCACTCAAATTCAAGAATAAGCGATACATAAGAACATAAGAACATAAGAATGTAGGAACACTGCAGAAGGCCTACTGGCCCATACGAGGCAGGTCCTTATCAAAACGACATCTACCTAAAGCTACTCAAGAAACAACTCCCGCACCCCCGAACACCAATCAAACCCAGCCCCTCCCACTCATATATTTGTCCAGTCTCTTCTTAAAGCTACCCAAGGTCCTAGCCTCTATCACCCCACTGGGAAGACTGTTCCACGCATCTACAACTCTGTTAGAAAACCAGTACTTACCTATGTCCTTTCTAAATCTAAATTTATCCAACTTAAATCCATTATTCCTGGTTCTTACCTGGTTCGACACCCTCAGTACTTTATTAATGTCTCCCTTATTTATGCCCGTCATCCACTTATACACTTCAATGATATCTCCCCTCATTCTACGCCTCTCGAGAGAGTGGAGATTTAAGGCTTTAAGTCTATCTTCATACGGGAGGTTCCTTACACAGTAAATCATTTTAGTCATTCTTCTCTGTATGTTCTCTAATGAGTCTATGTCCATCCTGTAGTAAGGGGACCAAAACTGAGCAGCATAATCTAAATGAGGCCTCACTAGTGATGTATAGAGCTGTAAAATAACTTTTGGACTTCTGTTACTTATACTTCTTGAGATAAATCCAAGTAATCTGTTGGCCTTGTTGCGCACACTGAGGCACTGCTGTCTTGGCTTTAGATTTCTGCTTACCATGACTCCCAAGTCTTTTTCACATTCTGTATGACCAAGCTCTACTTCACCTAGATTATAGCTTCGAGGGTTATTTTCATTACCAAGGGCAAGTACCTTACACTTATCCACATTAAACTTCATCTGCCATTTCTCAGACTTACATACTACTGTAATGGAAGAATTTTAGACTGTCGCTAACACCCCATTTCATGAATGTACTTCAACGATATCAACGATGACATCGATGTTAACCTCGTCTTAATAATGAAAATTTTTTTTTTTTTTGGTCACAGGAATAGAGGCGTACAGAGGATCTAACCACGTGTGACACGTTGGACTTTCGTCTCAGAAGAAGCGTCTATCATGTCAACATCCGGACTACAGCCCACCAGCAACTGGTGAGTATCGTAAACTCCAGGGAGTATGGGTGGATGGAGAAGATGGTAAGCTGATAACCAGTTGAACCACGCTATCCCTTGACGTCTTCAAAACTATGTGAAAAGTGCAAGTGTTCAGTGTTCATTCTGCAATTGCAAATAGGCTAACTGGAAGTGCACTAGTCCGCAATTGCGCTAATTGTGTCATTGTGAACACTTAACAATTGCAACCAGTATACAGTATAATGCATCAAGCCATCTAGTGGTATTGTGTGGAATTATGACTGTACTTCGTTACATTGTAACGGTTCATAATAGTAATTTGATTATTTCTGTGATGATTTTTGTCTGTGTTGTAGCGTGTCCGATACACCAGTAGAAAGTATGTATCCATGATTATTTGATATATTTAACTAAACACAACACTTCTTGTACAATTTAAGGATAAGTAAATAATCTGGGCTTTTATAAAATCAAAATATTGTTAGGAGAAAAAGTCATTGGGGTAATCCGGGGGGCGGGGACATGGACCTGCTTCGCATGGGTCAGTAGGCCTGCTGTAGTGTTCTTTCTTTCTTATGTTCTTATGTTCTTATTTCGAATAAATAAATTAACTGATTTATGCCAGAACCAGCGAAATGGTTGTTTGTAAGAATATAAGAAAGAAGGTGCACTGCAACAGGCCTACTGGCCCATACGTGGCAGGTCCTTGTCAAACCCAAACTCACAAACAAAAATATTCCAGCAATCCATTGTAAGAACATAAGAACATAAGAAAGGAGGATCACTGCAGCAGGCCTGTTGGCCCATACTAGGCAGGTCCTTTACAATTCATCCCACTAACAAAACATTTGACCAACCCAATTTTCAATGTACATGAGCCATAAGTTCAGACTCGTGTCAGTTTTCTCGAGATTTCGTATATACAGGTTGGATATTTGGTTAAAAAATTACAGGTTTCAGTGTTTCACCTGGGTTTAGCTCTCCTCGTGATTATCACAATAATAATAAATATCAACATTGCACCTAGCCGCCCATGACAGATGATTGTTATACACTAGGACAGAAAAAAATCGAGAAACTCCGACGTTCTATGAAATTAAAAAAGAAGGGAAACCCATGAGCCAACTTGAAAATGAAAATTCATCCACCTGGAGAACTCCCCCGGGTAGAGGCTGACACCTGGAGAACTCCCCCGGGTAGAAGCTGACACTTGGAGAACTCACCCGAGTAGAAGCTGACACTTGGAGAACTCACCCGAGTAGAAGCTGACACTTGGAGAACTCACCCGAGTAGAAGCTGACACTTGGAGAACTCCCCCGGGTAGAAGCTGACATTTGGAGAACTCCTCCGGGTAGAAGCTGACATTTGGAGAACTCACCCGAGTAGAAGCTGACACTTGGAGAACTCCCTCGGGTAGAAACTGACATTTGGAGAACTCCCCCGGGTAGAAGCTGACATTTGGAGAACTCCTCCGGGTAGAAGCTGACATTTGGAGAACTCCCCCGGGTAGAAGCTGACACTTGGAGAACTCCCCCGGGTAGAGGCTGACACCTGGAGAACTCCCCCGGGTAGAAGCTGACACTTGGAGAACTCCCCCGGGTAGAAACTGACACTTGGAGAACTCCCCCGGGTAGAAACTGACACTTGGAGAACTCCCCCGGGTAGAAACTGACTCTTGGAGAACTCCCCCGGGTAGAAACTGACACCTGGAGAACTCCCCCGGGTAGAAACTGACACTTGGAGAACTCCCCCGGGTAGAAGCTGAGATATTACCCCAGGAAAACAGAGAGGACAGCTAAAAACACAGATAAACCACAGCCACATTACGATGAACGTTTTTATTCTCCAAGTGGTAAATATAACACCACACGAGGAGGTGGTGGAAGCCAAGACAATTACATAATTTAAAGAGATGTTATTGTCTGACCGGGGACAAGAAGTTGTGGTGAAGCAGATAAATAAGATTTAATGGTGAAGACATCGTCTTTGAATCGACATTTACATGCACGACGTACTACAATTCATTTCCCTCCCCACACACATATATACACACACATATTGGAGTATGCAGCACCAGTATAGAACCCACACCTGATCATACGTCAAGAAATTTGAAAAACTGCAAAGGTTTGCAACAAAACTATTGCCGGAGCCAAGGGGTATGTCCTACGAGGAGAGGCTAAGTGAAATCAACCTGAAGACACTGGAATACAGGATGGATAGAGGAGACATGATAACGACTTATAAAGTACTGAGAAGAATTGAGAAAGTGGATTGTGACAGAGTGTTGCAGGGATATGACACAGCAACAAGGGGACACAACTGGAAGTTGAAAACTCAGATGAGTCACAGGGATGTTAGGGAAATATTTCTTCAGTCATAGAGTTGTCAGGAAGCGGAACAATCCTATGAGTGATGTAGTGGAGGAAGGATCCATACTTAGCTTTAAGAAAAGGTATGGTAAAGCTCATGGAACAGGGAGAGAGTGGACCTAGTAGTCACCAGTGAAGAGGTGGGGCCAGGCGCTGTGAGTTTACCATTGCAATCACAACTAGATGAGTACACACCACACACACACACACACACACACACACACACACACACACACACACACACACACACAGGTTAAAAACAAGATAGAAAATGGCCATGTACAGACAGGAACCAGAGTCACAGAGGGAAAGGCAATGGGAAGAGGAGAGAGCAAAGTCAGTGTTTATTCATGGGCTTCAGGAGAGCGAGAGAAGGACACACACTGAAAGAAGGTAGGCAGAAAGAAAGGAGATTGAGAACATCATCACAGAAATAAGTGAAGAGGACATGTCTGAGATTGTAAATTTTCAGAGAATAGGGGAGTACTTGAAGGGAAGACAACGACCGATCAAGCTGATATTCAGAACAGAAACAGTGCAGAACAGGATCCTCCAAGAGAAACCACTGTTGAGGGAATCAGCAGAATACAAGAGGGTGTTCCTAGACCGAGACAGAACACAAACAGAATGACAGCAGCTGAGGGAGAGGAAACAAAAGCGAAAGGAGCTAGGAGGAAAGACAAGAACAGAATCAGCAGAGGACAACCTGAGCAGGGCAGAGCAACAAGAGCGAGCACACACAGAACCAGAAGCCCACAACCAATCATGCTATCCCAACACAAACCACAATCCACACTCACAGCCCCCACCCAACACTCAGCTATAGAATCCCACAGTACACTGCCAGGTCTGCGACCCTCACAGACCCCCAAAACACAGTGTTGGAAAGGAAACTGAAGGTATGGTACACCTACACTGATGGAATAACAAGTGGGAGGATTGGCATGAAAGAGTTATAGAGGCATCACCCGACAACATAGCTCTTACAGAAACCAAGCTCACAGGTATGATAAGCGATGCCATCTTTCCAACGGGATATCAGATCCAGAGGAAAGAAAGGGGGAACAGAGGGGGTGGAGGAGTGGCATTGCTGATCAAAAACCGATGGGATTTTGATGAGCTGGAGAGAGGAGACAGTGGAGAAGCAAGAGGTTATATAGTAGGAACGCTTCAGTCTGGAGGTCCCAAGGTCGTAATTGCAGTGATGTTTAACCCACCACAGAACAGCAGGGAGCCAAGGCAAGAATATGATGAGAGTAACAGAGCGATGGATGACACACTGGCTGAAGTGGCCAGAAGGGCTCGTGTGAGCATGGCAAAGCTGCTGATCATGGGTGACTTCAACCACAAGGAAATCAATTGGGAGAACTTGGAGCCACGTGGGGGGCAAGAAACGTGGAGGGCTAAGATGATGAAGGTGGTACTGGAAAACTTCATGTACAAACACATAAGGGACACTACCAGAGAGAGAGGAGAGGATGAACCAGCGAGACTGGACCTAGTATTCACCTTGAGTAGTGCAGATGTTGAGGACATCACATATGAAAGACCCCTTGGGGCCAGCGATCATGTGGTTTTAAGCTTTGAATACACAGTAAAGTTACAAGAGGAGGGGGAAGCAGAAAAGGCCGGACGACTGAAGCCAAACTACAAGAAACGGGACTACACAGGAATGAAGAACTTTCTGAACGGAGTTCATCGGGACAGAGAACTGGCAGGGAAACCAGTAAACGCGATGATGGAATATGTGACAACAAGGAAGCTGAGGAGAGGTTTGTACCCAAGGGTAACAGGAATAATGAAAAAGCCAGGATGAGCCCGTGGTTTACTCAAAGGTGCAGGGAGGCCAAAACCAAGTGTGCTAGGGAATGGAAGAAGTATAGAAGGCAAAGGACCCAGGAGAATAAGAAGAACAGTCATAGAGCCAGAAATGAATATGCACAGATAAGAAGGGAGGCCCAATGACAATATGATAATGACATAGCAGCAAAAGCCAAATATGACCCGAAGCTGTTTTACAGCCACATCAGGAAGAAAACAACAGTCAAGGACCAGGTAATCAGGCTAAAGAAGGAAGGAGGAGAGACAACAAGAAATAACTGTGAAGTATGTGAGGAACTCAACACAGGATTCAAAGAGGAGACAGAAGGGGCTCCAGAACGACGGAGAGGTGGGGTACACCACCAAGTGTTGGACATAATACATACAACCGAGGAAGAAGTAAAGAGACTGCAGAGCGAGCTAGATATCTCAGAGGCGATGAGGCCAGATAACACCTCTCCATGGGTCCTGAAAGAGGGAGCAGAGACACTATGTGTACCCCTAACAACAATATTCAACACATCTATTGAAACAGGGAGATTACCTGAGGCATAGAAGACAGCAAATGCAGTCCCAATTTTTAAAAAAGGAGAAAGACATGAAGCACTAAACTATTGACCAGTGTCGCTGACATGTATAGTATGCAAAGTCATGGAGAAGATTATCAGAAGAAGAGTGATGGAACATCTAGAGAGGAATGAGCGTATCAACAACAGCCAACACGGTTTCAGGGACGGAAAATCCTGTGTCACAAGCCTACTGGAATTCTATGACATGGTGACAGCAGTAAGACAAGAGAGAGAGGGGTGGGTGGATTGCATTTTCTTGGACTGTAAGAAGGCGTTTGGCACAGTTCCACACAAGAGATTAGTGCAAAAACTGGAGGACCAGGCAGGGATAACAGGGAAGGCACTACAATGGATCAGTGAATACCTGTCAGGAAGACAGCAACGAGTCATGGTACTTGGCGAGGTGTCAGAATGGGCGCCTGTGACGAGTGGGGTTCGACAGTGGTCAGTCCTAGGACCGGTGCTGTTTCTGGTATTTGTGAACGACATGATGGAAGGAATAGACTCCGAAGTGTCCCTGTTTGCAGATGATGTGAAGTTGATAAGAAGAATTTAATCGGACAAGGACCAGGCAGAACTACAAAGGGATCTAGCCAGGCTGCAGACCTGGTCCAGCAATTGGCTCTTGGAGTTCAACCCCACCAAGGGGCAAAGAAGACCGCAGACTGTGTACAGTCTAAGGGGTCAGAGACTACAAACCTCACTCAAGGAAAAAGATTTTGGGTTGAGTATAATACCAGGCACATCTCCTGAGGAGAAACATCAACCAAATAACTGCTGCAGCATATGGGCGTCTGGCAAACCTAAGAACAGCATTCCGCCATCTTAATAAGGAATCGCTCAGGACCCTGTACACTGTTTACGTTAGGCCCATATTGGAGTATGCGACACCAGTTTGGAACCCACATCTCGCCAAGCACGTAAAGAAACTAGAGAAAGTGCAAAGGTTTGCAACAAGACTAGTCCCAGAGCTAAGGGATATATCCTACGTGGAGAGGTTAAGGGAAATCGACCTGACGACACTGGAGCACAGGAGAGATAGGGAGGACATGATAACGACATATAAAATATTGAGAGGAATTAACAAGGTGGACAGAGACAGGATGTTCCAGAGATGAAACACAGCAACAAGGGGACACAGTTGGAAGTTGAAGACACAGATGAATCACAAGGATGATAGGAAGTATTTCTTTAGTCACAGAGTAGTCAGGAAGTGGAATAGTTTGGGAAGCGATGTAGTGGAGGCAGGATCCTTTCATAGCTTTGAGAAGAGGTATTATAAAGCTCAAGGTGCAGGGAGAGTGGCCCAAAAGAGGCCAGTGAAGAGGAGAATCCAGGAGCTCGGACTCGACCCCCGCAACCTCAACTAGGTGAGTACACAGAAGAGGGAGGGAGGGAGGTAGAGCAAGAGAGAGAGAGAGAGAGAGAGAGAGAGAGAGAGAGAGAGAGAGAGAGAGAGAGAGAGAGAGAGAGAGAGAGAGAGAGAGAGAGAGAGAGAGAGAATAAATAAATGAGTTGATATCTCAATTGAGGGTACACGCACCATTGTTTTGGTTTGCACTTAAAATACGTCTCTATGGAAAATATTGCCAAAATAATGAAATCGAATCACCCCAGTGAAAGAAATATTTACAATAAAAAAAGTAAAGAATAGTTAATAAGTGCGATAGTGAAGGGAAAAATTCAGACAAGTCAAGAGTTGTGACCAGCTCGGGTCAGCAGATAGCTTACTAAAAGTCCCATCACACCACACATGGCCCGTTAGGCTTCCTGAGGAACACAGCACAGTAAGTTATACAGGTCAAAAAAAATTATTTCTGAATATAAGATGCTAAGAAATTTGAAAGAATGTATCGTCGATTTGCTTCTGATAGATAACATAATTTGTCAATAATATGCACCCAAATGCACTGTTAAATGGGAAGGGCAGCCAGGACGAGAAAATGAATTACAGAGAGTGGAAATTTCCCACTCAAGGAGCTGAGGATCACAAGTGCAGATAGCACGGAGAAAGAGGGAGATAGGAACAGTTTTCTTGACAGGAGAAGCATGATAAGAAAAGCAGTGAATGTACATGCCACTGTGCATAGGCTTGCGGTACACGGAAAAAAAACATAACTTATATCCGAGCGGTGGACATCCATGTAAGGAAAGGAAGCAAAGAATTAGATTCCCATTTAGCTTTAAACTTAATTCAAGGGGCAAGATTATTAAGAACGTCTAAAAATGGTTGGAAGAGACTAGATAACGTCTTTACTTTTTGTAAAGATGTCATCTACATAACGGAGTCAGAGTGAAGGGCGCGCACCAGTTGTAGGGAGAACAATTTCGAAGTATTCTATATAAAGATTAGCAAGAACAGGAGAGCCCATAGCGACACCGAAGGTTTGACAATAATATTTGCCTTGGAAAGAAAAGGAATTTGAGTCCACACAAAGGTGAATAAGATCATGAAAGACATCAGTAGGTAGAGGAAGATGAAGTAACCCTCGACTGTCCCTCACTCCTCTACGCTAACCTTCCCATTTCATAAACTCTGCCTTTTCACGTGCTAAACGGACTTTCTTCTCTCCCAAACTCTCTACTCCTGGGAACTCTCCTGTCCTCTGCCTTCCCTATATTTCCAATCTTTCTGATCTCATCAATTCTCTCCGTTCCTTGGACATAAAATTTACTTTTCGCCAGACTAACACTCTTCGACCTATTAAACGTTTTAAGGACTAGTTCATAAGCGTTCTGCGTATCCACATGTTTTACGCTACAGTTCACAGGATGGACAGGAACTAGACAGTAAACTAACACCGACAAAATCTATACATCCTGTAGAGACTACAGGGAAAATGAAAAAAATGAAGGAAAAGAAAATTTATAGCATAAAAGAGGACTAAGGAAGGCAACAAATAATAAGGTATATTGTTTTGGACAACATT
Organism: Cherax quadricarinatus; assembly: GCF_038502225.1. Taxonomy (NCBI): domain Eukaryota; kingdom Metazoa; phylum Arthropoda; class Malacostraca; order Decapoda; family Parastacidae; genus Cherax; species Cherax quadricarinatus. The sequence continues at coordinate 8,689,719 of NC_091323.1, read as the reverse complement.
CACAGGGCAGAAAGTGGTCAGACGACCGGGATGAAGGGAGATAAGTGGGATTATTCTCTCAGAGTAGCTGAGAAATGGAATGAGTTGGATGAGGAAGTGGTGGAAGCTAAATCGATACGCAGCTTCAAGAGTATGTACATAAATGCCAAAAATATCAGATAAAAGGACACAAGTGCAACTACTGTAACATTTTATTGTGACAACGTTTCGCTCCCCAAGAGCTTTGTCAGGCCGTTACAAACAGTGAGGTGCAAAGCATAATATAATCGTTGTAGGAGGCGGCAGCAGCGGCAGCAGCAGCAGCAGCGGCAGCAGCGGCAGCAGCAGCAGCAGCAGCAGCAGCAGCAGCAGCAGCAGCAGCAGCGGCGGCAGCAGCAGCAGCAGCAGCAGCAGCAGCAGCAGCAGCAGCAGCAGCAGCAGCAGCGCAGCTGCAGCAGCAGCAGCAGCAGCAGCAGCAGCAGCAGCAGCGGCAGCAGCAGCAGCAGCAGCAGCAGCAGCAGCAGCAGCAGCAGCAGCAGCAGCAGCGGCAGCAGCAGCAGCAGCAGCAGCAGCAGCAGCAGCAGCAGCAGCAGCAGCGGCAGCAGCAGCAGCAGCAGCAGCAGCAGCAGCAGCAGCAGCAGCAGCAGCAGCAGCAGCAGCAGCAGCAGCAGCAGCAGCAGCAGCAGCAGCAGCAGCAGCAGCAGCAGCAGCAGCAGCAGCAGCAGCAGCAGCAGCAGCAGCAGCAGCAGCAGCAGCAGCAGCAGCAGCAGCAGCAGCAGCAGCAGCAGCAGCAGCAGCAGCAGCAGCAGCGGGGTTTAGTGTTTTCAGAAGTATTCTTGCTAAATACGTCAGAGATGATGAAGCTGCCTTTACTCTGTTTATTTGCATTAGAAATAACTATTAATGAAGATTCAAGTTATTTACATCTTCGGAAACTGAATTCTTTAATCAACACACCAAAAAAGTGAAATCTGAGCAGTGACACAGTTTAAGCGACCCCATACAAAAATTCAAAGTTGAGAGATAAGAGGCGGTAAACTAAAGTAATTACAGATAGGTAATTACATTCGTCTACATCATAATGAGCACCCAGTTTACCACCTGACGCCGGATATTACATCTTGAGAAAAAGGAAGCCTTTAGTCGCGTGACTGAAGTCAGCCAACCAGCACTTTGAACGCGAGAGTTCTTATCGTGCGAACCTCCTGACGTGAGGTTTCCGGCGTACCAATTTTCCTCTTGTTAAAGTTAAAAAGAATATCCACATAAACTTTAAGCCGTGAGAAATTAAGCTTGCGTGAGATGGAGAAGACATTAAACCCCGAACAAAACGAAGCAGAGTGGCTTATTTTCTATGGGTTCCTTCCTAGGATATGACCCACAACAGTATCCTGAGGACGCAGGTGACCATTTACTGCTAGATAAGCAGGGATAGCAAGGTGTAAGGAGACTTGCTCACTCATCTCGCTCTACCAGTGAACTGGACCCGGTCCTTTCCGTTGTGACCCAAGTGATCACCGTTTCACCAGTAAACGAAACTAGATAAATAGAAGTTGTTGGAGGAAGTGAATGATACATGTTTCATTATGAGGTCTTACGTGACTTTTGTTATCCACTTGCACTTACAACGGTGACAGAACAATTGAACAGTAGAATCTCAATCTCTCTCTCTCTCTCTCTCTCTCTCTCTCTCTCTCTCTCTCTCTCTCTCTCTCTCTCTCTCTCTCTCTCTCTCTCTCTCTCTCTCTCTCTCTCTCTCTCTCTCTTTCTCTTTCTTTCTCTCGTAGTTGAATGGTTATATTGGCACCTTTGTTCAGAGAGGACTGGGGATCAGTTCTCAATCATTTTTTTCAACGAACTGGCCGTTTCCCACGGAGGCAGGGTGACCTAAAAAGAAAAACGAAAGTTTCTTGCCCCTTGCTCCCGGCATTTTAGTGGCCTCTTACGACACACATGGCTTAAGAAGGAAGAATTCTGTTCCATTTCTCCATGGAGTTCTCAGATAAATAATGTATCTAAAGTGTTGTTCTGTTAATTTTTATACTCAACTCCTTAAATAGGTCCAGATACTTGGTTTCCTTATCGGAGTTCATAAATTCGAATCTATAGCCATATACATATATTTTAAATGTTTTACTAGCGCCTCTGGTCAGAGTGGCCTGGGGATCAGTTCTCCAGTGAATATTTTTAAAAACATGTGTGTTGTTTTAACATTATTTTCTTTTTTTTTAGTCAAACAATAATATGGCGAACAGAGTATTGAAGACGGGACACCACAAGCATAATTCTGCTCCTGTAGCTACAGATAGATAATTACAAAACACACACACACGATTTCAATGACAATGAGAATGACTGGGAAAAACTGGAGCCACATGGGGGTCCCGAAACATGAAGAGCTAAGATGATGGATGTGGTACTGGAAAACCTCATGCATCAAAATGTTAGGGACACTACCAGAGAGAGAGGGGAGGATGAACCAGCAAGACTGGACCTCGTGTTCACCCTGAGTAGCTCGGACATCGAGAACATCACATATTTACATATGAAAGGCCCCTTGGAGCTAGTGATCATATGGTTCTGAGCTTTGAATACATAGTAGACTTATAAATGGAGAGGGTAACAAGAGTAGAATGGGAAAAGCCAAAATACAAAAGGGAAGACTACACAGGCATGAGGAACTTCCTGCAGGTGCTTCAGTGGGATAGAGAATTGGCAGGGAAGCCAGTAAGCGAAATGATGGACTATGTAACAACAAAATGCAAGGAGGCAGACAAAAAGTTTGCTCCCATGGGCAACAGAAATCATGGGAAGACCAGAACTAGCCCTTGGTTTATCAAGAGGTGTAGGGAGGCAAAAACTAAGTGCACTAGAGAATGGAAAAAGTACAGAAGATAAAGGACCTAGGTAACGAGTATGCACAGACAAGGAGGGAGGCCCAGTGTCAGTACGAAAACGACATAGCATTAAAAGTCAAGTCTGACCCGAAGCTGCTGTATAGCCACATTAGGAGGAAGACAACAATCAAGGACCAGGTAATCAGGTTGAGGAAAGGTGGAGAGCTCACAAGAAACGACCAAGAAGTATGTGAGGAGCTCAACGTGAGATTTGAGGAAGTATTTACAGTGGAAACAGAAAGGACTCCAGGAAGTCACAACAGGGGGAAGTACACCAACAAGTGTTGGATGAAATACACACAGCCGAGGTAAAGGTCATTAAGCTGCTAAGTGACCTTGATACCTCAAAGGAGGTGGGACCGGACATCTCTCCGTGGGTCCTTAGAGAGGGAACAGAGATGCTGTGTGTGCCACTAACAATAATTTTCAACACATTCTTTGAAACTGGGCAACTACCTGAGGCATGGAAGACGACAAATGTAGTACCTATTTTTAAGAAAGGAGACAGACACGAGCACTAAACTATAGACCAGTGTCACTGACGTGTATAATATGCAAAGTCATGGGGAAGATTATCAGGAGGAGAGGGGTGGATCACTTAAAACGGAACAAGCATATAAACGACAACCAGCACGGATTCATGGAAGGCGAATCCTGTGTCACAAACATAAGAACATAAGAAAGGAGGAACACTGCAGCAGGCCTGTTGGCCCATACTAGGCAGGTCCTTTGCAATTCATCCCACTAACAAACATTTGACCAACCCAATTTTCAATGCCACCCAAGAAACAAGCTCCGATGTGCAAGTCCCTCTCAAATCCAACCCCTCCCACTCATGTACTTATCCAACCTAAATTTGAAACTACCCAAAGTCCTAGCCTCAATAACCCAACTAGGTAGACTGTTCCACTCATCAACTACCCTATTTCCAAACCAATACTTTACTATGTCCTTTCTAAATCTAAACTTATCTAATTTAAATCCATTACTGCGGGTTCTCTCTTGGAGAGACATCCTCAAGACCTTATTAATATCCCCTTTACTAATACCTATCTTCCACTTATACACTTCGATCAGGTCTCCCCTCATTCTTCGTCTAACAAGTGAATGTAACTTAAGAGTCTTCAATCTTTCTTCATAAGGAAGATTTCTAATGCTATGTATTAATTTAGTCATCCTACGCTGAATGTTTTCTAACGAATTTATGTCCATTCTGTAATATGGAGACCAGAATTGAGCTGCATAATCTAGGTGAGGCCTTACTAATGATGTATAAAGCTGCAGTATGACCTCTGGACTTCTGTTGCTTACACTTCTTGATATAAATCCCAGTAATCTATTTGCTTTATTACGTACGCTTAGGCATTGCTGTCTTGGTTTAAGGTTGCTGCTTACCATAACCCCCAAGTCCTTTTCGCAATCTGTATGGCTAATTTCTACATTATTTAACTTATAAGTGCTAGGGTTATGGACACTCCCGAGCTTCAGAACCTTGCATTTATCTACTTTGAACTGCATCTGCCACTTTTCTGACCAAGAGTAGAGTTTGTCTAAATCCTCCTGAAGTTCCCTAACATCTACGTTTGAATCAATTATCCTACCTATCTTCGTGTCATCGGCGAATTTGCTCATATCACTAGTAATTCCTTCATCAAGATCATTGATATATATTATAAACAACAACGGGCCCAAGACTGATCCCTGTGGAACGCCACTTGTTACTGATCCCCACTCGGATTTAACCCCATTTATGGACACTCTCTGCTTCCTGTCTGTGAGCCATGATTCGATCCACGAGAGCACCCTTTCCCCAATGCCATGAGCTGCTACTTTCTTCAACAGTCTTTGGTGCGGAACTCTATCAAATGCCTTACTAAAATCTAAGTAAACAACATCAAATTCTTTATCGTGGTCAACAGCCTCAAAAGCTTTACTGAAGAAAGTTAATAAATTAGTTAGACAAGACCGGCCTCTTGTGAATCCATGCTGAGTATCATTAATCAAGCTATGCTTATCGAGATGGCTTCTTATAATCTCACCTATAATTGACTCTAGTAATTTGCCTACAATTGAGGTCAGGCTTATTGGGCGGTAATTTGACGGTAACGACTTGTCCCCTGTTTTAAAAATAGGAATTACATTAGCCATCTTCCACATATCAGACACTACACCTGTTTGAAGAGATAAATTAAAAATATTAGTTAATGGCTCACAGACTTCCATTTTGCGTTCCTTTAGAACCCTTGAAAAAACCTCATCAGGACCCGGTGACTTATTTTGCTTCAGTCGGTCTATCTGCTTCACAACCATTTCACTAGTGACTGTGATGTTACATAATTTATCTTCTTCTGGCCCATTATAAAAATTAATTACCGGAATATTATTACCTGGAGTTTTACCTGGAGAGAGTTCCGGGGGTCAACGCCCCCGCGGCCCGGTCTGAGACCAGGCCTCCTGGTGGATCATAGCCTGATCAACCAGGCTGTTGCTGCTGGCTGCACGCAAACCAACATACGAGCCACAGCCCGGCTGATCCGGAACTGACTTTAGGTGCTTGTCCAGTGCCAGCTTGAAGACTGCCAGGGGTCTGTTGGTAATCCCCCTTATGTGTGCTGGGAGGCAGTTGAACAGTCTCGGGCCCCTGACACTTATTGTATGGTCTCTTAACGTGCTAGTGACACCCCTGCTTTTCATTGGGGGGATGGTGCATCGTCTGCCAAGTCTTTTGCTTTCGTAGTGGGTGATTTTCGTGTGCAAGTTCGGTACTAGTCCCTCTAGGATTTTCCAGGTGTATATAATCATGTATCTCTCCCTCCTGCGTTCCAGGGAATACAGGTTTAGGAACCTCAAGCGCTCCCAATAATTGAGGTGTTTTATCTCCGTTATGCGCGCCGTGAAAGTTCTCTGTACATTTTCTAGGTCGGCAGTTTCACCTGCCTTGAAAGGTGCTGTTAGTGTGCAGCAATATTCCAGCCTAGATAGAACAAGTGACCTGAAGAGTGTCATCATGGGCTTGGCCTCCCTAGTTTTGAAGGTTCTCATTATCCATCCTGTCATTTTTCTAGCAGATGCGATTGATACAATGTTATGGTCCTTGAAGGTGAGATCCTCCGACATGATCACTCCCAGGTCTTTGACGTTGGTGTTTCGCTCTATTTTGTGGCCAGAATTTGTTTTGTACTCTGATGAAGATTTAATTTCCTCATGTTTACCATATCTGAGTAATTGAAATTTCTCATCGTTGAACTTCATATTGTTTTCTGCAGCCCACTGAAAGATTTGGTTGATGTCTGCCTGGAGCTTTGCAGTGTCTGCAATGGAAGACACTGTCATGCAGATTCGGGTGTCATCTGCAAAGGAAGACACGGTGCTGTGGCTGACATCCTTGTCTATGTCGGATATAAGGATGAGGAACAAGATGGGAGCGAGTACTGTGCCTTGTGGAACAGAGCTTTTCACCGTAGCTGCCTCGGACTTTACTCTGTTGACGACTACTCTCTGTGTTCTGTTAGTGAGGAAATTATAGATCCATCGACCGACTTTTCCTGTTATTCCTTTAGCACGCATTTTGTGCGCTATTACGCCATGGTCACACTTGTGTCTTCCTGTGTAAAAACCGAGAGAAAATAATTATTTAAAATCGAGCACATTTCATTCTCTTTGTCAGTAAGATGCCCATAGTTATTTTTAAGGGGACCTATCTTATCTCTGACTTTTGTTCTATATACCTGGAAAAAACTTTTTGGGTTAGTTTTAGAATCCCTAGCAACTTTAATTTCATAGCCCCTTTTAGCTTTTCTTATCCCCTTTTTAATGTCCCTCTTAATGTCAATATACTGATTCATAAGATGACCCTCGCCTCTTTTGATACGCCTATTATTCATCCATTTTGGGTCATTTCTATTTGATCTAATTTCTTTATAAGGGATAAACGTTCTTTGAGCAGCATGTATTGTGTTCAGAAAACTGTCATATTGACAGCTCTCTTCGTTACCCCAGATTACCGTTAGCCCATCGTAATCTGCTAAGCGAAAATCTGGGACTGTTACTGGAGTTTTATGACAAGGTAACAGAAGTAAGACACGAGAGAGAGGGGTGGGTAGATTACATTTTCTCAGACTGCAAGAAGGCCTTCGACACAATTTCTCACAAGAATTTAGTTCAAAAGCTAGATCAGTCACGTATAACAGGAAGGGCACTGTAATGGATCAGAAAATACCTGACAGGGAGGCAACAAAAAGTCATGGTACGTGAAGAGGTATCACAGTGGGCGTCTGTGACGAGCGAGGTTCCACAGGGGTCACTCCTAGGACCAATGCTGTTTTTGGTATATGTGAATGACATGACGGCAGGGATAGACTCAGAAGTGTCCTTGTTTGCAGGTGATATGAAGTTAATGAGGAAAATTAAATCGCATGAGGATCAGGCAGGATTACAAAGAGACCTGGACAGGCTGAAAGCTCGGTCCAGCAACTGGATCTAACCTCACTCACGGAAAAGGATCTTCGGGTGAGTATAATACAGAGCACATCTCCTGAGGCGCCCATCAACTAGATAACTGTTGCAGCATATGGGCGCCTGGCAAACCTGAGAATAGCGTTCCAATACCTCAGTAAGGAATCGTTTAAGACTCTGTACACCGTGTACGTCAGGCCCATACTGGAGTATGCAGTACCAGTTTGGAACTCACACCTAGTCAAGCATGTCAAGAAATTAGAGAAAGTGCAAATTTTTGCGACATGACTAGTAAGGGAATGCCCTACCAAGAAAGGTTAAGGAAAATCGGCCTGACGACACTGGAGGACAGGAGGGTTATGGGAGGCATGATAACGACATACAAAATACTGAAAGGAACTGACAAGGTGGACAAAGACAGGATGTTCCAGAGATGGGACACAGCAACAAGGGGACACAGTTAGAAGTTAAAGACACAGATGAATCACAGGGATGTTATGAAGTATTTCTTCAGCCATGGAGTAGTCAGGAAGTGGAATAGTTTGGGAAGCGATGTAGTGGAGGCAGGATCCATACATAGCTTTAAGCAGAGGTATGATAAAGCTCACGGTTCATGGAAAGTGACCTAGTAGCGACCAGTGAACAGGCAGGGCCAGGAACTTGGACTCGACCCCTGCAACTTCAACTAGGTGAGTACAACTAGGTGAGTACAGACACACACACACACACACACACACACAGCAATAGGAGAGGACGACATGACTCAGCTGACAAATCTTCAGAGAATTGGGTGGTTTGCGAGGGGAAAAGAGCGTCCAGTCAAAGTGATTTTCAAGGCAGAGTCAGCTCGAAACCGGATCCTGCAGGAGAAAGCACGCCTAAGGAACAATCAGGTGTTCCGGAGTGTGTACCTCAACCGAGACAGAACACAAGAAGAAAGGATGACACTGAAAGAGAGAGTGCAACGTCGCAAGGAGGAATGGGAGGCAAGGAAGGTGGAGAACAGGAGAAATCAGGCCCACATGGAAGAACAAACACAACCCCCTCCAGTACCACCCACAGAAGGAACGGAACCATGGCAATCCCAAAACAACCAAACGGCCTAACCCAAAACCCACTCACTGCACCCTCTGCCCCCATCCCCTCAGCACAAACCCCACCCCCACAGAAACCCACAGTAACCCGCACAACCCCCTCTGCATAAACTCCACCCCCACAGTAACCCTCAGTAACCCGTACATCCCTCTCAGCTCAAACCCCACCCCCACAGAAACCCACAGTAACCCACACAATGTACCCTCTCCCCCCATCCCCCTCACCACAAACCCCACCCTCACAGCAACCCACAGCAACTCACACACTGTACCCTCTATCCCCATCCCCCTCACCACAACCCCCTCCCCCATTGTAACCCCCCATAGGCCCTCTTCCCCCATCCCCCTCACCACCACCCCCACCCCCACTGAAACCCCCATAGGCCCTCTGCTCCCACATCCCACACCACAGACCCCCCATCAACCCCCTATAGGCCCCTGTTCCCCCTAACCTACCTCTCTCCCAAGACCACAGTTATTGAAAAGAAGTTGAAGGTTTGGTACACGAACGTGGATGGAATAACGAATAAATGTAAGGAGTGGCACGAAAGAATCAAGGAGTTGTCCCCAGACATCGTAGCGGTTACAGAAACGAAACTCACTGGGATAATAACAGATGCAATCTTCCCACCCGGATATCAGATCCTGAGGAAGGATAGAAGGAGCAGGGGGGGAGGAAGGGTTGCACTACTAATAAAAAATCGGTGGGGTTATCAAGAAATGGAAGGTATGGACGAGATTGGAGAAAGGGATTACATAGTAGGTACAGTTCAGTCAGGGGAACACAAGGTAGTCATTGCAGTTATGCATAACCCACCACAGAACTGCAGGAGGTCAAGAGAGGAATATGATGAATGCAACAGAACAATGGTGGACATTCTAGCTGTGGTGGCAAGAAGGGCCCACTCAAGTAGAGTGAAGTTACTGGTCATGGGTGACTTCAATCACAGGGAGATTGATTGAGAAAAACTGGAGCCACATGGGGGTCCCGAAACATGGAGAGCCAAGATGATGGATGTGGTACTGGCAAATCTCATGCACCAGCATGTTAGGGATACTACCAGAGAGAGAGGGGAAGGATGAACCAGCAAGACTGGACCTCATGTTCACACTGAGTAGCTCAGACATTGAGCACATCACATATGAAACGAAATGATGGACTTTGTAACAACAAAATGCAAGGAGGCAGAGGAAAGGTTTGTTCCCAAGGGTAACAGAAATAATGGGAAGGACAGAACGAGCCCTTGGTTTACCCAAAGGTGCAGGGAGGCAAAAACTAAGTGCTCTAGAGAATGGAAAAAGTACAGAAGGCAAAGGACTCAGGAGAATAAAGAAATTAGTCGACGAGCCAGAAACGAGTACGCACAGATAAAAAGGGAGGCACAGCGGCAGTATGAAAATGACATAGCATCGAAAGCCAAGTCTGACCCGAAACTACTCTACAGCCACATCAGGAGGAAGACAACAGTCAAGGACCAGGTAATCATGCTGAGAAAAGAAGGTGGGGAGCTCACAAGAAATGATCAGGAGGTATGTGAGGAGCTCAACGTGAGATTTCAGGAAGTATTTACAGTGGAGGCTGAAGGGACAACAAGAAGACAAAACAGCAACAAGGGATATACCAACAAGTGTTGGATGAATTACTCACAACCGAGGAGGAGGTGGAGAAGCTCCTAAGTGACCTTGATACCTCAAAGGCGGTGGGACCGGACAACATCTCTCTGTGGGTCCTTAGAGAGGGAGCAGGGACACTACGTGTGCCACTAACCAAAATCTTCAACACTTCCCTTGAAACTGGGCAACTACCTGAAGTGTGGAAGAAGGCAAGTGTAGTCCCCATCTTTAAGAAAAGAGACAGAAATGAAGCACTAAATTATAGACCAGTGTCACTGACGTGTATAGTATGCAAAGTCTTGGAAAAGATTATCAGGAGGAGAGTGGTGGAGCACCTGGAGCGGAACAAGATTATAAACGACAGCCAGCACGGATTCATGGAAGGCAAATCCTGTGTCACAAACCTACTATAGTTATACGACAAGGTAACTGAAATAAGAAATGAGAGGGAGGGGTCGGTTGATTGCATTTTCTTGGACTGCAAAAGGCCTTCGACACAGTTCCTCACAAGAGATTAGTACAGAAGCTAGAGGAACAGGCACATATAACAGGAAGGGCACTGCAATGGATCAGAGAATTCCAAACAGGGAGGCAACACCGAGTCATGGTCCGTGATGAGGTATCACAGTGGGCGCCAGTGACGAGCGGGGTCCAACAGGGGTCAGTCCTGGGACCAGTGCTATTCTTGGTATATATGAACGACATGACGGAAGGGATAGACTCAGAAGTGTCCCTGTTTGCAGATGACGTGAAGTTAATGAGGAGAATTAAATCAGACGCGGACCAGACAGGTCTACAAAGAGACCTGGACAGGCTGGATGTGTGGTCCAGAAACTGGCTCCTAGAATTTAACCCCGCCAAATGCAAAGTCATGAAGATCGGAGGAGGGCAAAGAAGACTGCAGACAGAGTATAGGCTAGGTGGCCAAAGGCTGCAAACCTCACTCAAGGAGAAAGACCTAGGAGTGAATATAATACCAAGTACATGGCCAGAAGTACACATTAACCAGATAACTGCTGCGGCATATGGGCGCTTGGCAAACCTGAGAATAGCGTTCCGGTACCTCAGTAAGGAATCGTTAAAGACTTTATACACTGTGTGCATCAGGCCCATACTTGAGTATGCAGCACCAGTTTGGAACCCACACCTGGTCAAACAGGAGGGCCAGGGGAGACATAATAACGACATACAAAATACTGCATGGAATAGACAAGGTGGACAGAGACAGGATGTTCCAGAGATGGGACACAGAAACAAGGGGTCACAATTGGAAGCTGAAGACTCAGATGAGTCAAAGGGATGTTAGGAAGTATTTCTTCAGTCATAGAGTAGTTAGGAAGTGGAATAGTCTGGCAAGCGATGTAGTGGAGGCAGGAACTATACAAAGTTTTAAGACGAGATATGATAAAGCTCATGGAGCAGGGGGAGAGAGGACCTAGTAGCGGTCGGTGAAGAGGCGGGGCCAGGAGCTGAGTCTCGATCCCAGCAACCACAATTAGGTGAGTACACACACACACACACACACACACACACACACACACACACGCACACACGCACACACACGCACACACACACACACACACACACACACACACACACACACACACACACACACACACACACACACACACACACACACACACACACACATGAGGAGTGGAATGAAAGAATCAGTGAAAAATCCCCAGACATCATAGCAGTCACAGAAACAAAACTCGCTGAGACAATAACAGACACAATCTTCCCAACAGGATATCAGATCCTGAGGAAAGATAGAAGGAGTAGAGGGGGAGGAGGGGTTGCACTGCTCATAAAACACCAATGGGGATTTGAGGAAATGGAAGGCATGGACATGATTGGAGAAAGAGACTACATTGTAGGTACAATTCAGTCCGGAGAACATAAAGTAGTCATTGGAGTGATGTATAACCCACCACAGAACTGGAGGAGGCCGAGAGAGGAGTACGAAGAAAACAACAGGGTGATGGTGGACACACTGGCTGAGGTGGCAAGAAGAGCTCACTCGAGCAGAGCAAAGTTACTGGTAATGGGCGATTTCAACCACAGGGAGATCGACTGGGAAAACTTGGAGCCACATGGGGGTCCCGAAACATGGAGAGCCAAGATGATGGATGTGGTACTTGAAAACCTCATGCATCAACATGTCAGGGACACAACCAGAGAGAGAGGGGAGGATGAGCCAGCAAGACTGGATCTTGTGTTCACCCTGAGCAGTTCAGACATCGAGGACATCACTTACGAGAGGCCCCTTGGAGCTAGCGATCATGTGGTTCTGAGTTTTGACTATATAGTAGAGTTACAAGTGGAGAAGGTAACAGGAACTGAAGGGGACAGGCCAAACTATAAAAGGGGGGACTACACAGGTATGAGAAACTTCCTGCAGGAGGTTCAGTGGGACAGAGAAATGGTAGGAAAATCAGTAAACGAGATGATGGAATATGTGGCAACAAAGTGCAAGGAGGCAGAGGAAAGTTTTGTTCCCAAGGGAAACAGAAATAATAGGAAGACCAAAACGAGTCCCTGGTTTACCCGAAGGTGTAGGGAGGCAAAAACTAAGTGCAACAGAGAATGGAAAAGGTACAGGAGGCATAGGACCCAGGAAAACAAGGAGATTAGTAGAAGAGCCAGAAACGAGTATGCGCAGATAAGGAGGGAGGCCCAGCGACAGTATGAGAACGACATAGCATCGAAAGTCAAATCTGACCCGAAACTGCTGTATAGCCACATTAGGAGGAAGACAACAGTCAAGGACCAGGTGATAAGGCTGAGGAAAGAAGGTGGAGAACTCACAAGAAACGATCAAGAGGTATGTGAGGAGCTCAACACGAGATTTAAGGAAGTATTTACAGTAGAGACAGGAAGGACTCTGGGGGGACAGACCAGATGGGGACACCAACAAGGAATACACCAACAAGTGTTGGACGACATACATACAGATGAGGAGGAGGTGAAGAAACTGCTAAGGGACATCGATACCTCAAAGGCAATGGGACCGGACAACATCTCTCCATGGGTCCTTAGAGAGGGAGCAGATATGTTGTGCGTACCACTTACCACAATCTTCAACACATCCCTGGAAACTGGGCAACTACCTGAGGTATGGAAGACGGCAAATGTAGTTCCCATTTTCAAAAAAGGAGACAGAAAAGAGGCACTAAACTATAGACCTGTGTCATTGACGTGTATAGTATGCAAAATTATGGAGAAGATTATCAGGAGGAGAGTGGTGGAGCACCTGGAACGGAACAGGAGTATAAATGCCAACCAGCACGGATTCACGGAAGGCAAATCCTGTGTCACAAACCTTCTGGAGTTTTACGATAAAATAACAGAAGTAAGACAAGAGAGAGAGGGGTGGGTTGATTGCATCTTCTTGGACTGCAAGAAGGCCTTTGACACAGTTCCTCACAAGAGATTAGTGCAGAAGCTAGAGCATCAGGCGCATATAACAGGAAGAGCACTGCAATGGATCAGAGAATACCTGACAGGGAGGCAACAACGAGTCATGGTACGTAATGATGTATCACAGTGGGCACCTGTGACGAGCGGGGTCCCACAGGGGTCGGTCCTAGGACCAGTGCTATTTTTGGTATATGTGAACGACATGACGGAAGGGTTAGACTCAGAAGTGTCCCTGTTTGCAGATGATGTGAAGTTAATGAGGAGAATTAAATCTGATGAGGACCAGGCAGGACTTCAAAGAGACCTGGACAGACTGGACACCTGGTCCAGCAAATGGCTTCTCGAATTTAATCCTGCCAAATGCAAAGTCATGAAGATAGGGGAAGGGCACAGAAGACCACAGACAGAGTATAGGCTAGGTGGCCAAAGACTGCAAACCTCACTCAAGGTGAAAGATCTTGGGGTGAGTATAACACCGAACATGTCTCCGGAAGCACACATCAATCAGATAACTGCTGCAGCATATGGGCGCCTGGCAAACCTGAGAACAGCATTCCGACACCTTAGTAAGGAATCATTCAAGACACTGTACACCGTGTATGTCAGGCCCATACTGGAGTATGCAGCACCTGTTTGGAACCCGCACTTGATAAAGCACTTCAAGAAACTAGAGAAAGTACAAAGGTTTGCAACAAGGTTAGTTCCAGAGCTAAGGGGAATGTCCTATGAAGAAAGATTAAGGGAAATCGGCCTGACGACACTGGAGGACAGGAGGGTCAGGGGAGACATGATAACGACATATAAAATACTGCGTGGAATAGACAAGGTGGACAAGGACAGGATGTTCCAGGGAGGGGACACAGAAACAAGAGGCCACAATTGGAAGTTGAAGACACAAATGAGTCAGAGAGATAGTAGGAAGTATTTCTTCAGTCATAGAGTTGTAAGGCAGTGGAATAGCCTAGAAAATGACGTAGTGGAGGCAGGAACCATACACAGTTTTAAGACGAGGTTTGATAAAGCTCATGGAGCGGGGAGAGAGAGGGTCTAGTAGCAACCGGTGAAGAGGCGGGGCCAGGAGCTAGGACTCGACCCCTGCAACCACAAATAGGTGAGTACAAATAGGTGAGTACACACACACACACACACACACACACACACACACACACACACACACACACACACACATATAAAATACTGCGTGGAATAGACAGGGTGGACAAAGACAGGATGTTCCAGGGAGGGGACACAGAAACAAGAGGCCACAATTGGAAGTTGAAGACACAAATGAGTCAGAGAGATATTAGGAAGTATTTCTTCAGTCATAGAGTTGTCAGGCAGTGGAATAGCCTAGAAAATGACGTAGTGGGGGCAGGAACCATACACAGTTTTAAGACGAGGTTTGATAAAGCTCATGGAGCGGGGAGAGAGAGGGCCCAGTAGCAACCGGTGAAGAGGCGGGGCCAGGAGCTAAGACTCGACCCCTGCAACCACAAATAGGTGAGTACACACGTACACACACACACACACACACACACACACACACACACACACACACACACACACACACACACACACACACACACACACACACACACACACACACAAACGGAGGCTTCTTTTTTTATTTGTAAAGGTCGTGGTGGGTACATGGTGGGTCGTTGTGTGTTGTGCCCACGGCCCAGGGGGGGCCATCCCACGAGAGGGAGAACTAGTAGGCCTTCTGTTTTGCTGCTAGGCCGCTGTGAGAGTGATAGCGTGTGGGACCAGCTTCCCACAGACCTGGAGTAGGCCCAGAGGGCAGCACCTTAGTGCTGCGAAATATGAGCTAAGCTGGCAGACAGCATGACTGTCTGTGCAGACAGTACAGGTTGTCTACACACACACACACACACACACACACACACACACACACACACACACACACAGGAGCTAAGACTCGACCCCTGCAACCACAAATAGGTGAGTACAAATAGGTGAGTACACACACAAACTAGAGAGACTAGTCGAAGAGCCAGAAACGAGTATGCACAGATAAGGAGGGAGGCCCAGCGACAGTACGAAAACGACATAGCATCGAAAGCCAAGTCTTACCCAAAACTGCTGTATAGCCACATTAGGAGGAAGACAAGAGTCAAAGACCAGGTGATCAGGCTGAGGAAAGAAGGTGGAGAACTCGCCAGAAGCGATCAAGAGATATGTAAAGAGTTCAACAAGAGATTTAAGAAAGTATTTACAGTGGAGACAGGAAGGCCTCTGGGTGGACAGAACAGAGGGGTATGCCGACAAGAAATATACCAACAAGTGTTGGATGACATACACACAACTGAGGAGGAGATGAAGAACCTGCTAAGGGCCCTTGATACCTCAAACGCAATGGTACCAGACAACATCTCCCCGTGGGTCCTTAGAGAGGGAGAAGAAATGCTGTGTGTGCAACTAACCACAATCTTAAACACATCCCATGAAACTGGGCGACTACCTGAGGTATGAAAGACAGCAAATGTAGTACCCATATTTTAAAAAAAAGAGACAGAAAAGAGGCACTAAACTATAGACCAGTGTCGCTGACGTGTATAGTATGCAAAGTCATGGAGAAGATTATCAGGAGAGTGGTGGAGCACCTGGAACGGAACAAGAGTATAAACTCCAACCAGCACAGATTTAAGGAAGGCAAATCCTGTGTCACAAACCTACTGGAGTTTTGTGATAAAGTAACAGAAGTAAGACACGAGAGAGAGAAGTGGGTTGAGTGCATCTTCTTGGAATGCAAGAAGGCCTTCGACACTGTTCCTCACAGGAGATTGATGCAGAAGCTAGAGAATCAGGCGCGTATAACAGGAAGGGCACTACAATGGATCAAAGAATACCTGACAGGGAAGCAACAACGAGTCATGGTACGTGTTGAGGTATCACAGTGGGCGCCTGTGACGAGCGGGGTCCCACAGGGGTCCGCCCTAGAGCCAGTGCTATTTCTGGTATATGTGAATGACATGATGGAAGGGTTAGACTCAGAAGTGTCCCTGTTCGCAGATGATGTGAAGATAATGAGGAGAATTAAATCGGCTGGGGATCGGGAAGGACTTCAAAGACACCTGGACAGGCTGGACACTTAGTCCAGCAACTGGCTTCTAGAATTTAACCCCGCCAAATGCAAAGTCATGAAGATCGGGGAAGGGCAAAGAAAACTGCAGACAGAGTATAGGCTAGGTGGCCAAAGACTGCAATTCTCACTCAAGGAGAAAGATCTTGGGGTGAGTATAACACCGAGCATATCTCTGGAAGCACACATCAACCAGATAATTGCTGCAGGATAAGGGCGCCTGGCAAACCTGAGAATAGCGTTCCGATACCTTAGTAAGGAATCGTTCAAGACACTATACACCGTGAACGTCATGCACATACTGGAGCATGCAGGACCTGTTTGGAACCCACACTTGATCAAGCACGTCAAGAAATTAGAGAAAGTGCAAAGGTTTGCGACAAGGTTAGTTCCAGAGCTAAGGGAAATGTCCTACTAAGAAAGGTTAAGGGAAATTGGCTTGACGACACTGGAGGACAGGAGGGTTAGGGGAGACATGGTAACGACATACAAAATACTGCGTGGAATAGACAAGGTGGACAGAGACAGGATGTTCCAGAAAGGGGACACAGAAACAAGGGGTCACAATTGGAAGTTGAAGACCCAGATGAGTCAAAGGGATGTTAGGAAGTATTTCTTCAGTCATAGAGTTGTCAGGAAGTGGAATAGCCTATCAAGTGAGGTAGTGGAGGCAGGAACCATACATAGCTTTAAGATGAGGCATGATGAAGCTCATGGAGCAGGGAGAGAGGACCGAGTAGCACTCAGTGAAGAGGCGGGGCCAGGAGCTGAGTCTCGACCCCTGCAACCAAAATTAGGTGAGTACAATTAGGTGAGTACACACTCTACACACACACACACACACAGACACACAGACACAAACAAACACACACACACACACACACACACACACACACACACACACACACACACACACACACACACACGCACACACACTCACACACACACACACACACACACACACACACACACACACACACACACACACACACGTTACACACATACACACACACACACACACACACTACACACACACACACACACACACACGCACACACACACACACACACACACACACACACACACACACACACACACACACACACACACACACACACACCGTACACCGTGTACGTTAGGCCCATATTGGAGTATGCGGCTCCAGTTTGGAACCCACACTTAGCCAAGCACGTAAAGAAACTAGAGAAAGTGCAAAGGTTTGCAGCAAGACTAGTCCCAGAGCTAAGAGGTATGTCCTACGAGGAGAGGTTAAGGGAAATCAACCTGACGACACTGGAGGACAGGAGAGATAGGGGGGACATGATAACGACATACAAAATACTGAGAGGAATTGACAAGGTGGACAAAGACAGGATGTTCCAGAGATTGGACACAGTAACAAGGGGACACAGTTGGAAGTTGAAGACACAGATGAATCACAGGGATGTTAGGAAGTATTTCTTCAGCCACAGAGTAGTCAATAAGTGGAATAGTTTGGGAAGCGATGTAGTGGAGGCAGGATCCATACATAGCTTTAAGCAGAGGTATGATAAAGCTCACGGTTCAGAGAGAGTGACCTAGTAGCGATCAGTGAAGAGGCGGGGCCAGGAGCTCGGACTCGACCCCCGCAACCTCAACTAGGTGAGTACACACACACACACTACACACACTACACACACACTACACACACACTACAAACACACACACACACACACACACACACACTACACACACACACACACACACACACACACACACACACACACAACTCACACACTACAAACACACTACACACACACACACACACACACACTACACACACACACACACACACACACACACACACACACACACACACACACACACACACACACACACACACACACACACACACACACACACACACACTACACACACACACACACACACACACACACACACACACACACACACACACACACACACACACACACACACACACACACACACACACACACACACACACACACACACACACACACACACACACACACACACACACACAGGGAAGCAGCAACGAGTCATGGTACGTGAAGAGGTATCACAGTGGGCGCCTGTTACGAGCGGGGTCCCACAGGGGTCAGTTCTAGGATCAGTGCTATTTTTGATATATGTGAACGACATGATGGAAGGAATAGACTCTGAAGTGTCCCTGTTCGCAGATGATGTGAAGTTGATGAGAAGAATTAAATCGGACGAGGATGAGGCAGGACTGCAAAGAGACCTGGACAGGCTCGACATGTGGTCCAGCAACTGGCTTCTCGAATTCAATCCAGCCAAATGCAAAGTCATGAAGATTGGGGAGGGGCAAAGAAGACCGCAGACAGAGTATAGGCTAGGTGGACAAAGACTACAGACCTCACTCAGGGAGAAAGACCTTGGGGTGACCATAATACCGAGCACATCACCGGAGGCACACATCAACCAAATAACCGCTGCAGCATACGGGCGCCTGGCAAACCTGAGAATAGCGTTCCGATACCTTAATAAGGAATCGTTCAAGACACTGTACACTGTGTATGTTAGGCCCATACTGGAGTATGCAGCACCAGTCTGGAACCCACACCTGGTCAAGCACGTCAAGAAGTTAGAGAAAGTACAAAGGTTTGCAACAAGGCTAGTCCCAGAGCTCAAGGGAATGTCGTACGAGGAAAGGTTAAGGGAAATCGGACTGACGACACTGGAGGACAGAAGGGTCAGGGGAGACATGATAACGACATACAAGATACTGCGGGGAATAGACAAGGTGGACAGAGAGAGTATGTTCCAGAGAGGGGACACAGGGACAAGGGGTCACAACTGGAAGCTGAAGACTCAGACGAGTCACAGGGACGTTAGGAAGTATTTCTTCAGTCATAGAGTTGTCAGCAAGTGGAATAGCCTAGCAAGTGAAGTAGTGGAGGCAGGAACCATACATAGTTTTAAGAAGAGGTATGACAAAGCTCAGGAAGCAGAGAGAGAGAGGATCCAGTAGCGATCAGTGAAGAGGCGGGGCCAGGAGCTGAGTCTCGACCCCTGCAACCACAATTAGGTGAGTACAATTAGGTGAGTACACACACACACACACACACACACACACACACACACACACACACACACACACTACACACACACACACACACACACACACACACTCACACACTACACACACACACACACACACACACACACACACACACACACTACACACACACACACACACACACTACACACACACACACACACACACACACACACTACACACACACACACTACACACACACACACACACTACACACACACACACACACACAACTACACACACACACACACACACACTACACACACACACACACACACACACACTACACACACACACACACACACACACACACACACACACACACACACACACACACACACACACACACACTACACACACACACACTACACACACACACACACAAACACTACACACACACACACACACACACACACACACACACACACACGATTAAAGGCTACCTGTCCAACAGAAAATCGTCTGTGTTGTTCCAGGGACATAGAAGTGTAACTAAAGACTTTGAATTAGGAACCCCACAGGGAGGTGTGCTCAGTCCCACACTGTTCAATATTCTAATTAATGCATTACTTAATGCTATGCCTAGTCAGTCCCATAATTATGTGATTAGTTTTGCTGATGATATAATGATTCACACCACCGGATTCTCCAACACCCAAAACATTCTTAATCATGTACTAGCCTCGTGTCAGGACCTGGGGTTGATAATCTCTACTGATAAAACAAAGATACTCAATAGGCGTCCTCCTCGACAGAGTCACAGTTCGTCAGATCCAATTGCATGATGGGTCTCTTCTAGAATATGTAAGCAGATACAGGTATCTAGGCTTTGAGGTTCCACTACTTGGACCTGTTGTAACAAGACTTTGTCGCCTATACAAAGAACGACTAAGAGCACTTAGAGTTGTGGCAGGGCTTCACCCCAGGTATGGTGCTAATGTTAAAATTGTGAAAATGATGTATCTTGCTTATATTAGATCATTGGTTGATTATGCTGCGCCACTACTTGCTCTTGTGTCTGACTGGAAGCTTGGAGGGCTGGAAAAACTGCAGAACGAAGCAATGAGGATCATCCTAGGATGCCCTCGTACTGCCAAAATTTTAAATATGCAAAAAGAACTTGATATTCCAAGCATCAGAGATCGTGTTACTGAAAGAAATATCCTAATTGGGGTTAATATGCTCAGGCAAGCTCATTCAAACCCCTGCACAGAAGCCCTTCAAACTTTCCTCAGCACTGGTGAACACTCCTCCAGATGGATCGAAAAGACTGGAACCGACCTCCGCATGAATCAGATACATGATCTATGTCAAGTAAGGCAACAGCGGCACTTCTCCGCTCCATGGAATATTACCCCATTCCAAACTACCATTCCT
>NC_091323.1:8638677-8663677 GCF_038502225.1 Cherax quadricarinatus | reverse complement strand
TTGCAATTGTCAGGTCACGTCGGAGTAAACTAGGTCAGGTAAGGTTAGGATAGGTTAGGTCAGGTTAGCGGAGGGTAGACTAGATTAGATTTTTTTTTTCCTTGACTTTGACATTTTCTCCTATATTATTTTTCTTATATTCTAGCGGACGGCGGGCACCAACAACTAGACTGAATAGGTCAGTAACCAAAAGGCCTGGCCTGGTCTAGGACTGGGCCGCTGGGGCTTTAACCCCCTGGAAGCGACTACAGGTGACCTACAGGTAACTCCTCGCTCTGAATAATTCACAAGGATTTATCGTGAAACGTGCAACAAAACTGATACAAAAGTTAATTTTTCGCTTACGGAAAATTTCTCGTCAGTTCCTGAAGCCTGAAAAAAAGGTTGGCAAGCATTTTCCTCACTGTTTTCATCCCATTGTTAGAGAGTTTTCAAAAACAGATGATGTTACCTTCGTCAGGAAACGGGACAAGTGTTTTCTGAAAGGGGTTTGTTATATAATACCCGCCAACTGGAGATTTTCGTCACATGACTGAGGCTTTCCGCGGGTTTACCGCTCCACCCTATAAAGATGACATCATGTTTGTGCGCCTTCCCATATTTACTCCACTACTCCCTTCATGTGAGGTGCTTTGTTGGTGAAGGGCTCTTGATCCATTGGATTGGACTTACTCCTCTTTCTCGACGGCCAGAGAGCCCTGTAAATATCTCAACTACTGCTTTCTCTTTACTCAGCTCAGATCTGACAGCCTCCTATTCACCAAGAGCTGTATGATCTATACAGGTTTAGCGCTCCCTCTTGAATATAGTAATAATAACAATGTGTATCCACTACCCCATCATCAGTCTCTTCCTCGCCCCTTTCCTCTCTTTCTTTCTTTCCCCCTCCCCTCCACACCCCTAGCCCCACCCCCTCCCTGGGCTTCATTTAGGGTGCTATAACGGTGTTGTCCTATGAGAACGACAAAACATTGTTCTGGTGTAGTATAGGGAAGGCAGCAGTGTTGTGCGGGTGGCAGTCTCCTCCACACTGCTCTATCATGAACCTCCTCAGGTCTCTCTATATCTTCAGCGCCTACATCGCCACTGTCCTCTGTGTCATGGCCTCCCCAGCACACACACAACCTCGTGAGCTGTGGCAGAAACCTACTGACGGAGGCAGCGACGTGGTGACTCAGCTTCTGGTGACGCTGGTGGAAGTGGCTCGCTCCACTACCTACTCGAATCTCCTGGCCCTCAACATCACAAATGTTATAATCCTCGGTCTCGCCACTCTCGCCTTCTTAAGCTACTTCGGCTTCATTGATATGAGCCTTGGTAGGTCTGTGGACGGACCCTGGGGAGTAGATGTGTCCGCCGGCACCAGAGTCGTGGCTTCTCTCACTCCACTCGTCCATCAAGCCTTCCTTGTCTACAAGGAACTCCAGACCGTGTAGAATATGTCAGTAAGTATTTTTTATCCACACTGAATGTCACGTGAATAACGTAAATGTGCAACATCATCGTTTGGATATCTTGTGTTGCACAAGTGTCTTATTTTGTGTTGCACAAGTGTCTTATCTTGTGTTGCACAAGTGTCTTATCTTGTGTTGCATAAGTGTCTTATTTATCTCCGTCACTTATATGCAACATTAATACAACACTGAATGACAGACACAAGCTTAGCTTCTCATTATTTATTATAATTATTATTATTATTATTATTATTATTATTATTATTATTATTATTATTATTATTATTGTTGTTGTTGTTATAATTCTTGACCCATGGGAACATAGAGTGCATGAGAAACGGGAGGAAATCAAAATTCATCCGAAGATGGGAAGGGAAGGGAAGGGAAGGGAAGGGAAGAGAAGGGAAGGGAAGAGAAAGGAAGGGAAGAGAAGGGAAGGGAAGAGAAAGGAAGGGAAGAGAAGGGAAGGGAAGAGAAAGGAAGGGAAGAGAAGGGAAGGGAAGAGAAAGGAAGGGAAGAGAAGGGAAGGGAAGAGAAAGGAAGGGAAGAGAAGGGAAGGGAAGTTCCAGTTACTTGGATTACAAATTTTAGGAACTACCAGTGAAGCATTTTCCATTGAAAGATGGTTAAGTATACTTGGCTAGGATGAAACTAGTGGAAACTACTAGACTGCCGTTCATAACTACTAGACTGCCGTTCATAACTACTAGACTGCCGTTCATAACTACTAGACTGCCGTTCATAACTACTAGACTGCCGTTCATAACTACTAGACTGTCTTTCATAACTACTAGACTGCCGTTCATAACTACTAGACTGCCGTTCATAACTACTAGACTGCCGTTCATAACTACTAGACTGTCTTTCATAACTACTAGACTGTCGTTCATAACTACTAGACTGTCTTTCATAACTACTAGACTGTCGTTCATAACTACTAGACTGCCGTTCATAACTACTAGACTGCCGTTCATAACTACTAGACTGTCTTTCATAACTACTAGACTGTCGTTCATAACTACTAGACTGTCTTTCATAACTACTAGACTGTCGTTCATAACTACTAGACTGCCGTTCATAACTACTAGACTGCCGTTCATAACTACTAGACTGTCTTTCATAACTACTAGACTGTCGTTCATAACTACTAGACTGCCGTTCATAACTACTAGACTGTCTTTCATAACTACTAGACTGTCGTTCATAACTACTAGACTGCCGTTCATAACTACTAGACTGTCGTTCATAACTACTAGACTGCCGTTCATAACTACTAGACTGTCGTTCATAACTACTAGACTGTCGTTCATAACTACTAGACTGTCGTTCATAACTACTAGACTGCCGTTCATAACTACTAGACTGCCGTTCATAACTACTAGACTGCCGTTCATAACTACTAGACTGCCGTTCATAACTACTAGACTGCCGTTCATAACTACTAGACTGTCGTTCATAACTACTAGACTGTCTTTCATAACTACTAGACTGTCGCTCATAACTACTAGACTGTCGTTTATAACTACTAGACTGTCGTTCATAACTACTAGACTGCCGTTCATAACTACTAGACTGTCGTTCATAACTACTAGACTGTCTTTCATAACTACTAGACTGTCGCTCATAACTACTAGACTGTCGTTTATAACTACTAGACTGTCGTTCATAACTACTAGACTGCCGTTCATAACTACTAGACTGTCGTTCATAACCACTAGACTGCCGTTCATGACTACTAAACTACCGTTCATAACTACTAGACTGCCGTTCATAACTACTAGACTGCCGTTCATAACTACTAGACTGCCGTTGATAACTACTAGACTGCCGTTCATAACTACTAGACTGCCGTTCATAACTACTAGACTGCCGTTCATAACTACTAGGCTGTCGTTCATAACTACTAGACTGTCGTTCATAACTACTAGACTGCCGTTCATAACTACTAGACTGTCATTCGTAACTACTAGACTGCCGTTCATAACAACTAGACTGCCGTTCATAACTACTAGACTGCCGTTCATAACTACTAGACTGCCGTTCAAAACTACTAGACTGTCGTTCATAACTACTAGACTGCCGTTCATAACTACTAGACTACCGTTCATAACTAGTAGACTGCCGTTCATAACTACTAGACTGCCGTTCATAACTACTAGACTGCCGTTCATAACTACTAGACTGCCGTTCATAACTACTAGACTGCCGTTCATAACTACTAGACTGCCGTTCATAACTACTAGACTGTCATTCGTAACTACTAGACTGCCGTTCATAACAACTAGACTGCCGTTCATAACTACTAGACTGCCGTTCATAACTACTAGACTGCCGTTCAAAACTACTAGACTGTCGTTCATAACTACTAGACTGCCGTTCATAACTACTAGACTACCGTTCATAACTAGTAGACTGCCGTTCATAACTACTAGACTGCCGTTCATAACTACTAGACTGCCGTTCATAACTACTAGACTGCCGTTCATAACTACTAGACTGCCGTTCATAACTACTAGACTGCCGTTCATAACTACTAGACTGCCGTTCATAACTACTAGATTGCCGTTCATAACTACTAGACTGCCGTTCATAACTACTAGACTGCCGTTCATAACTATTAGACTGTCGTTCATAACTACTAGACTGCCGTTCATAACTACTAGACTGTCGTTCATAACTACTAGACTGCCGTTCATAACTACTAGACTGTCGTTCATAACTGCTAGACTGCCGTTCATAACTACTAGACTGTCTTTCATAACTACTAGACTGTCGCTCATAACTACTAGACTGTCGTTCATAATTACTAGACTGCCGTTCATAACTACTAGACTGCCGCTCATAACTACTAGACTGTCGTTCATAACTACTAGACTGTCGTTCATAACTACTAGACTGCCGTTCATAACTACTAGACTGTCGTTCATAACTACTAGACTGCCGTTCATAACTACTAGACTGTCGTTCATAACTACTAGACTGTCGTTCATAACTACTAGACTGTCGTTCATAACTACTAGACTGTCATTCATAACTACTAGACTGCCGTTCATAACTACTAGACTGCCGTTCATAACTAATAGACTGTCGCTCATAACTACTAGACTGTCGTTCATAACTACTAGACTGTCGTTCATAACTACTAGACTGTCGTTCATAACTACTAGACTGTCGTTCATTACTAGACTGTCGTTCATAACTACTAGACTGTCGTTCATAACTACTAGACTACCGTTCATAACTACTAGACTGCCGTTCATAACTACTAGACTGCCGTTCATAACTACTAGACAGTCGTTCATAACTACTAGACTGCCGTTCATAACTAATAGACTGTCGCTCATAACTACTAGACTGTCGTTCATAACTACTAGACTGTCGTTCATAACTACTAGACTGTCGTTCATAACTACTAGACTGTCGTTCATTACTAGACTGTCGTTCATAACTACTAGACTGTCGTTCATAACTACTAGACTGCCGTTCATAACTACTAGACTGCCGTTCATAACTACTAGACTACCGTTCATAACTACTAGACTGCCGTTCATAACTACTAGACTGCCGTTCATAACTACTAGAATGCCGTTCATAACTACTAGACTGTCTTTCATAACTACTAGACTCGCTCATAACTACTAGACTGTCGTTCATAACTACTAGACTGCCGTTCATAACTACTAGACTGTCGTTCATAACTACTAGACTGTCTTTCATAACTACTAGACTGTCGCTCATAACTACTAGACTGTCGTTTATAACTACTAGACTGTCGTTCATAACTACTAGACTGCCGTTCATAACTACTAGACTGTCGTTCATAACCACTAGACTGCCGTTCATGACTACTAAACTACCGTTCATAACTACTAGACTGCCGTTCATAACTACTAGACTGCCGTTCATAACTACTAGACTGCCGTTCATAACTACTAGACTGCCGTTCATAACTACTAGACTGCCGTTCATAACTACTAGACTGCCGTTCATAACTACTAGGCTGTCGTTCATAACTACTAGACTGTCGTTCATAACTACTAGACTGCCGTTCATAACTACTAGACTGTCATTCGTAACTACTAGACTGCCGTTCATAACAACTAGACTGCCGTTCATAACTACTAGACTGCCGTTCATAACTACTAGACTGCCGTTCAAAACTACTAGACTGTCGTTCATAACTACTAGACTGCCGTTCATAACTACTAGACTACCGTTCATAACTAGTAGACTGCCGTTCATAACTACTAGACTGCCGTTCATAACTACTAGACTGCCGTTCATAACTACTAGACTGCCGTTCATAACTACTAGACTGCCGTTCATAACTACTAGACTGCCGTTCATAACTACTAGACTGTCATTCGTAACTACTAGACTGCCGTTCATAACAACTAGACTGCCGTTCATAACTACTAGACTGCCGTTCATAACTACTAGACTGCCGTTCAAAACTACTAGACTGTCGTTCATAACTACTAGACTGCCGTTCATAACTACTAGACTGCCGTTCATAACTACTAGACTGCCGTTCATAACTACTAGATTGCCGTTCATAACTACTAGACTGCCGTTCATAACTACTAGACTGTCGTTCATAACTACTAGACTGCCGTTCATAACTACTAGACTGTCGTTCATAACTGCTAGACTGCCGTTCATAACTACTAGACTGTCTTTCATAACTACTAGACTGTCGCTCATAACTACTAGACTGTCGTTCATAATTACTAGACTGCCGTTCATAACTACTAGACTGCCGCTCATAACTACTAGACTGTCGTTCATAACTACTAGACTGTCGTTCATAACTACTAGACTGCCGTTCATAACTACTAGACTGTCGTTCATAACTACTAGACTGCCGTTCATAACTACTAGACTGTCGTTCATAACTACTAGACTGTCGTTCATAACTACTAGACTGTCGTTCATAACTACTAGACTGTCATTCATAACTACTAGACTGCCGTTCATAACTACTAGACTGCCGTTCATAACTAATAGACTGTCGCTCATAACTACTAGACTGTCGTTCATAACTACTAGACTGTCGTTCATAACTACTAGACTGTCGTTCATTACTAGACTGTCGTTCATAACTACTAGACTGTCGTTCATAACTACTAGACTGCCGTTCATAACTACTAGACTGCCGTTCATAACTACTAGACTGCCGTTCATAACTACTAGACTACCGTTCATAACTACTAGACTGCCGTTCATAACTACTAGACTGCCGTTCATAACTGCTAGACTGTCGTTCATAACTACTAGACTGTCGTTCATAACTACTAGACTGTCGTTCATAACTACTAGACTGCCGTTCATAACTACTAGACTGTCGTTCATAACTACTAGACTGCCGTTCATAACTATTAGACTGTCGTTCATAACTGCTAGACTGCCGTTCATAACTACTAGACTGCCGTTCATAACTCCTAGACTGTCGTTCATAACTAATAGACTGTCGCTCATAACTACTAGACTGTCGTTCATAATTACTAGACTGCCGTTCATAACTACTAGACTGCCGCTCATAACTACTAGACTGTCGTTCATAACTACTAGACTGTCGTTCATAACTACTAGACTGTCGTTCATAACTACTAGACTGCCGTTCATAATTACTAGACTGTCGCTCATAACTACTAGACTGTCGTTCATAACTACTAGATTGTCGTTCATTACTAGACTGTCGTTCATAACTACTAGACTACCGTTCATATCTACTAGACTGTCGTTCATAACTACTAGACTGTCGTTCATAACTACTAGACTGCCGTTCATAACTACTAGACTGCCGTTCATAACTACTAGACTGCCGTTCATAACTACTAGACTGTCGTTCATAACTACTAGACTGTCGTTCATAACTACTAGACTACCGTTCATAACTACTAGACTGCCGTTCATAACTACTAGACTGTCGTTCATAACTACTAGACTGCCGTTCATAACTACTAGACTGCCGTTCATAACTACTAGACTGTCGTTCATAACTACTAGACTGTCGTTCATAACTACTAGACTGCCGTTCGAAACTACTATCCTGCCGTTCATTACTAATAGGCTACCGTTCCAATCCACTAGACTTCCGTTCCAATGTTTTCTTATCTTGACGCAGTGATGACACTCTTGGACTGTGTTATGAGTTCTGATATTGACAAGTAGGTGGATCGCCAGCGCACTCAGCTCACACAATGAGGTCCTGGGATCTAATTCCCGGTACGGCTGGAAAATATTAAGACGTGTTTCCATGAGATACCTGATGTCCCTCTTCACCCATCAGTAAAATAGGTACCTGGGTGTTAGTCGACTGGTGTGGGTCGCATCCTGGGACAAGATTGACCTAATTTGCTCTAAATGTTCAGCATAACAAGCTGCTTTCTATATAGTAGTATGTCAGTGATGTCAACTAGGACTATATACCTTGTACATGTACTTGTAGAAATAAAAACTAGCTAACCTGACTTAGATTCTGCGTCCCCGGATTATTGATTAATAATTAACTGGTCGGAAAGTACAGTGCTTGCACTCGAAAACAGGGGGAGGGATGTTTGCAGTTTTGAACCGTATATCGGCACGCCTCTGGCGAGACAGTGATGGAGTGAGTGATGCTGGAAGTGTTTCTTCTTTTCTGGGTCACCTGCCTTGATGGGAAACGGCCGATGTGTTAAAATTAAATGCTTGTCAGGTGACGCAGAAATAACAGTTGCTGACCCGTGAAACATTGTGTTTCCTCCATGTGTTCATATATGGATGGAGAATAAAAAGCACAATACCGTGATGGGAACAACACACAAATAACCCGCACATAGGAGAGAGAAGTTCTGAAGACGTTTCGGTCCGACTTGGACCATTTACAAGTCGGACCGAAACGTCATCATAAGCTTCTCTTTCCCATGTGCGGGTTATTTGTGTAATATATGGACGAACCGTCGCCCCTGGTTCATTAATTGGCAGCCAGTTTGTGTCATTAATCAGTCGGTGGCAACTATGGAGTTAGCGACACTTGTTGTGAGTCTTGCAGGATAGAGACGCTGGCTCTGGCAGTTACCTCAATGAGAGGAGCTATTCTTGGCTTAATTGACTTTGCTAACATTGTCGTAATTGTCCCCACTATTTACTCGGGTCATTATCATAATATAGCATTATTGATCGACCTGAATGATCCACCACAGACTATGTATAGACTATGTCACTAATTTTGGCATTATTAGCTGATGATTTACTCAAATTTATCCAGCTAAGACTTCTATATCTGACTTGATAAGCCCAACTAACATTAATCTGGTAGCAGACTACTCATGCTGAATTGTAGACTTACAGCCCAGAAGGCTATTTTAATACACAACCAGCACAGAGAAACTTCTGACAATGTTTTGGTTTGACTTGGACCATTGTCTAGTCACACACTAACACACGAAGGTAAGGGAGCCTGTACTTATACGAGAGGAGGGCAGGGACGGGAGAAAGAGTGGTAGAGAGCAGGGACGGGAGAAAGAGTGGTAGAGAGCAGGGACGGGACAGAGAGGTAGAGGGCAGGGACGGGAGAAAGAGTGGTAGAGAGCAGGGACGGGACAGAAGGTAGAGGGAGATAGAGAGCAGGTAGAACAGGAGGGACAGAGAGGTAGAGGGCAGGGACGGGAGAAAGAGTGGTAGAGAGCAGGGACGGGACAGAGAGGTAGAGGGCAGGGACGGGAGAAAGAGAGGTAGAAGGCAGGGACGGGACAGAGAGGTAGAGGGCAGGGACGGGAGAAAGAGAGATAGAGAGCAGGGACAGGAGAAAGAGAGTTAGAGGGCAGGGACGTGAGAAAGAGAGTTAGAGAGCAGGGACGGGACAGAGAGGTAGAGGGCAGGGACGGGAGAAAGAGAGATAGAGGGCAGGGACGGTAGAAGCAACAGAGAGATAGAGGGCAGAGAGACAGGGTACAGGCAGACAAGAGAGGTAGAGGGCAGGAGACAGAGGGTAGAGGGCAAGAGAGGTAGAGGGCAGGGACGGGAGAAAGAGAGATAGAGGGCAGGGACGGGAGAAAGAGAGATAGAGAGCAGGGACAGGAGAAAGAGAGGTAGAGGGCAGGGACGGGAGAAAGAGAGATAGAGGGCAGGGACGGGAGAAAGAGAGGTAGAAGGCAGGGACAGGAGAAAGAGTGGTAGAGGGCAGGGAGGAGACAGAGAGGTAGAGGGCAGGGACAGGAGAAAGAGGTAGAGGGCAGGGACTGGAGACAGAGAGGTAGAGGGCAGGGACGGGAGAAAGAGGTAGAGGGCAGGGACGGGAGAAAGAGAGATAGAGAGCAGGGACAGGAGAAAGAGAGGTAGAGGGCAGGGACGTGAGAAAGAGAGGTAGAGGGCAGGGACGGGAGAAAGAGAGGTAGAGGGCAGGGACGGGAGAAAGAGAGGTAGAGGGCAGGGACTGGAGAAAGAGGTAGAGGGCAGGGACGGGAGAGAGGTAGAGGGCAGGGACGGGAGAGAGGTAGAGAGCTAAAAGTCCAAGTCGGGCCGAAGTGATACACTAAGTTCCTTTCTCCCATGTGCGAATTATTTTATTGGTAAGATAAGATTTCGTTTGGATTTTTAACCCCGGAGGGTTAGCCACCCAGGATAACCCAAGAAAGTCAGTGCGTCATCGAGGACTGTCTAACTTATTTCCATTGGGGTCCTTAATCTTGTCCCCCAGGATGCGACCCACACCAGTCGACTAACACCCAGGTACCTATTTGCTGCTAGGTGAACAGGACAACAGGTGTAAGGAAACGTGTCGAAATGTTTCCACCCGCCGGGAATCGAACCCGGGCCCTCCGTGTGTGAAGCGGGAGCTTTAGCCACCAGGCCACCGGGCCTGGTGTAGTGTTCCTGTTACGGTATTGTGCCTTTTTTTCTTTAAGGATATTTTAAAATACACATGAGTTAAAAATGGCTTGTATAGGACCCTCTTGAGTGAGTGCAGAGAATAATATAGTGACTTCAACTTGTATGGAAGAAATTACAGAGAATAATGAA
Source organism: Cherax quadricarinatus (assembly GCF_038502225.1). Taxonomy (NCBI): domain Eukaryota; kingdom Metazoa; phylum Arthropoda; class Malacostraca; order Decapoda; family Parastacidae; genus Cherax; species Cherax quadricarinatus. The sequence goes on along the minus strand of NC_091323.1, from coordinate 8,653,220 downwards.
GGACAGGTCAGCATTAATCTTCGTTGAGGACACCTTCACAGGGGTTGCGATGGGCTTTTGATCTTAGGACTAGGAGCCACCTTCCTTAACCCTGCCTCACCTTCCGTTACCTAGACACTATATAACCCCTCATGGATATAACGTTTCACCATTAACAGAATAAAAATCCGATATCCCAGTACAAATGTATTTTTTTCTGTCTCAGAAATTATCACCTTTCTATCACAATAGTCAGAAATTATCACATTTAAGTCAAAAAATTAATTTCAGATGTACTGACGACTTCTCAACAGATATTAACTTCACATGAAGCATAAATGGTACTGAGGACAGCACCGACACCATTAACCCTTTACCAGGCGTGGTAAAGGGTAATTACCCCTTTACCAGGCCTGGTGAAAGGTAATTACCCCTTTCCAGTCCTGGTAAAGGGTTTAAATTAGGGAAATCACAGCTACCCAGACGAAGATGGACTGGAACAGCGACTGAGATATGCTAAGAGCTGCCACTTCAAGAGTTTACATCTTAGTATTACCCATACGGGTCTGACGCTTCTTCATGAATATAATATCTTAATACCGCAAGCCGTCGTCGTCTCCGGCTCAAATTTCATTACTGTCAGAAGACTGTAGCTGGACCAAGAAGTGTGGTGAAGCAGCTATGTAACCCCGATAACATGCACCAGCATGCCACAGCTATGTAACCCCGGTAACATGGACCAGCATGCCACAGCTATGTAACCAAATGAATTATATGACAGTGTGCAACTATACCAGTTATGTGACACGGTTGTGTAACTAGATAAATTATCTGTGAGTTATGTAACTAGACCGTTTGTGACACCGCTATATAACATGGCTAAATAACAGGACCATAGTTATGTGACACCTCTATATAACAGGACCATAGTTATGTGACACCGCTATATAACAGGACCATAATTATGTGACACAACTATATAACAAGGCCATAGTTATGTGGCACTGCTATATAACAGGACCATAGTTATGTGGCACCGCTATATAACTGGACCATAGTTACATGACCCTACTATTTAACCAGAACACCAAGAGTTGTGTTGAACAGGTGTTACTTAGCTAAGGGGAGTGTTATTATTACCCTCTACAACTGCCCTCGGGCATTGCTAGAATAAGTTAATTGGTTGTTAAGATTTAAGGCTTGGGTAGACTACCAGGATCATTGAGCTCATGGTCTTGAAAAAAAGATGCGATATTCTGTACAATATTTACAGATCGTAACATTGTCCCAATAAAAGTTTGTCCTGCAGTGTCTTTCCCTCGCTGCTGTGGGAAGTACAACTTTCAGATCCCAGGTCGGTATCTGTATACCATGTCTCAAATCATTAAATATACCTGCAACCCTAGCAGAGCTAATGGTACTTAGTAGTTCAGTATAGTATTTTCAGCTCCTAGCTGAGAAACTTGTGTTCAGTGCTGGGTGAGGTCCACACAAGTGGGCTAGTTTCCTAATAACTACCGCCACTGCTTACCTACTAGCAGGTAAGTACCAAGGTTGTATTGCAAATGGTGTTAAACCTGGACGCACATATATAAGATAAAAGTGGTAATGGGACATTCATATATATATATATATATATATATATATATATATATATATATATATATATATATATATATATATATATATATATATATACATATACATATATATATATATATATATATATATATATATATATATATATATATATATATATATATATATTTATTTATGAGCTGAAATAAGAGCTGAACGATTTCATGTGCTTACACATATTTTCAGAGGAATAGGAAGATGAGGCAAGAGTAGCACATTTAATATGATTACCTCAAACTCCTCCTTTATTCCACCTTTTACTGCATTAGACTTAAGAAGCCACTGTGTGGCGAAACGTTTCCAGAATAAAGATATCCAAATGTTGCAAAAGTGTCTCATTTATCATCCATATTTAATATGTTAAACCCTGAGATGACACCTCACTCAAGGAAGGAGACTACACATCACACAAACAGATCAGACTCAACTGTATCCCCACAAATACATTTATCCAACAAGTTAAATTGTTAGCTTGACATAGAACGCACTCTGTATTTCTGTGAAAAATATTTTTACCTTTAGTATTATGGACAATATCCTGGACTATAAATCTGTCAAGTTTATACATTCCAGAACACAAGTTTGAAATTTGTTGTGCATCATGCTTGATAAGAGATGATTCCACAATATTTCCTTGAGCTATAGAATTACTGGGAAGTAATTCTTTGGCATTATTCCAGTCTAAACAGTGATGTGTATCCTTTACATGAATGAACAAATTATTATTATTATAATCAAAAAGAAGCGCTAAGCCACAAGGACTATACAACATGAATGAACAAAGCACTGGATTCTTTTCCACTAGAATGTGCATATTTATGTTCGTCTGGTCTCAAGAGATTTGCCAGTTTGTCCTAAATAAAAGTTATCACAACTTTTACAAGGGATGGAGTATACACAACCAATAGATTCCTTGGGAGAATTTTTAATTAATTGTTAACTCACAGTATTGTCATAGTTAAAGACAACTTTAACATTAAGGTATTCAAGAGCTTGTGCGAGGTAAGAGATTTTCATTGTATGGTAAAACTAACAAATTCTCAAGCTCTTAAATAATTTAATGTTAAAGTTGTCTATAAATATGACAATACCGTGAAACAAAAATTAAAAATTCTCCCAAGGAATCTATAGGTGGTGGAGAATCTCAGATTCTCCACCACCACGATGCTGTGAACACTAACTCCAAGGCTGAGGGACTGATTACCTCATCTTTTGTCTATAGTTCTACTGTCTTGTAATTATGTCCTAGAATCTGTATTGATAAAGCCACTGGATGGCGAAACGTCTACAATAAAGATATCCAGATGTTGCACATGTGTCTTAACTTTTATATTGTCGGTATTTTATACCTTTCTTGCACAGGATGGAAGTTGCACTATCAAGTTATCAGGATGGAAGTTGCACTATCAAGTTATCAGGATGGAAGTTGCACTATCAAGTTATCAGGATGGAAGTTGCACTATCAAGTTATCAGGATGGAAGTTGCACTATCAAGTTATCAGGATGGAAGTGTTGAAGGTGATCAGATGTGGCCCTCAGATTATCACATGAAAATCAATATTACACGAGAAACAATAAAACTGTCAAATTTAAATTTAAACAGCTTATCGTGAGTAATAAGCTTTGTTTTAATAAACCCACTAGTAGTAAAAGTTTGAAGCCAATCAAAAAAGGCATTTTCCAATAAATGATCTGATTCCAAAGAGTCCAAGTTTAACAGTTTAAGAAAATTTTCAAATTGGTTCCTTTATCATTAATTAGCATCACTAAAGAGGCATTCTTTAGTAAATGAATATAAATGAATATGAGTATTCAGTAAAATTTGCAAATTGTGACTTATGCCACTCAATAATAGCATGAACCTTGTGTTCAGGAAAGCACACCAGTGGCAAAAATCTGACGCCCATCAGACGAGCCATTCTTCAGTTCTGGCACAGATGCCAACAGTTTTATTACATCACCAAACTTGATTGCACGTAAAACAAAACATAATGAGCACCATCCTGGTAGATGCATCAGAAAAATAGACCCCTCAACATGTACAATGTCCCGTTAATGTTTGTTCAATTGGAAATAATATATCGACCACATGAGGGCCATTAAGTCTGCTTGATACCTAACCATCACTATTCAGTGACTCTTCAATATCTAAAATAAGTGCTAAAATGGCACTATACAAACAATTAGACATACATATATACCTCTCAGTGTTAGTAACATTGTACCAAAAGGACCAACAATCGAGAGTTAATACAGGAAAATAAGATATATAAATTTCTACTTGTTTGCATACTCTCTCCAGGTATACCAGTGTAAATAACATTACTGGGGTTAATTAAATTGTTAATATATAAGTTCTTTTAAGATTCTTGTACACAGAGGTGACGTGTACTTAGCTCTGTGAAGACCTGTTTGTGTGCATCTGAACCAGGATGCCCTCTCTTGAGCAACTTTACCAACAGCTGAAAGAAGAACTTAGGGTTGCTAAGTTGGAGATACGGTGATTAACGGAGGAGAACATGAGGATTCGTAGTAATCCTCCTGTTGTGAATCCCCAGGTTAAGAGGGGAACTTGGTCAGTGGCCGGGCAACATAGAACCAAGCTGAGGATCAAGAAGACTGTTGGAGAGGCAGAAACAACGAGGAACCAGAAGACTACCGTGGAAACTTCCAACCCATTTTCAGTGCTACCTGACGAATGTGGGTGTTCTACTGGGAACGTCACAACGAGCACCAAGGAAGCATTGGCAGACGTGAGTGAGACATCCCTAGAAACCCCAACGAAGACTGTCGAGAACGTCTTGACGAATTCCACAAGTGAAGGTGTAGTGCTGCCTAACGAATGCGAGTCGACTACTGGGAACATCACGACAGACGACGCCAAAGAAGGTAAAAACGTTGTTGTTGGGGATAGCCAGATTAGGTACATGGATAGGGCATTCTGCTTGAAGGATAGGAGTAGGAGGCAGAGAGTGTGTTTTCCTGGGGCTGGGATGAAGGATATTGTTAGCCGTTTTGATGACATTATGAGAGGTAATGGGAGCAATCCTATTATCTGTCTCAGTACTGGAGGCAACGATGTTGGCAGACGTAGGAGTGAGGACCTGATTAGCAGGTATAGGTCAGCAATAGAGATAATTAGGAGGAAGGGTGGGAACCCTGTCATATGTGGTATTTTGCCAAGGAGATGAGTTGGAAATGAATGGTTGTCCAGGGCAATTGATGTCAATTACTGGCTGGACAAATACTGTACTGAAAATGCAGTAACATTCATTGACAACTGGGACCTCTTCTATGGCAGAAATGATATGTATGCCAGGGATGGGGCTCACTTATCTAGGTTTGGGGTGGGAGCACTGGCAACTGCAGTGGAGGGAGCTGTTAGGTCTTTAAATTAGGAATAGTTAGTGGTATGGGTTTTGGCGGTAAAACAGTGAAGTTCCAGTGTAGTAATATGAGTACTAGGAGAACTAGTAATAGGCAAAATGAGGTGGATATTGGAAAGCCAGTGGCACTAGGTGACAAGGACAGTAATAGGTTTAGTGGAATAACAGAAAGGAGCAGGAAGGATAAAGAGAAAGGAGGGTCCTTAAATATATATTACACAAATAGTCGTAGTGCTAAGAATAAGATGGACGAGTTGAGACTAGTTGCTAGTGCAGGTAACATTGATGTATTTGCCTTAACCGAGACGTGGCTCAATACGAAAAATCGGGACATGTCTGCTGAATGTCACATACAGGGTTTTAAATTGTTCCAAGTAGACAGAAGTATCGGGAAGGTGGGTGGGGTGGCATTGTATGTCCGAGATCGTTTGAACTGTTGCATAAAAATGGATATTAAGTCTGAAGTAACACATGCAGAGTCTGGATAGAATTTTCAGAGGGACATGAAAAATTTATTTTATGTGTGGTATACCGTCCCCCAAACTTAGATAGGGACCAAGGGAGACTACTTTGGGAGGAAATTGTTAAGGCCACGAGGCACGATAACGTACTAATTCTAGGAGACTTTAACTTTAGTCATATTGATTGAAATTTCTTGACTGGGAATTTAGAATCTAACGACTTCTTAGAAGTAGTTCAGGATTGTTTTTTGAAGCAGTTTGTGACAGAGCCTACAAGGGGAAATAACCTGCTTGACTTGGTTTTGGCAAACAAGGAAACCCTTGTTAATAATTTAGAAATTACAGAGGAACTCGGCACAAGCGATCACAAATCAATTACCTTTAGCATTGAATGGAAGTATGATAGTAGGGATAATTCAGTAATGGTCCCAGATTTTCGCTTAGCAGATTACAATGGGCTTAGAGAACACTTATCATCTGTGGACTGGAGTAACGAAGAGAGCTATCAGTATGACAGCTTTCGTAACACAATACATGCTGCCCAAAGGACATTTATCCCATATAAGGAAATTAGATCAAATAGAAATGACCCCAAATGGATGAATAATAGGCTCAGATAACTTTTAGGACAGAAAAAAGGAATTTATAGGCGTATCAAAAGAGGTGAGGGTCATCTTATGATCGGTATATTGACATTAAGAGGGACGTTAAAAGGGGATAAGAAAAGCTAAACGGGACTATGAAATTAAAGTTGCTAGAGATTCGAAAACTAACCCAAAAAGTTTTTTCCAATTTTACAGAACAAAAATTAGAGATAAGATAGGTCCCCTTAAAAATAACTCTGGGCATCTCACTGTCAAGGAGAATGAAATATGCTCTGTTCTTAATAATTATTTTCTCTCGGTTTTCACTCAGGAAGACACTAACTATATCCCAGTAATTAATTTTTATAGTGGGCCTGATGAACTTTTCTCAAGGGTTCTTAAAGAGTGTAAAATGGAACTTTGTGAACCATTAACTAATATTTTTAATATTTCTCTTCAAACAGGTGTAGTGTCTGATATGTGGAAGATGGCTAATGTAATTCCTACTTTTAAAACAGGGGACAAGTCGCTACCGTCAAATTACCACCCAATAAGCCTGACCTCAATTGTAGGCAAATTACTAGAGTCAATTACAGCTGATAATATAAGAAGCCATCTCTATAAGCATAGCTTGATTAATGATACTCAGCATGGATTCACGAGGGGCCGTTCCTGCCTAACTAATTTATTAACCTTCTTCAGTAAAGCTTTTGAGGCCGTTGATCATGATAAAGAATTCGATATTGTTTATTTAGATTTTAGTAAGGCTTTTGACAGAGTACCGCACTAGAGACTGTTAAAGAAAGTGGCAGCTCATGGCATCGGGGGAAAAGTGCTGTCATGGATCGAGTCATGGCTCACCAATAGGAAGCATAGAGTATGCTTAAATGGGGTTAAATCCGAGTGGGGATCTGTAACAAGTGGCGTTCCACAGGGATCAGTCTTGGGCCCGTTGTTGTTTATAACATATATCAATGACCTTGATGAGGGAATTACTAGTGATATGAGCAAATTCGCCGATGACACAAAGATAGGTAGGATAATTGATTCAAACTTAGATGTCACGGAACTTCAAGAGGATTTAGACAAACTCAGTTCGTGGTCAGAAAAGTGGCAGATGCAGCTCAATGTAGATAAATGCAAAGTTCTGAAGCTCGGGAGTGTCCATAACCCTAGTACTTATCAGTTAAATAACGTAGAACTTGGCCATACAGATTGCGAAAAGGATTTGGGGGTTATGGTAAGTAGCAATCTTAAACCTTTAAGGTTAGCCTAAGCGTACATAACAGAGCTAACAGATTACTGGGATTTATATCCAAAAGTGTAAGCAACAGAAGTCCAGCAGTTATTTTACAGCTTTATACATCATTAGTAAGGCCTCGCCTAGATTACGCGGTTCAGTTCTGGTCTCCATATTACAGAATGGATATAAATTCACTAGAAAATTTTCAGCGTAGAATGACCAAATTAATACATAGCATTAGAAATCTTCCATACGAAAAACGATTGAAGACTCTTAAACTACATTCACTTGTAAGACGAAGAATGAGGGGAGACATGATCGAAGTGTATAAGTGGAAGATGGGTATTAACACAGGGGATATAAATAAGGTTTTGAGGATATCACTTCAAGAAAGAACCCGCAATAATGGATTCAAATTAGATATGTTTAGATTTCGAAAGGATATAGGAAAGTATTGGTTTGGAAATAGGGTAGTTGATGAGTGGAACAGTCTGCCTAGTAGGGTTATTGAAGCTAAAACGTTGGGTAGTTTCAAATTTAGGCTAGATAAATACATAAGTGAGAGGGGTTGGATTTGAGTGAGACTTGCGTAATGAGTAAATAGAATCATCAAAACTTATTTCTTGGGTAGCATTGAAAACTGGGTTGGGCAAATATTTTGTTTGTGAGAAGGATTGTTAAGGACCTGCCTAGTATGGGCCAACAGGCCTGCTGCAGTGTTCCGCCTTTTTTTTTTTTTCTTTTTTTAATATTTTTTTTTTTTTTTTTTTTTTTTTTTTTTTTTTTTTTTTTTTTTTTTATTCGCCAGTATTCTCCCGGCCCGGGTCTTTTCCAAGTAGTGGTGACCCGGCCTTGGCTCCCTATCTGAGGAGTGTCTCGAGACTTAAGTCTCCCATGGGAGGAGGTACAAGTACCTCCTCATCTTTGGGACCAAGTGTCCCCAGGCCTAGCCACATTCCCCGCCCTCACGGGGCTCGTAGGAAGAAGCTAGGCCTCTGGTCTGCCATCTACCCCGCCTCAAAGGGGCTCGTGGGGATGGCAGTCTTATGAGCTGCAGATGGTAGCAAGCTCAGACCATCCGCCTTTCTTATGTTCTTTCTTTTAAAATAAGACTTGTATTACCCTTGTAGGCTTCACTCTTCTTTTGTATAATAATAATAATAATAATAATAATAATAATAATAATAATAATAATAATAATAATAATAATAATAATAATAATAATAATAATAATAATAATAATAATTTTAAAATAAGAACAAAGTAAAGGATGCATTTCAGGCAGTGCGACAGCACCAATGGATATATAAATACAAGTTAGTTAGTCCTAATCTTTATGGCATTTTCTTTGACGCCCTTGTTGAAAGTTTTCTATTACTATATATACTGTATAAGTTTTGTAAGTACTTTTATTATTATTATTATTATTATTATTATTATTATTATTATTATTATTATTATTATTATTCTATATTCTTGTTTCACTAAATAGCTCATTACGGTTGTAACCAGATTTACATGTAAATAGTTCAGTACCACTGTAACCTGTAATTCAGGTGTACCTAAGATAAGATTTTGTTCGGATTTTTAACCCCGGAGGGTTAGCCACCCAGTGCGTCATCGAGGGACCGTCTATCTTATTTCCATTGGAGTCCTCAATCTTTTCACCCCCGTCTGGAATCGAACCCGGGCCTTCCGCGTGTGAAGCGAGAGCCTTGCCAGCCCTCCCCTCCTAAATAAATTTACTGACATATAGTAAGCTTATTCAGGTATACACAAATACAGTTACATAGATTATCATACATAGCAGCATTCAGGTATACACAAATACAGTTACATACATTATCATACATAGCAGCATATGTGTAGAGAACCTGGGATAACCCAAAAAAATCAGTGAGTTATTTTCATTGGGGTCTTTTTATTATTTTATTTTTTTATATTTTGAAGGAGATGATATCTTATTGTTATACAATAAAGAAGATATACTAAGAATAAGGTAAACTGAGTTTTTTATATTTATGTGTGTTAGCTAAATTATTAAAAAAATCATTCTCCTCCCTCTCTGTCGCTACATTCATTAGGCACCTATTGGCTCTCTACTTGAACTGGTTCATGCTATGACTGGCTATGACATGTACAGGCAGTCTGTTCCATTTCTTTATTGCTGTACAATAAGAGGTGTTTGAAGCCTGGCCACTGACTGTGGGTACTACAGAGTTGTGCTCTCTTCCCCTGGTACTATGATTGCTTTGGTTTCCAACCTTGACAAAATTGGCAGCAAGATATTCTGGACACTGTTTGTGAGCAATTTTATAAACTTGATTTAAATTCAGTTGTTTTACTCTGTCTTCAACATTGAGCATATCCAGTTGTTGTAAATTTATCCTGGCCTACATGTTCTCTTGGACCCAGGTCCAGGATGAATCTTACCATTTTGTTCCGGGTGATTTGTAGTCTATCTTACAGTTTTTTTTTTTTTTTTTTCGTTTTTTTTTTCTTGTCAAGGCAGAGTATCATGAAGAGCAACCGTAGTGTATATGACATTGTATAAGGGCTAGACATAGGGTCCTTCGAGCCTCAGTAGGTAGACACTGCTTGTCTGTAGAGGAACTTCAGCCTGGCATTCTCTTTATTTACAACACTGTTCTCTACAAATTCTCCAGACAACAAAATTATTTACCCTCCTTAGTTTATGTTTCGTGCCAGAGAGTATGGCTTCCGTTTTCCTGAGGTGTAACGATAATTTGTCTATTAACCATTTGCCGCAGGACTCCAGTTCCAATGTTATTACATTAGCTATATTTTGTGGGTGTTTTCCTTACACTAACAGAGCACTGTTATCTGCACACTGATGGGTATGTCGTTTACATGACATAAAAATAATAAGGGACCCAGAATACTACCTTGGGGAAACCCACATGCTATCGGTAGGGGTTCTGATTCTGTTTTGATGATTTTGGCAATTTGTTTCCTGTTGCTAAGGTAGGACTTAAACCAGCCTACGGAGACTATGCCGATAGTTTGATGTTTCTTACAGGGTGCCCACAAAAACACTCCCTGATTTCAAACAGGTATAACATGTAACTTTATTGTAATAATCTTTCACAGTTAGTAGCTTCAGATGCAGGATTTCATTCAGTTTCATGTGATATAGGATAGCATTAAAGGCACTCAGTGTGCGCCCCTCTGGTTGCTCGGCAAACATCAATGTGATAGTCGAGTTCAGTCCAGATGCTCGGCAGCATATCTGGTGTTATCATGCGAACTGCTTCAGTGATCGAAATTGTCAGCTCCTCCAGGGTTGCAGGTAGTGGTGGTACGTAAACTGTGCTCTTCACGCACTCCCAAAGAAAGAAGTCACAAACAGTTAGGTCCGGTGACCTAACAGGCCACTTGCAGAGGTCACCGGACCTAACTGTTTGTGACTTCTTTCTTTGGGGGTACAAGAGCACAGTTTACGTACCACCACTGCCTGCAACCCTGGAGGAGCTGAAAATTTCGATCATTGAAGCAGTTAGCATGATAACTCCAGATATGCTGCAGAGCGTCAGGACCAAACTGGACTATCGCGTCAATGTTTGCCGAGCAACCAGAGGGGCGCACACTGAGTGCCTTTAATGCTACCCTATACCACATGAAACTGAATGAAATCCTGCATCTGAACCTACTAACTGTGAAAGATTATTAAGATAAAGTTACAAGTTATGCCTATTTGGAATCAGGGAGTGTTTTTGTGGATACCCTATTGTGGTTGACAGTATCGAAGGCCTTTTGCAAGTCTAAGGTTACCATTCCTGCGAGGTTCCCTATCGACATTTCAGTGCTCATGCAATCTATTAGATTAGGGAGGTGTCGGTTGAGTAAGTTCTCCTAAAGCCTGATAGGTAACTATGAAGAATGTTGTTATCATTTAGATACTTGACAGTACACCGCCCTCTCTAGAATTTTGGATATTATACTGAGTATACTAACAGGCCTATAGTTGCTGACATCAGACCTACGATTTTTCTTGAAGATAGGAGTAACTCTGGCCTCCTTGAACCCCTCCGGTACGGTATTAGTGGTGATGGACAAATTTATTATGTGAGCAATGGGACTGGCAATTCAAAGGCACCATTTTTTAGGAATTTAGACGGGATGCTATCTGGACCGGTGCTCTTAGTTGGGTTTAACTTGCTTAGTTCTTTTTGCACGAAATCATGAGATACACTTACTAGTTGACAACTGTTTGGGATTACCCCTTTGCTGGTATAGCATATTTTAAACTTATCAGAGTCTGTGTTAAAGGTATTTGATGCAACTGGTAGTTTTCTTACTAGTGTTGATGTGACAGATGTTTAGTAGTAATTAAAACTTTAGTTGTTTCGTGGCATACCTCGTTATCGATATTTAGCCCTATGTTAGATCTATCGACGGGTTTATGGCTATACTCCAACTGTTTTAGTTGTTGTCAGACCTTTCTAGGGTTATTCTTATACTCTTCGATTTTTGAGCAATAGTGCCTTGCCTTCGCTCCTTTTATAAGCCTGTTCCTCACCCCTTTTAGTTATCCAAGATAATTTATACAGGTTACTCTGTATGTTCATTGTCGTTACCTAAATTTGTGTAACTATACTTAAATAAACTTGCATGTGTCGCTCTCATCTTCTGACTACCACCCACACGACTGAGATTCAGACGCTTATGCAACATATGGGAATCTTATGCAACATATGAGAATCTTTCTTCAATGAAGATTCCCATACACAAATAACCCGCACATAAAAGAGAGAAGCTTACGACGACGTTTCGGTCCGACTTGGACCATTGACAAAGTCACACACAGTGTGACTTTGTCAATGGTCCAAGTCGGACCGAAACGTCGTCGTAAGCTTCTCTCTTTTATGTGCGGGTTATTTGTGTATCGTTCCAGTCACGGTATTGTGCCTTTTTGTTATTTATTAAGATTCCCATATGTTGCATAAGTGTCTCAGTCTTCAACTCGTCGGCTTTAAACCATTTATCATATCTCTCAGACACTGCAATATCATTGGATCTCGATGCAAAGAATGGACGAGATTGGAGAAAGGGATTACATAGTAGGCACAGTTCAGTCAGGGGAACACAAGGTAGTCATTGCAGTTATGTATAACCCACCACAGAACTGCAGGAGGCCAAGAGAGGAATATGATGAATGCAACAGAGCAATGGTGGACACTCTAGCTGAGGTGACAGAAGGGCCCACTCAAGTAGAGCTAAGTTACTGGTCATGGGCGACTTCAATCACAGAGAGATTAATTGGGAAAACCTGGAGCCACATGGGGGTCCTGAAACATGGAGAGCCAAGATGATGGATGTGGTGCTTGCAAATCTCATGCACCAACATGTTAGGGATACTACCAGAGAGAGAGGGGAGGATGAACCAGCAAGACTGGACCTCGTGTTCACCCTGAGTAGCTCAGACATTGAGCACATCACATATGAAAGGCCCCTTGGAGCTAGTGACCACGTAGTTATGAGCTTTGAATACATCGTGGAGATAAAAGTGGAGAGGGTAACAGGAGAAAAAAGGGAAAAGCTAAACTATAAAAGGTGAGACTACACAGGAATGAGGACCTTCCTGCAGGAGGTTCAGTGGGAACAGGAGTTGGTAGGAAAATCAGTAAACGAAATGATGGACTTTGTAACAACAAAATGCAAGGAGGCAGAGGAAAGGTTTGTTCCCAAGGGTAACAGAAATAATGGGAAGGACAGAGCAATCCCTTGGTTTACCCGAAGGTGCAGGGAGGCAAAAACTAAGTGCTCTAGAGCAGTGGTTCCCAAACCTTTTCAGCTTGTTACCCAATTTAACATGCCACATAAAGCATGTTACCCCTTTCACAAAATGTTGTTATTATTGATATATATGGCTAAACGTGAACGTATACAGCCTCGCATACTCTGCTAATCCTAGCAAAACCATTGAAAACGTAAGAACCACACATACATTATATATAAAATTAATAATAGCTACAAATTCACAGTAACAGTGGGTAAATACTAACTATATACTGCACAGGGCAGTACACATACATACCAGCTTATGTCTACCTCGGCTGATGCTCACAGATAAACTGACAGTGTGAAATAGAGGCATCCTCAGGAAGTGAGTGACGCATACTGGACAGGTCGATCTGGGCTACTGAGTGACTTTTGTCCTGAAGCATACTTGTCAAAACACTTTTGGGTTTCCACACACTTAGCTATATATTTCTTCTTTTCTAATACTGTTTATTAGTTTTTGATGTTTATTGTTATTTGGTTTAACTTTATTACTTACTTATAATAGGTTTACTTTACAACTTTATATACTAAGACAAAGTTAACAATAATCCTCATACCGGGTACCGCATTGTTTTCTTGATTTTCAGAATTCATAACTTTTTTTCTGTCACCCCTCCATTACCCCCCAAAAATGGTTAAATTACCCCCAGGGGGTAATTTACCCCCAGTTTGGGAACCACTGCTCTAGAGTATGGAAAAAATACAGAAGGCAAAGGACTCAGGAGAATAATGAGATTAGTCGACGAGCCAGAAACGAGTATGCACAGATAAGAAGGGAGGCGCAGCGGCAGTATGAAAATGACATAGCATCGAAAGTCAAGTCTAACCCGAAACTACTCTACAGCCACATCAGGAGGAAGACAACAGTCAAGGACCAGGTAATCAGGCTGAGGAAAGAAGGTGGGGAGCTCAGAAGAAACGACCAGGAGGTACGTGAGGAGCTCAACATAAGATTTCAGGAAGTATTTACAGTGGAGGCTGAAGGGACAACGGGAAGATAAAGCAGTGGCGTACAGCAACAAGGGATATACCAACAAGTGTTGGATGAATTACACACAACTGAGGAGGAGGTGGAGAAGCTCCTAAGTGACCTTGATACCTCAAAGGCGGTGGGACTGAACAACATCTCCCCGAGGGTCCTTAGAGAGGGAGCAGAGACACTACGTGTGCCACTAACCAAAATCTTCAACACTTCCCTTGAAACTGGGCAACTACCTGAAGTATGGAAGAAGGCAAATGTAGTCCCCATCTTTAAGAAGGGAGACAGAAATGAAGCACTAAATTATAGACCAGTGTCACTGACATGTATAGTATGCAAAGTCTTGGAAAAGATTATCAGGAGGAGAATGGTGGAGCACCTGGAGCGGAACAAGATTATAAACGACAGCAAGCACGAATTCATAGAAGGCAAATCCTGTGTCACAAACCTACTAGAGTTTTATGACAA
>NC_091323.1:8519617-8638577 GCF_038502225.1 Cherax quadricarinatus | reverse complement strand
CAAGATATTCATCAAAATATTAACCAAGTGAAATAATACTATAATGCAAAACTTCACATCTTGAGTTAATCATCCCAAGGTTACACATTCTTTAACTATGGTAATTGTGGAAAATACTGTATATATTTTCCAGAAATACAGTAGTTATATGTAAATAGATGGCCATACTGTATTTAATAAAAATTTATGTCATAAAAAATGGGAACCCTGCGCCTGCACAGAAGAGACTCGCCATTGTTGTTTGAATGAGCCAAGAAAAAGTTAGTGAAATTAAGAAGAATTTTCGTGCTCTAGAGGTAAAATTGGGCTGACACCTCTCAAATAGGAGGCGAAATTGTTGGATGTGCATTCCTGCATAACTTGAGATATCCGGCGACTGGACAAGACAGCTCCAGGAACCTCAGATAAGTCTTATGTTATAACTCTGGCCAGTGTTATTTTCATACATAGACAGTGAGGTTTTCTGAGTATGATACAACTTAATCTCCAGTCAGTGAGTGATATTAAGATATATTCTCCTTCTGTTATGTATATGTGTATATATATATAATCCTTTATTAATTTAATATACAGTCCACCAATTTTTATTTACCAGAAATCCTGGTGATGCATCTTTCATTTGTAATTAATAGGTCTAGAGCAACTTGTGGATAAGAAAGTTGTAGGTATCGAAGGGGGACATTTTTGCGACCTAGGTGTCAAAAATTCCTACTTGTCTATGTAACTGATAAATAATAATCTTTGTTATCATTTACTGTTATGTACATAATGAGTTACATTCAGATAAATGAAATTTTCCACAGTAATGGTCGCCTACACCGAGTCTTAGAATCCCCATCACGTCTTTAAAAAATATATCATTATGTTTATTTCAAACTTCAAAAGAGCAATATAAAGCCTCATCATTACGCTATAATTGCATTTATTAGTTTGACTTTTCACAGTTTGTATTATATTTTTAAGCAAATTATTAACGTCGATTTAATAATAGCAGTAGTAGTAATAGTGATAATAGTATTATTAGTAGTAATAGTAATAAGTCGTAGTAAACCAACCATACCAAGGGCGGGGTTAGAACCCGCGATCAGTCTCAAAACTCCAGACTTACGCGTTACCCAAGTAGCAGTTGTGGTATTATTATTATTATTATTATTATTATTATTATTATTATTATTATTATTATTATTATTATTATTACCACTACTAGAGTATTATTATTATTAAAAATATTTATAAAAAATGCTAAACCCGTGTGGATCATCCAGCTTCGCTTTCTAAGATATCAACTAGAGCCACGACAAAAGTTTTCCTTAATATCAACGAGATCGTAAAATTGCGCCACGCCCACGTAATCCACTTTTTCTCCACAAACGGTGCCTGACAAGCGTTGTAATTACCTTGGTAGAACGGGAAAATGTAACAAAAGCAGAGGGAGAAACAACACACAGGTAATTTTTACTATACAAGAGGAGGCTTGTTCCAAATAGATTAACTAGGTTGTTTAACAGCACCTCACACTTGCTACCGGTCACTTGAACTCTCCACTATGTAACGCCCTGTTTTGCCTTCGTATAATGAAGCCACTCGTAGCGAAACGTTATCTCCAATAAATGTCATCCACTGTACCCAAATGTTCCTTTTCCACAACACGCAGGAAGAGTTGACGAGTGTAAATACTGGAAATAGAGACGGCATTTTAATAAGATGTTTCGCCCGCTGGATTAATAAAGTCACCAGTGAGCGAAAAACCTAGTAAAAAGTCCTACGTGTTGCAAACGTGTCTTGCGGCTACTGTTACACCAAGGGCTTATTCAAATATAAACCGGATTGACACACATACAAGAGATATATACTAATATTAAGACTATATGGAACATGCTTGAGGGTCAGGTCACCAATCTACATACTGTCTTAACAACCTACTGTACATTATTATTATTATTATTATTATTATTATTTATAAGAAGGAACAAGAGGTGCAGGGTAGATCAGATTCCTGAAACAAGACCTACTGGAAGAGTGCGGTGAGAGTGAAGAAGTGAAGAAGCAACTTAATGCATACAGTTTTGATCAGAGGGAAGATACAATAGCTCCCTACTGCATGTGCACCTTGTCTTCACCCCTGCTGCATGTGCACCTTGTCTTCACCCCTGCTGCATGTGTACCTTGTCTTCACCCCTGCTGCATGTGTACCTTGTCTTCACCCCTGCTGCATGTGCACCTTGTCTTCACCCCTGCTGCATGTGCACCTTGTCTTCACCCCTGCTGCATGTGTACCTTGTCTTCACCCCTGCTGCATGTGTACCTTGTCTTCACCCCTGCTGCATGTGCACCTTGTCTTGACCCCTGCTGCATGTGCACCTTGTCTTCACCCCTGCTGCATGTGTACCTTGTCTTCACCCCTGCTGCATGTGTACCTTGTCTTCACCCCTGCTGCATGTGCACCTTGTCTTCACCCCTGCTGCATGTGCACCTTGTCTTCACCCCTGCTGCATGTGTACCTTGTCTTCACCCCTGCTGCATGTGTACCTTGTCTTCACCCCTGCTGCATGTGCACCTTGTCTTCACCCCTGCTGCATGTGCACCTCATCTTCGCCCCTTCTGCATGTGCACCTCATCTTCACCCAAGCTGCATGTGTACCTTGTCTTCACCCCTGCTGCATGTGTATCTTGTCTTCAGCCCTGCTGCATGTGCACCTTGTCTTCACCCCTGCTGCATGTGTACCTTGTCTTCACCCCTGCTGGATGTGCACCTTGTCTTCACCCCTGCTGGATGTGCACCTTGTCTTCACCCCTGCTGATAGTGTACCTTGTCTTCACCCCTGCTGCATGTGTACCTTGTCTTCACCCCTGCTGCATGTGCACCGTGTCTTCACCCCTGATGCATGTGCACGTTGTATTCACCCCTGCTGCATGTGCACCTTGTCTTCACCCCTGCTGCATGTGCACCTCATCTTCACCACTTCTGCATGTGCACCTCATCGTCACCCCTGCTGCATATGTACCTTGTCTTCAGCCCTGCTGCATGTGCACCTTGTCTTCACCCCTGCTGCATGTGCACCTTGTCTTCACCCCTGCTGCATGTGTACCTTGTCTTCACCCCTGCTGCATGTGCACCTTGTCTTCACCCCTGCTGCATGTGCACCTTGTCTTCACCCCTGCTGCATGTGCACCTTGTCTTCACCCCTGCTGCATGTGCACCTTGTCTTCACCCCTGCTGCATGTGTACCTTGTCTTCACCCCTGCTGCATGTGCACCTTGTCTTCACCCCTGCTGCATGTGTACCTTGCTTCACCCCTGCTGCATGTGCACCTTGTCTTCACCCCTGCTGCATGTGTACCTTGTCTTCACCCCTGCTACATGTGTACCTTGTCTTCACCCCTGCTGCATGTGCACCTTGTCTTCACCCCTGCTGCATGTGCACCTTGTCTTCACCCCTGCTGCATGTGCACGTTGTCTTCACCCCTGCTGCATGTGCACCTTGTCTTCACCCCTGCTGCATGTGCACCTCATCTTCACCCCTTCTGCATGTGCACCTCATCTTCACCCCAGCTGCATGTGTACCTTGTCTTCAGCCCTGCTGCATGTGCACCTTGTCTTCACCCCTGCTGCAAGTGCACCTCATCTTCACCCCTTCTGCATGTGCACCTCATCTTCACCCCAGCTGCATGTGTACCTTGGCTTCACCCATGCTGCATGTGTACCTTGTCTTCACCCCTGCTGCATGTGCACCTTGTCTTCACCCCTGCTGCATGTGTAACTTGTCTTCACCCCTGCTGCATGTGTACCTTGTCTTACCCCTGCTGCATGTATACCTTGCCTTACCCCTGCTGCATGTGTACCTTGTCTTCACCCGTGCTGCATGTGCACCTTGTCTTCACCCCTGCTGCATGTGCACCTTGTCTTCACTCCTGCTGCATGTGTACCTTGTCTTCGCCCCTGTTGCATGTGTACCTTGCCCTCACCCTTGCTGCATGTGCACCTTGTCTTACCCCTACTGCATGTGTACCTTGTTTTCACCCCTGCTGCATGTGCACCTTGTCTTCACCCCTGCTCCATGTGCACCTTGTCTTCACCCCTGCTCCATGTGCACCTTGTCTTCACCCCTGCTGCAAGTGCACCTTGTCTTCACCCCTGCTGCATGTGTACCTTGTCTTCACCCTTGCTGCATGTGCACCTCATCTTCACCCCTGCTGCATGTGCACCTTGTCTTCACCCCTGCTGCATGTGTACCTTATCTTCACCCTTGCTGCATGTGTACCTCATCTTCACCCCTGCTGCATGTGTACCTCATCTTCACCCCTGCTGCATGTGCACCTCATCTTCACCCCTGCTGCATGTGTACCTCATCTTCACCCCTGCTGTATGTGCACCTCATCTTCACCCTTGCTGCATGTGCACCTCATCTTCACCCCTGCTGCATGTGTACCTTATCTTCACCCCTGCTGCATGTGCACCTCATCTTCACCCCTGCTGCATGTGCACCTCATCTTCAACTCTGCTGCATGTGCACCTTGTCTTCACCCTTGCTGCATGTGCACCTTGTCTTACCCCTGCTGCATGTGTACCTTGTCTTCACCCCTGCGGCATGTGCACCTCATCTTCACCCTTGCTGCATGTGCACCTCATCTTCACTCTTGCTGCATGTGTACCTTGTCTTCACCCCTGCTGCATGTGCACCTCATCTTCACCCCTGCTGCATGTGCACCTTGCCTTCACCCCTGCTGCATGTGCGCCTTGTCTTCACCCCTGCTGCATGTGCACCTCATCTTCACCCTTGCTGCGTGTGCACCTCGTCTTCACCCCTGCTTCATGTGCACCTCATCTTCACCCCTGCTGCATTTGCACCTCATCTTCACCCCTGCTGCATGTGCACCTCATCTTCACCCCTGTTGCATGTGTACCTTGTCTTCAGCCCTGCTGTATGTGTACCTTGTCTTCACTCCTGCTGCATGTGCACCTTGTCTTCACCCCTGCGGCATGTGCACCTTGTCTTCACCCCTGCTGCATGTGTACCTTGTCTTCACCCCCTGCTGCATGTGTACCTTGTCTTCATCCCTGCTGCATGTGCACCTTGTCTTCATCCCTGCTGCATGTGCACCTTGTCTTCACCCCTGCTGCATGTGCACCTTGTCTTCACCCCTGGTGCATGTGCACCTTGTCTTCATCCCTGCTGCATGTGTACCTTGTCTTCACCCCTGCTGCATGTGTACCTTGTCTTCACCCCTGCTGCATGCGTACCTTGTCTTCACCCCTGCTGCATGTCCACCTTGTCTTCATCCCTGCTGCATGTGTACCTTGTCTTCACCCATGCTGCATGCGTACCTTGTCTTCACCCCTGCTGCATGTGTACCTTGTCTTCGCCCCTGCTGCATGTGCACCTCATCTTCACCCCTGCTACATGTGTACCTTTTCTTCACCCCTGCTGCATGAGTACCTTGTCTTCACCCCTGCTGCATGCGTACCTTGTCTTCACCCCTGCTGCATGCGTACCTTGTCTTCACCCCTGCTGCATGTGCACCTCATCTTCGCCCCTGCTGCATGTGTACCTTGTCTTCACCCCTGCTGCATGCGTACCTTGTCTTCACCCCTGCTGCATGTGCACCTTGTCTTTACCCCTGCTGCATGTGCACCTTGTCTTCACCCCTGCTGCATGTGAACCTTGTCTTCACCCCTGCTGCATGTGTACCTTGTCTTCACCCCTGCTGCATGTGCACCTTGTCTCCACCCCTGCTGCATGTGTACCTTGTCTTACCCCTGCTGCATGTGTACCTTGTCTTCACCCCTGCTGCATGTGCACCTTGTCTTCACCCCTGCTGCATGAGTACCTTGTCTTCACCCCTGCTGCATGCGTACCTTGTCTTCACCCCTGCTGCATGCGTACCTTGTCTTCACCCCTGCTGCATGTGCACCTCATCTTCGCCCCTGCTGCATGTGTACCTTGTCTTCACCCCTGCTGCATGCGTACCTTGTCTTCACCCCTGCTGCATGTGTACCTTGTCTTCACCCCTGCTGCATGCGTACATTGTCTTCACCCCTGCTGCATGCGTACCTTGTCTTCATCCCTGCTGCATGTGTACCTTGTCTTCACCCCTGATGCATGTGTACCTTGTGTTCACCCCTGCTGCATGTGTACCTTGTCTTCATCCCTGCTGCATGTGTACCTTGTCTTCACCCCTGCTGCATGTGCACCTTGTCTCCACCCCTGCTGCATGTGTACCTTGTCTTCACCCCTGCTGCATGTGTACCTTGTCTTCACCCCTGCTGCATGTATACCTTGTCTTCATCCCTGCTGCATGTGTACCTTGTGTTCACCCCTGCTGCATGTGTACCTTGTCTTCATGCTGCATGCGTACCTTGTTTGCTGCATGTTTACCTTGTTTTCACCCCTGCTGCATGTGTACCTTGTCTTCACCCCTGCTGCATGTGTACCTTGTCTTCACCCCTGCTGCATGTGTACCTTGTCTTCACCCCTGCTGCATGTGTACCTTGTCTTCATCCCTGCTGCATGTGTACCTTGTCTTCATCCCTGCTGCATGTGTACCTTGTCTTCACCCCTGCTGCATGTGTACCTTGTCTTCACCCCTGCTGCATGTGTACCTTGTCTTCGCCCCTGCTGCATGAGTACCTTGTCTTCACCCCTGCTGCATGCGTACCTTGTCTTCATCCCTGCTGCATGTGTACCTTGTCTTCACCCCTGCTGCATGTGTACCTTGTCTTCACCCCTGCTGAATGTGTACCTTGTCTTCATCCCTGCTGCATGTGTACCGTGTCTTCACCCCTGCTGCATGTGTACCTTGTTTTCACCCCTGCTGCATGAGTACCTTGTCTTCACCCCTGCTGCATGTGTACCTTGTCTTCACCCCTGCTGCATGAGTACCTTGTCTTCACCCCTGCTGCATGCATACCTTGTCTTCACCCCTGCTGCATGTGTACCTTGTTTTCACCCCTTCTGCATGTGCACCTCATCTTCACCCCTGCTGCATGTGTACCTTGGCTTCACCCCTGCTGCATGTGCACCTTGTCTTGACCCCTGCTGCATGTGTACCTTGTCTTCACCCCTGCTACATGTGCACCTTGTCTTGACCCCAGCTGCATGTGTACCTTGCCTTCAGCCCTGCTGCATGTGTACCTTGTCTTCACCCCTGCTGCATGTGCACCTTGTCTTGACCCCAGCTGCATGTGTACCTTGTCTTGACCCCAGCTGCATGTGTACCTTGCCTTCAGCATTGCTGCATGTGTACCTTGTCTTCACCCCTGCTGCATGTGCACCTTGTCTTGACCCCAGCTGCATGTGTACCTTGTCTTCACCCCTGCTGCATGTGTACCTTGGCTTCACCCCTGCTGCATGTGTACCTTGGCTTCACCCCTGCTGCATGTGCACCTTGTCTTCACCCTTGCTGCATGTGCACCTTGTCTTCACCCTTGCTGCATGTGTACCTTGTTTTCACCCCTTCTGCATGTGCACCTCATCTTCACCCCAGCTGCATGTGTACCTTGTCTTCACCCCTGCTGCATGTGTAACTTGTCTTCACCCCTGCTGCATGTGTACCTTGTCTTACCCCTGCTGCATGTGTACCTTGTCTTACCCCTGCTGCATGTGTACCTTGTCTTACCCCTGCTGCATGTGTACCTTGTCTTACCCCTGCTGCATGTGTACCTTCTCTTCACCCCAGCTGCATGTGTACCTTGTCTTCACTCCTGCTGCATGTGTACCTTGTCTTCATCCCTGCTGCATGTGCACCTCATCTTCACCCCTGCTGCATGTGTACCTTGTCTTCACCCCAGCTGCATGTGTACCTTGTCTTCACTCCTGCTGCATGTGTACCTTGCCCTCACCCTTGCTGCATGTGCACCTTGTCTTACCCCTGCTGCATGTGTACCTTGTCTTCACCCCGGCTGCATGTGTACCTTGTCTTCACTCCTGCTGCATGTGTACCTTGCCCTCACCCTTGCTGCATGTGCACCTTGTCTTACCCTTGCTGCATGTGTACCTTGTCTTCACCCCTGCTGCATTTGCACCTTGTCTTCACCCCTGCTCCATGTGCACCTTGTCTTCACCCCTGCTCCATGTGCACCTTGTCTTCACCCCTGCTGCATGTGTACCTTGTCTTCACCCTTGCTGCATGTGCACCTCATCTTCACCCCTGCTGCATGTGCACCTTGTCTTGACCCCTGCTGCATGTGTACCTTGTCTTCACCCTTGCTGCATGTGCACCTCATCTTCACCCCTGCTGCAAGTGCACCTTGTCTTCACCCCTGCTGCAAGTGCACCTTATCTTCACCCCTGCTGCATGTGTACCTCATCTTCACCCCTGCTGTATGTGCACCTCATCTTCACCCTTGCTGCATGTGCACCTCATCTTCACCCCTGCTGCATGTGTACCTTATCTTCACCCCTGCTGCATGTGCACCTCATCTTCACCCCTGCTGCATGTGCACCTCATCTTCACCCCTGCTGCATGTGCACCTTGTCTTCACCCTTGCTGCATGTGCACCTTGTCTTACCCCTGCTGCATGTGTACCTTGTCTTCACCCCTGCGGCATGTGCACCTCATCTTCACCCTTGCTGCATGTGCACCTCATCTTCACCCTTGCTGCATGTGTACCTTGTCTTCACCCCTGCTGCATGTGCACCTCATCTTCACCCCTGCTGCATGTGCACCTTGCCTTCACCCCTGCTGCATGTGCACCTCATCTTCACCCTTGCTGCGTGTGCACCTCGTCTTCACCCTTGCTTCATGTGCACCTCATCTTCACCCCTGCTGCATGTGCACCTCATCTTCACCCCTGCTGCATGTGCACATCATCTTCACCCCTGTTGCATGTGTACCTTGTCTTCACCCCTGCTGCATGTGTACCTTGTCTTCACCCCTTGCTGCATGTGTACCTTGTCTTCATCCCTGCTGCATGTGTACCTTGTCTTCACCCCTGCTGCATGTGCACCTTGTCTTCATCCCTGCTGCATGTGTACCTTGTCTTCATCCCTGCTGCATGTGTACCTTGTCTTCACCCCTGCTGCATGTGCACCTTGTCTTCACCCCTGCTGCATGTGTACCTTGTCTTCACCCCTGCTGCATGTGCACCTTGTCTTCACCCCTGCTGCATGTGTACCTTGTCTTCATCCCTGCTGCATGTGTACCTTGTCTTCACCCCTGCTGCATGTGTACCTTGTCTTCACCCCTGCTGCATGTGTACCTTGTCTTCACTCCTGCTGCATGTGTACCTTGTCTTCACCCCTGCTGCATGTGTCACCTTGTCTTCACCCCTGTTGCATGTGTACCTTGTCTTCACCCCTGCTGCATGTGTACCTTGTCTTCACCCCCTGCTGCATGTGCACCTTGTCTTCATCCCTGCTGCATGTGTACCTTGTCTTCACCCCTGCTGCATGTGTACCTTGTCTTCATCCCTGCTGCATGTGTACCTTGTCTTCACCCCTGCTGCATGTGTACCTTGTCTTCACCCCTGCTGCATGTGTACCTTGTCTTCGCCCCTGCTGCATGAGTACCTTGTCTTCACCCCTGCTGCATGTGTACCTTGTCTTCATCCCTGCTGCATGTGTACCTTGTCTTCACCCCTGCTGCATGTGTACCTTGTCTTCACCCCTGCTGCATGTGTACCTTGTCTTCACCCCTGCTGCATGTGCACCTTGTCTTCACCCCTGCTGCATGTGTACCTTGTCTTCACCCCTGCTGCATGTGTACCTTGTCTTCACCCCTGCTGCATGTGTACCTTGTCTTCACCCCTGCTGCATGTGCACCTTGTCTTCATCCCTGCTGCATGTGTACCTTGTCTTCACCCCTGCTGCATGTGTACCTTGTCTTCGCCCCTGCTGCATGTGCACCTCATCTTCACCCCTGCTACATGTGTACCTTTTCTTCACCCCTGCTGCATGAGTACCTTGTCTTCACCACTGCTGCATGTGCACCTTCTCTTCATCCCTGCTGCATGTGTGCCTTGTCTTCATCCCTGCTGCATGTGCACCTTGTCTTCATCCCTGCTGCATGTGTACCTTGTCTTCGCCCCTGCTGCATGTGTACCTTGTCTTCATCCCTGCTGCATGTGTACCTTGTCTTCATCCCTGCTGCATGTGCACCTTGTCTTCACCCCTGCTGCATGTGTACCTTGTCTTCACCCCTGCTGCATGTGTACCTTGTCTTCGCCCCTGCTGCATGTGTACCTTGTCTTCATCCCTGCTGCATGTGCACCTTGTCTTCATCCCTGCTGCATGTGTACCTTGTCTTCGCCCCTGCTGCATGTGCACCTTGTCTTCATCCCTGCTGCATGTGTACCTTGTCTTCATCCCTGCTGCATGTGTACCTTGTCTTCATCCCTGCTGCATGTGTACCTTGTCTTCATCCCTGCTGCATGTGTACCTTGTCTTACCCCTGCTGCATGTGTACCTTGTCTTCGCCCCTGCTGCATGTGCACCTTGTCTTCATCCCTGCTGCATGTGTACCTTGTCTTCACCCCTGCTGCATGTGTACCTTGTCTTCGCCCCTGCTGCATGTGCACCTTGTCTTCATCCCTGCTGCATGTGTACCTTGTCTTCACCCCTGCTGCATGTGTACCTTGTCTTCACCCCTGCTGCATGTGTACCTTGTCTTCATCCCTGCTGCATGTGTACCTTGTCTTCATCCCTGCTGCATGTGCACCTTGTCTTCATCCCTGCTGCATGTGTACCTTGTCTTCATCCCTGCTGCATGTGTACCTTGTCTTCACCCCTGCTGCATGTGTACCTTGTCTTCGCCCCTGCTGCATGTGTACCTTGTCTTCACCCCTGCTGCATGTGTACCTTGTCTTCACCCCTGCTGCATGTGCACCTTGTCTTCATCCCTGCTGCATGTGTACCTTGTCTTCATCCCTGCTGCATGTGTACCTTGTCTTCACCCCTGCTGCATGTGTACCTTGTCTTCACCCCTGCTGCATGTGCACCTTGTCTTCATCCCTGCTGCATGTGTACCTTGTCTTCACCCCTGCTGCATGCGTACCTTGTCTTCACCCCTGCTGCATGTGTACCTTGTCTTCACCCCTGCTGCATGTGCACCTCATCTTCACCCCTGCTGCATGTGTACCTTGTCTTCACCCCTGCTGCATCAGTACCTTGTCTTCACCCCTGCTGCATGCGTACCTTGTCTTCACCCCTGCTGCATGCGTACCTTGTCTTCACCCCTGCTGCATGTGCACCTCATCTTCGCCCCAGCACCATGTGTACCTTGTCTTCACCCCTGCTGCATGTGTACCTTGTCTTCACCCCTGCTGCATGTGTACCTTGTCTTCACCCCTGCTGCATGTGTACCTTGTCTTCACCCCTGCTGCATGTGTACCTTGTCTTCACCCCTGCTGCATGTGCACCTTGTCTTCACCCCTGCTGCATGTGTACCTTGTCTTCACCCCTGCTGCATGTGTACCTTGTCTTCACCCCTGCTGCATGTGTACCTTGTCTTCACCCCTGCTGCATGTGTACCTTGTCTTCACCCCTGCTGCATGTGTACCTTGTTTTCACCCCAGCTGCATGCATACCTTGTCTTCACCCCTGCTGCATGTGTACCTTGTCTTCACCCCTGCTGCATGTGTACCTTGTCTTCACCCCTGCTGCATGTGTACCTTGTCTTCATCCCTGCTGCATGTGTACCTTGTCTTCACCCCTGCTGCATGTGTACCTTGTCTTCATCCCTGCTGCATGTATACCTTGTCTTCACCCCTGCTGCATGTGTACCTTGTCTTCACCCCTGCTGCATGTGTACCTTGTCTTCATCCCTGCTGCATGTGTACCTTGTCTTCACCCCTGCTGCATGCGTACCTTGTCTTCATCCCTGCTGCATGTGTACCTTGTCTTCACCCCTGCTGCATGTGTACCTTGTCTTCACCCCTGCTGCATGTGTACCTTGTCTTCACCCCTGCTGCATGTGTACCTTGTCTTCATCCCTGCTGCATGTGCACCTTGTCTTCACCCCTGCTGCATGTGTACCTTGTCTTCACCCCTGCTGCATGTGTACCTTGTCTTCACCCCTGCTGCATGTGTACCTTGTCTTCACCCCTGCTGCATGTGTACCTTGTCTTCACCCCTGCTGCATGTGTACCTTGTCTTCACCCCTGCTGCATGTGTACCTTGTCTTCACCCCTGCTGCATGTGTACCTTGTCTTCACCCCTGCTGCATGTGTACCTTGTCTTCACCCCTGCTGCATGTGTACCTTGTCTTCACCCCTGCTGCATGTGTACCTTGTCTTCATCCCCTGCTGCATGTCTTCACCCCTACCTTGTCTTCACCCCTGCTGCATGTGTACCTTGTCTTCACCCCTGCTGCATGTGTACCTTGTCTTCACCCCTGCTGCATGTGCACCTTGTCTTCACCCCTGCTGCATGAGTACCTTGTCTTCACCCCTGCTGCATGTGTACCTTGTCTTCACCCCTGCTGCATGTGTACCTTGTCTTCACCCCTGCTGCATGTGTACCTTGTCTTCACCCCTGCTGCATGAGTACCTTGTCTTCACCCCTGCTGCATGCGTACCTTGTCTTCACCCCTGCTGCATGTGCACCTTGTCTTCACCCCTGCTGCATGTGTACCTTGTCTTCACCCCTGCTGCATGTGTACCTTGTCTTCATCCCTGCTGCATGTATACCTTGTGTTCACCCCTGCTGCATGTATACCTTGTCTTCATCCCTGCTGCATGTGCACCTTGTCTTCACCCCTGCTGCATGTGCACCTTGTCTTCACCCCTGCTGCATGTGTACCTTGTCTTCACCCCTGCTGCATGTGTACCTTGTCTTCACCCCTGCTGCATGTGTACCTTGTCTTCACCCCTGCTGCATGTGTACCTTGTCTTCACCCCTGCTGCATGCGTACCTTGTCTTCACCCCTGCTGCATGTGTACCTTGTCTTCACCCCTGCTGCATGCGTACCTTGTCTTCACCTTGTCACCCCTGCTGCATGTGTACCTTGTCTTCACCCCTGCTGCATGTGTACCTTGTCTTCACCCCTGCTGCATGTAGTACCTTGTCTTCACCCCTGCTACATGTGTACCTTGTCTTCACCCCTGCTGCATGAGTACCTTGTCTTCACCCCTGCTGCATGTGTACCTTGTCTTCACCCCTGCTGCATGCGTACCTTGTCTTCACCCCTGCTGCATGTGTACCTTGTCTTCACCCCTGCTGCATGCGTACCTTGTCTTCACCCCTGCTGCATGTGTACCTTGTCTTCACCCCTGCTGCATGTGTACCTTGTCTTCACCCCTGCTGCATGTGTACCTTGTCTTCACCCCTGCTGCATGTGTACCTTGTCTTCACCCCTGCTGCATGTGTACCTTGTCTTCACCCCTGCTGCATGCGTACCTTGTCTTCACCCCTGCTGCATGCATACCTTGTCTTCACCCCTGCTGCATGTGTACCTTGTCTTCATCCCTGCTGCATGTGTACCTTCTCTTCACCCTTGCTGCATGCATACCTTGTCTTCACCCCTGCTGCATGAGTACCTTTTCTTCACCCCTGCTGCATGAGTACCTTGTCTTCACCCCTGCTGCATGAGTACCTTGTCTTCACCCCTGCTGCATGTGTACCTTGA
Organism: Cherax quadricarinatus; assembly: GCF_038502225.1. Lineage (NCBI taxonomy): Eukaryota > Metazoa > Arthropoda > Malacostraca > Decapoda > Parastacidae > Cherax > Cherax quadricarinatus. The sequence continues at coordinate 8,625,015 of NC_091323.1, read as the reverse complement.
TTCGCTATCCACTTTACAACTTACAACTCAGTTATCACATAAGGCAACACAGTCTTCCTCTACACTTCACTGAATTTATACAAACACAGTGACCATACACACAGAAATATAACGTTACATGGAAGAGTGCAGCTCTCTTATTTACTCTATATACCCGTAGTGCATTTTTTTCGTAAATGCGATTGAAAAATTGCACCGAAAATTGAAAAGCACCTTCTTGAACTCCGCTTCAAAGGCGCTATCCAATTCTTGGTGAAATTTTTCAATATCCAATTCGTGAGGTAATTTTTCAACCACATTTTCGAAAAGATTGCACTAGTGGATTTTTATGAGAGTTCACTGTATAAACCTTGATGGGTACGGACAAGTACTTTAAAATCAAAACAGTTGGGCCGACATTACAACATTAGAGAGAGGTATCGAAAGCGTTTTTAATAAAGATGTACGAGTGCTTGCTCACATGTACTCTTAAATCATGAAGTTGTATCACGTAAGCTAAATGCTGGTGTAGTGTACACTAATTTTGCAAAAGCGTTCGACAAGTGCGACCATGGTGTCATAGCACACAAAATGCCCGCAAAAGAAATAAATGGAAAAGTGTGCAGATGGATATTTAACTTCTTAATAAATAGAACCCACCATACCACAAGCGGGGTTAGAACCCGCGATCAGACCGTCGCGTTAGCCACTGGGCCAGGTAGGTAGGAGACTATGCTACAGTTCGTGGGTGTGTGTGTCTATGCTAACCTTCCTATGGTGTATATATATACCTAGTTGGATGAATCTTATTGTGGCTAGCTGACCCAGTGGCTAACGCCACGGTTTGAAACTACCCAAGTTTCTAAACGATACACAAATAACCCGCACATAAAAGAGAGAAGCTTACGACGACGTTTCGGTCCGACTTGGACCATTGACAAAGTCACACTGGTGTGACTTTGTCAATGGTCCAAGTCGGACCGAAACGTCGTCGTAAACTTCTCTCTTTTATGTGCGGGTTATTTGTGTACCCAAGTTTCTAGCTTCAATAACCCTACTAGGCAGACTGTTCCACTCATCAGCTACCCTATTTCCAAACCAATACTTTCCTATATCCTTTCTAAGTCTAAATTTACCTAATTTGAATCCATTATTGCGGGTTTTCTCTTGGAGAGAGATCCTCAGGACCTTATTTATATCCCCTATGTTAATAACAATCGTCTACTTGCACACTTCGATTTTGTCTCCCCTCATTCTTCGTGTTACAAGTGAATGTAATTTAAGGGCCTTCAATCTTTCTTCATACGGAAGATTTCTAATGCTATGAATTAATTTGGTCATTCTTTGCTGAATGTTTTCCAACGAATTAATATCCATTCTGTAATATGGAGACCAGAACTGAGCTGCGCAATCTCTGTGAGACCTTATTAATGATGTATAAAGTTGTACTATAACTGCTGGACTTCTGCTGTTTACACTTCTTGATATAAATCCCAGTAATCTGTTTGCCTTATTACGTACGCTTGGGCATTGCTGTCTTGGCTTAAGGTTGCTGCTTACCATAACCCCCAAGTCTTTTCACAATCTGTATGGCTAAGTTCTACGTTATTTAGCATATAAGTGGTAGGGTTATGGACACTCCCGAGCTTCACAACCTTGCATTTATCTACAATTAAATCTACAATTTATTACATTTATCTACAATGCCACTTTTCTGACCACGAACTGAGTTTGTCTAAATCCTTCTGAAGTTCCGTGACATCTACGTTTGAATCAATTATCCTACCTACCTTCGTGTCATCGGCGAATTTGCTCATATCATCAAGGTCATTAATATATATTATAAACAACAACGGGCCCAATGCCATGAGCTGCCACTTTCTTTAACAGTCTTTGGTGCAGAACTCTATCAAAAGCAGTACTAAAATCTAAATAACAATATCGATATCTTTATCATGATCAACGGCCTCAAAAGCTTTACTGAAGAAAGTTAATAAATTAGTTAGGCAGATAAATTAAAAATATTAGTTAATGGTTCACAGAGTTCCATTTTGCATTCCTTAAGAACCCTTGAAAAAACCTCATCAGGACCCGGTGACTTATTTTACTTCAGTCGGTCTACTTGTTTCATAACCATTTCACTAGTGACTGTGATGTTACATAATTTATCTACTTCAGGCCCACTATAAAAATAATTACTTGGATATTGTTTGTGTCTTCCTATGTGAAAACCGAGAGAAAGTAATTATTAAAAATCGAGCACATTTAGTTCTCCTTGTCAGTAAGATGCCAAGAGTTATTTTTAAGGGGGCCTATCTTATCACAAACTTTTGTTCTATAAATTTGGAAAAAAACGTTTTGGGTTAGTTTTCGAATCCCTAGCAACTTTAATTTCGTAGTCCCGTTTAGCTTTTCCTATTCCCTTTTTAATGTCCCTCTTAATGTCAATATACTGATTCATAAGATGACCCTCACCTCATCCATTTTGGGTCATTTCTATTCGATCTAATTTCTTTATACGAGATAAACGTTCTTCGGGCAGCATGTATGGTGTTTAGAAAGCTGTCATATTGATAGTGAAGAACAGGAAGAGTTTGAGGTAATCAGTCCCTCACCCTGGAAGATTCTGGAGGGACTGGTCCCTAATATGCACACAGCAGTCAATCCATACGAAAGCAAAAGACTCGGCAGGCGATGCAACATACCCCCAGTGAAAAGTAGGGGCGTCACTGGTACACTAAGAGAAAATGCAATAAGTGTCCGGGGCCCAAGACTGTTCAACAGCCTCCCACCAGCAATAAGGGGCATTACCGGTAGACCCCTGGTTGTCTTCAAGAGGAGCTGGACAGATACCTAAAGACGGTGCCGGATCAGCCGGGCTGTTGGTCGTACGTTTGATTGCGTGTGGCCAGCAGTAACAGCCTCGTTGATCAGGCCCTGATCCACTGGGAGGCCTGATCGTGGACCGGGCCGCGGGGGCGTTGATCCCCGGAATGCCCTCCAGGTAGCCTTGAGTCGATGTAATCAGTCCATCAACGTGAGTGTCGAAATGGTATACAATACCGACAGGTTGGTAGGTAAGACACAGGCAACAGTTAGGCAACATTATACCGAAACGTTTCGCCTACACAGTAGACTTCTTCAGTCGAGTACAGAAAGTAGGCAGGAGCAATAGAGATGTGAAGACGATGTAATCAGTACATCAGTCTGTCTTAGGCAACAGTTGTGCTAATAGGTCAGATGCAGTACAGGAGTACTGCATCAGACCTGTTAGCCTTCCCAGGAACTGATGATCAGTTCCTGGGAAGGCTAGATCAAGAGCACTGTAGAAAGCATCAAGGCTCTTGAAGAGTCGAGGATACCAATGTACTACAAACCTAAGAGGAGTACAAATAAAGGCCTGAAAATATCGATCCGAGAGAGAACTCACAACAATGGATTTAGATTGGATAAATTCAGATTTAAAAAGGATATGAAAGCATTGGTTTGGCAATAGAGTCAAGCTGCCAGACAGCGTTGTTGCTACTGCAGAGAAGAGGGGAGAGTAAGCCTTATATTTGACCACATTTCGCTCTCGATGCTTGATAAAAGCTCTACCCAGAGAGAGAGACATGTTTGTAAAGTTCTCATAGCTCCACCAAGGACGAAAGATATATATCAGGTACTTGACAATGTTCCACCAACAGAGAAACGGGTTTGTCAAGTACATGACATTGATAAAGCTTCATCGAGAGAGAAACGTGTTAAGTCTTGATATTGACAAAGCTCTACCGAGAGAAAAACGTTGTTTATCAAAAACTAGACAAAGTTCTACCGATGGCAAAACTATGTTCAATAAGAGTCTTTCTCTATGTATCTTTGTTTCACTATGTGTCAGTTTCTGCTCAAGTTGTATCCTTAAAAACTAAGTTGGACAGATGTGGAATGGAATAGTTAGGTATGGGTAGTCTTGTCTCACCTCCACCCCTATCAACTATGTGGTTAGTGTGGGCAGTTGCCCATCCTCCCATCACTAACACAATGTAGGGTGAAGGGAGTTCCCATCTCATCAACAAAAAAAACAGCTATAGTTCCATCCGTCCTCACACACTCAGTGTGTGAGGACGGATGGAACTATACAAGAATGACACTCAGTGTCATTCTTGTATAGCTAACATTCATGTACCTGTTATTTTAAGTTGATCCTCTCTTTAGTGTTAATGTAAATAACTCACTTTACCTTATTTCTAGTATATCTCCTTTTATTGTAACTGATTTTCACACGGTTGAGTTACTGAGCTATTTTAACTTTTAAGGTTTAAATAATAATATGTTACAAAGACCCCAATGGAAATGAGTCACTTTGTCTGACTTTTCTGGGTTAACCTAGGTAATTTACACTATGATAATTGTACTTACGTGTACCTGTGCCTAAATAAACTTTGTTACTTAATATACAGTAGCGACAAGTTGATGAAGATTCAAGACTAAAATGAACACCTAGTCTGAGGGACTGACTGCCTCATCTTCTACTGTCTCTGTACTGAGTTGATAAAATCCACTGGTTGGCTGTGGCATGCTAAGAGTATGTTACATTTTATTTGGTGTATGTCAAACTCCCATATAGGCTGCCTCCCAACCAGCGAACAGGGTGCTAAGGGTTTAACGACCAATACGGTACCCGTCGTTAAATCAGTACCTCGGTTCATTGACCAATCACAGGCAAGCCCGCCAAAACTGAAGCAACGTGGTTCATTTGTGGTAAGCATTGACAGACTTGCCTGAGCTGCTGGTTGATGTGGTGCTCTCTCTCTGGCTTTTGCCATCTTTTGTCACCGTGTGGTACACTTGCTATTCAACTTCTGTACATAGTGTACATAAGTGTACACGTATATATCTGGCAAATTATATCTGGTGAAGGAAATACAAGTTACATACTATTACTGAGTTTGTTTGCTCCACTTTAAAACCCATTATGACCAGGTCCCAGGCCATATTAATATTAATATGAAGGATAAATGATGAAGAACGTGAAGATGAAGAAAATGAAGATGTTTTCCTATAAAATATTCAAAAGTCTTTCTGGCCGAAACAGAATGCCAATATATTTAAATACCCTCATATAGGCAACCATCGTGCACACCCCCGCAGCGCACTACTGACACCTGGGAGTTCATTTAAAATACACAGAATTAAGTGATTTTTATTATTATTATTATTATTAACACACTGGCCGATTCCCACCAAGGCAGGGTGGCCCGAAAAAGAAAAACTTTCACCATCATTCACTCCATCAGTCTTGCCAGAAGGGTGCTTTACACTACAGTTTTTAAACTGCAACATTAACACCCCTCCTTCAGAGTGCAGGCACTGTACTTCCCATCTCCAGGACTCAAGTCCGGCCTGCCGGTTTCCCTGAATCCCTTCATAAATATTACTTTGCTCACACTCCAACAGCACATCAAGTATTAAAAACCATTTGTTTCCATTCACTCCTATCAAACACGCTCACGCATGCCTGCTGGAAGTCCAAGCCCCTCGCACACAAAACCTCCTTTACCCCCTCCCTCCAACCTTTCCTAGGCCGACCCCTACCCCGCCTTCCTTCCACTAAAGACTAATACACTCTTGAAGTCATTCTGTTTCGCTCCATTCTCTCTACATGTCCGAACCACCTCAACAACCCTTCCTCAGCCCTCTGGACAACAGTTTTGGTAATCCCACACCTCCTCCTAACTTCCAAACTACTAATTCTCTGCATTATATTCACACCACACATTGCCCTCAGACATGACATCTCCACTGCCTCCAGCCTTCTCCTCGCTGCAACATTCATCACCCATGCTTCACACCCATATAAGAGCGTTGGTAAAACTATACTCTCATACATTCCCCTCTTTGCCTCCAAGGACAAAGTTCTTTGTCTCCACAGACTCCTAAGTGCACCGCTCACCCTTTTCCCCTCATCAATTCTATGATTCACCTCATCTTTCATAGACCCATCCGCTGACACGTCCACTCCCAAATATCTGAATACATTCACCTCCTCCATACTCTCTCCCACCAATCTGATATCCAATCTTTCATCACCTAATCTTTTTGTTATCCTCATAACCTTACTCTTTCCTGTATTCACTTTTAATTTTCTTCTTTTGCATACCCTACCAAATTCATCCACCAACCTCTGCAACTTCTCTTCAGAATCTCCCAAGAGCACAGTGTCATCAGCAAAGAGCAACTGTGACAACTCCCACTTTATGTGTGATTCTTTATCTTTTAACTCCACGCTTCTTGCCAAGACCCTCGCATTGACTTCTCTTACAACCCCATCTATAAATATATTAAACAACCACGGTGACATCACACATCTTTGTCTAAGGCCTACTTTTACTGGGAAATAATTTCCCTCTTTCCTACATACTCTAACCTGAGCCTCACTATCCTCGTAAAAACTCTTCACTGCTTTCAGTAACCTACCTCCTACACCATACACCTGCAACATCTGCCACATTGCGTCCCTATCCACCCTGTCATACGCCTTTTCCAAATCCATAAATGCCACAAAAACCTCTTTAGCCTTATCTAAATACTGTTCACTTATAAGTTGAAAATTAAGACACATGTGCAACATCTGGGTATCTTTATTGTAGACGTTCCGCCATCCAGTGGCTTTATCAATACACATTCAAGGACATGAATGGAGGACAGTAGAACTATATATAAAAGATGAAGTAATTAGTCCCTCAGCCTTGGAGTTGGTGAAGAGCACCTTAGTGGTGAAGAGTCTGAAGACTCTTCACCACTACGATAACTCGTGACTACGATGACTCTTCACGACTCTAAACTGATGTTAGATCACGGCACAGGGAATGGTTAATAGTTCAGAGGATTAACACCCTCGCGGCCTGGTGTCAGGCCACGCAAGTATTTCTGGAATAAGAACTATTGAGAAACACATTTAGAGCTTACAAACCACGAAACGGGTGGAGTTTGAACCCATGGCGAGTCGTAAACTCCAGGTCAGTGCGTAAGCCACTCGGCTTGTAAGATTTAAATGCCAGCAATCCTGCCAGAGTGCGAAACGTTTTACAGGCTTCCCACTCGTGACAGGACGGTAGTACCTCCGTCCACTATGACTCGTTCTTGAACCAACTAGACAATGATGTTAGTCGCTCAAGACCGCCCAACGTGATCTTCATTGTCGCTACATCAGTACTGCCTGGAATTTTGTTAGGCTACAACCTGTGGTAATTCATTTCAAGTGTGTAATTAATTATCTATCTGCAAATTTGTATCAAAGGTGTCATTTAGGATTTTTAATTAATTAATTTTAACTAGTTAATGAAACTGCTGGCCCAAAGATAGCTCCAACATCATCCTGTTACATATTTGTATGTTTCATAACAATAAAAATGCTTTCAAATGAGCTGATGTAGGCAACAGTTCTTAGGTTGTGGATAGAGTTAGGAATCCTTTACCTAACCTTGTAAAACCTGTGTAAGAGAGAGAGAGAGAGAGAGAGAGAGAGAGAGAGAGAGAGAGAGAGAGAGAGAGAGAGAGAGAGAGAGAGAGAGAGAGAGAGAGAGAGACCATGGGTAAGACAGATGATTAATATCCAGACTGAAGCTAGAGTAAGGATTATCATCTATTATCTAGATGTTAGAGGCAAGGGTAGTAAAGTACAAGTCTCATCACCCTCCATCCTTCCGGCCATTGCTGGCATGAAACGATGGTGGGAAGGGAAAGGGAGGGGCAGAGGGGTAAAGAGGAAAACAAAAATTACACCATGCTGAATTTCTAGGAGATACAGGAGTGGATGGAAGTCATAGGCTACATACTACATCGACATTACATTATTGCTAAAGACACAGCAAATCTCCAAGAAGATATAAACCAAGTTTTCCAATGGGCAACGGAAAACAAAATGATGTTCAGTGAAGACATATTCCAGCTACTCCGTTATGGGAAACTTGAGGAAATAATAACTAGAACTGAGTATACTACAAACTCTAATCACATAATAGAGTTGAAAAGTAAAGTGAAGGACCTGGGAGTGGTAATGTCTGAGGCTGTCATCTTCAAGGATCACAACAATGCCACTATCACCTCTGCGAGGAAAATGATAAAATGTATAATGAGAAAATTCAAAATAAGAGATGCCAAGCCAATGATCATTTTTAAATCACTTGCTCTCTCTAGGCTGGAATTCTGCTGTACATTAACACCATTCAAGGCAGGTGAAATCGCAGACCTAAAGAATGTACAACGAACCTTTACAGCACACACAAGTTTTGTCAAACACCTCAACTACTGGAACGGTTGAAAGCACTTGACTTGTACTCACTGGAGCGCAGACGAGAGACAGATACATTATAATGTACACCTAGAAAATCCTAAAGGTACTGGTCCCTAATCAGCACACAGAAATCACTCCTTACGAAAGCAAAAGAGTAGGTAATGAAAAAAAAAGGCGTGTCATTAGTACATTAAGAGAAAACTTAATAAGTGTCCGGGGCCCAAGACTGTTTAAACAGCCTCCCACCAGCCATAAGGGAAATTACCAATAGACCCTTGGCTACCTTCAAGAGGGAGCTGGACAGATACCTAAAGTCAGTGTCGGATCAGCCGGGCTATGGTTCGTACGTTGGACTACGTGCGGCCAGCAGTAACAGCCTAGTTGATCAGGCCCTGAGCCACCGGGAGCCCTGGTCATGGACCGGGCCGCGGGGGAGTTGATCCCCGGAATACCCTCCAGGTAGGTTGACCACTACTTGTGCCACTCCCTTGCTACTCACAGTACCGTGTGTACCAGTTAGTCTACTTTCAGTAACCACTCGTTAGGGATACTGTGGTGCAAGTGGACGTGAACCGGATATCCTGAGCAGCTTTGGGACAAACACTTGGATACTGCTTTCTTATGCTATGACTACCACAACCACCGCTTTTATCACTAACTACTTAGAGGGAGTTCCGGGGGTCACTACCACCACAATTTTTATATCCTGGATGACTCACTGTCAAATGTTTTTCTTGGCGTAGCTGCTGAACCAGCATCAAGGATCCACTGACCTATAATTCCCTACTGCATTGATCTAACTCTGCTTGCAAAAAAAAAAAAAAAAAAAAAAAAAAAAAAAAGGCCTTGGTGTTGCACCTCTTACCTTACCTTTGAAGAGTTTCGAGAGTTTAACTACTCTCGGAGCCCGGCCATGGGCCAGGCTCGTCCGGTGCTTGCCTGATCAACCAGGCTGTTGCTGCTGGAGGCCCGATGCCCCACATATCCATCACAGCCTGGTTGATCTAGCACCTGGTGAAGATACTTGTCCAGTTTCCTCTTGAAGGCTTCTACACTTGTTCCAGCAGTGTTTCTGATATCTTCTGGTAAGATGGTGAATAGTCTGGGACCCTGGATGTTGATACAGTGTTCCTTTATTGTCCCCACCGCACCCCTGCTCCTCACTGGATTTGTTTTACACTTCCTCCCTTATCTCTCACTCCAGTATGTTGTTATGGCAGTGGGACCAGGCCCTCGAGTACTTTCCAGGTATATATTATCATGTATCTCTCTCTCATCCGCTCCAGTGAGTACATGTTCAAGATTTGCAGGCGTTCCCAGTAGTTCAGGTGCTTTACAGGTTCAATGTGAGCCGTAAACGATCTCTGTATTTGTTCCAGCTCTGATATTTCTCCTTCTCTGAACGGGGACCATCAGCACTGAGCAATATTCTAATTGAGGGAGCACTAGCGATTTGAAGTGTGTCACCATCGGCATTATTTCCCTTGTTTTGAAAGTTCTCAATACCCACCCCGTCATCTTCCTGGCTGTTGTGGTCTTTGTCTTATGTTCCTTAAAAGAAAGGTCAGTTGACATAATTATTCCCAGGTCTTGTACGTGTTTCTTTCGTTCTATTTGGTGACCCTCTTGAGCTTTGTATAGTGTTCCTTTTGAGTTCTTCATTCTGTCTATACCTAAGCAGCTGGAACTTATCACCATTGAACGTCATGAAAGTTAAGACACATGTGCAACATCTGGATATCTTTATTGTAGACGTTTCGCCATCCAGTGGCTTTATCAATACAGATTCTAGGACATAATTACAAGACAGTAGAACTATATACAAAAGACGTGGTAATCAGTCCCTCAGCCCTGGAGTTAGTGTTCACAGCATCGTGGTGGAGGAGCATCTGGAGCAAAGGCGAACGAACGAACGAACGAACAAGTTCAAGTAAGATCCCAAATGAGATGAGCGGGGAAGATGGGACACACGAAGAGTAGCTCTGGAGAGGAGTATTCTTAGTCGTGATGAATGGTTTGAAAAACCGACAAGTTGAAGATTGAGACACTTATGCAGCATATGGGAATCTTTATTCAGGAAACGTTTCGCCACACAGTGGCTTCATCAGTCCAATACAAAGAGGAAGGCGTAAGAAGAGGAGGAGAATGAGGTAATCAGTCCCTCAACCTGGAGTCGATATGTTCAGTCCATCAATCTTGTAGAATGTACAGACACGTCACTAAAATGTTCTAACTGCGGCGGGTCACACACTGCAGTTGCAAATTCCTGCCCCCCTAGAAAAGACATTCTCTCCTCCCTCAGAGCAAGCCAACCTCCCTCCCTCCCCAACCCCATCCATGTACCTCCCTCCCCAACCAAATTGCCCTCCCCCACTCCCAATGGCTGGGCCTCCCCACGCACTTGGTAAGTAAGTAAGTAAATTTATTCAGGTATACACAATACAGTTACATAGATTATCATACATAGCAGCATATGTGTAGAGAACCTAGGATAACCCAAAAAAATCAGACAGAGTGACTTATTTCCATTGGGGTCCTTTTACCTTATTATTATAATATAAAGGTTATAATATTTTCTTATTATTCTATAATGAAGATAACATCTTATTATCATACTAAAAAGACTATCTACTACACGAGGGTCATTAAGACTATCTACTACCCGAGGGTCATTACGACTATCTACAATACGAGGGTCATTACTAGGGATAAGGTAAAATTTACACATATTTTAGCTACCTCTTCTACTCTACACACATCAAACACAAACACACAGACTACAAACACCTCTCCATCTACACCTACACCCACACTAGACTACAAAACTAACTGTCAACTCGCCACTGCTGCCCACTCTGCGATGGTAATCTCTCAAGCTTACCAATCAGACTACTCACATGTCCTTAACCTAATCTTGTCTGCTAACAATCTTCCCTCTCTAATTATCCCTCCTTCTTGCTTCTCTTCTAAACCCCCTACAACCTCTCCCACCCCCCCTCTTCCTACACCCTCCAGCTCTCATCCTCCCCTACCACTCTTCACTCCCACCAACGCCCCTCCACCCCTACCCCTCTTCACATCTACCCCTCCTACCAACACCCCTCCTCCCCTACCCCTCTTAACTACTTCTACTACTCCCCCCACCTCTTTACCCACTTCTTCCTCCATTACCAAAGCTTCCACTTCCTCTGCATCCACCATCGCCCACTCCTCCTCCACCACATCCAAGACTTCATCCAGGTCCAACTCCACCTCCTCCAAACGAAATCCACTCAACCCTAAACCTGCCCCAACTTCTGATATACAGACCAAAGAAAATAAAAACAGATCCATCTCTTCCTCCCCCTCCAGGAAACGGGTCCGCAACACCTACAAACACACATCCACCGATGGCAATACTATCACGGGCTTAAATATAAACTCCCTCCACACTAACTTTGGTATGACGAAACGATTAAATCATGTTTAAGGCGATTCAGTTCAACGTACGTTCTTACTTCACATTTAGACACTTACTGGCCTAGCTCCTTGAAGCAGAGAGGCCAGATATTGTTTTATTAGACAGTACCTGCCTCAAAGCCCCTCAACGTATCTGCCATTATGGTTATACTGCACTAAGAACATAAGAATGTAGGAACACTGCAGAAGGCCTACTGGCCCATACGAGGCAGGTCCTTATCAAAACGACATCTACCTAAAGCTACTCAAGAAATAACTCCGAGCTACTCAAGAAATAACTCCGAGCTACTCAAGAAATAACTCCTAACTACAGTCCCATTATGATCCCTACGATGGGGTTAACATCCTTGTCAAAATCAACATAAAACATGAATTTCTCCCAATCCCTTTTATACACCAACACTGTCTTGCGGTCAGAATACACACTCACCTTGGCCCCTTTATCTTATTCACCACCTATGCTCGCCCAAACACTATTCTCAACATACACGACCTTTCGTTAGTCTTCAACTACACCAACATACCTACTAGCTGATATGAATGCTAAACACACCGCCTTTCATCACACCAGCAACAACCAACTTGGTCACCAATTACTCAGCTTCACAAACCATAAACACCTAATTCACCTCGGCCCAGACTTCAACATCTTCTACAACCACACGGGCCAAGGCAAACCCGACATCATTCTGGCAAACCGAGCCAGCTCTCTTTCAACACTACATATCACCTGGCCCTATTACAGGCTCTGATCACATTCCCATCATCTTACACATCTCCTCCAAACCTATCCTCATCCCGGTCACACTTTCCTTCTCCTACAAGAATGCTGACTGGGATGTCTTCAAACAACACATAGAAAATACTAACCTCACCCATGACTACAACAACAAACCTATCTCTGACATTGACACTCAACTTGCTTTCATCCAGGACACCATTACACAAGCAGCCAACACCGCAATACCAAAGGAAACCCACACCTCTCGTTATTCCTTCAAATCCTCAATCAGAACAGGAAGACTAATTATCTGCTGCCACAACTGCTTCCTCTACAACACACACATATTTAATCAAGTCCGATTAGATCTCACTTACCTCAGAAACAACATTCTACACAGTCTAGACCAAGACCACAGCAATCACTGGTCACAACTCATACTACAAGTGGACAAACAGCATATCAAAAACACTAAAGCCTTCTGGAACTTGAGCAAAAAAATCAGAGGCACCACTCCCATCAACAAATTCAAACACATCACGCACAACAACACACATATCTCAGACCTGCAGGCTGCTACTAACATCTTCAAACACATCTGGGAGAACATCTTCCACCCTCACCCACCCTACCCTAATGCTATCCAACACATTCAGAACATAGAACACTGGAACACTACACACACACGAAACAACACCAGACAGCTACATCCATCTGGACTCTCTTATCTCCTCCCAAGAACGTGACACTCCTTTCACCAACACAGACATTAAAACTCTCCTCAGACACCTTCCTCCCAAGGCCCCTGGTGACTCGGGCCTAAACCATATTATCCTGAAACACCTTCCTGGCTCTATCATTACTGCCTACACAAACTTCCTCAATGCCTCCCTTGCCTCTGGATACTTCCCCTCCCTCTTCAAAGCTGCTACTGCTATCCTCCTTCCTAAACCCAATAAAGACCACTCTGACCCTAGAAACTATCGCCCTATCAGCCTCCTCAAAACTTTAGAAAAACTCTTTGAAAAACTCATCAATCATCGCCTTCGCAGATACCTGGAACACAACTCTCTACTTTCTGATGGTCAATTTGGCTTCAGAACTCACAGATCCACACAGGATGCCATTAACATCATTCTCAACTACATCCACATAAACACAAAACAAAGAAACAGGACAGCTCTGGTTGCAAAAGACATTGAAAAAGCTTTTGACACTATCTGGCATGAAGGGCTCAAACACAAACTCTGCACTAACTTTAACCTGCCTCTCACTTCTCGTAAACTCCTCTGCATTTTCCTAGACGGCCGCACTATGAGAATCAAATTCCAAGGCTGTTACTCTGACTACTTCACACTAAATGCTGGAGTACCCCAGGGATCTGTCCTCTCCCCTACCCTCTACATTTTATACACTAACGACATTCCAACACCTGTATACCACAACTCCATCACTCTAGCCTATGCAGATGACATTACACAACTTATCACTCACGCCAATATAGATACGCTCACACACAAAACACAAAATGAGGTCGACAGGATAGCCATATGGGAACAAAAATGGAGGATCAAATCCAATGCAGCTAAATCCGGCATTACATATTTTAACTATAGGAAACGTGATCCTCCATTACCTGTTGAGCTCAGAATTGCCGACACCCGCACTTACATCCCCATCACACAGTCTGTCACTGTCCTTTGCGTTAATCTTGACTACCTTCTTCGCTTACACAGACACATTCACTCAAGGCATGCAATAGCTAGTAAGGCCCTTGCGGGCCTCTACAAGCTGCAACATGCCTCCCAACGCACCAAACTACACCTCTACAAATCTCTAATACGTCCTTTGATAACTTACTCTCCTCTAGCCCTCTCTCTTGCAGCTTGTTCTGGACACTGCAGCGTGTCCAGAACAAGGCGCTGCGCTGGGTGCTTGATGTCAGATGGGAGGACTTCGCCACAAGCGAGTCTCTCCATGCCCAATTAGACATCCCTGCGCTGAATCTGTACTGGAAAACGCTCAGTGACAAACTTGAGACACGACATGGCTACTGGACATCCCTCCTTGACGAAGACATTCGCAGACCCACAAACCAACACAACCTTTTCTACTCCTTGTATGATCCTGCTCCTAACCCTATTTGCAAATAACCTTTGATTCTCTGACAGGTACCTTGAGCTGTTCATTCTCTAACCCACATTCGCTTTAGCTTTTGGGTTAAGACATGGCTCAGTTCTGCACTCCTCTCTAGCGCCAATTTTCACCTGTCCCTTCCTCCCTGCTCACCCCACCGGAGTCCCAACAGAAGAGCCTGAATTTCTCTTCTCAATGTCTGCCCCACGATCGCCTCAGCTGCTGGGTTAAGCCCTGGCTCTATTTCTCTGACTAAGAGCACTCCTCTCCAGAGCTATTCTTCGTCTGTCCTGTCTTCTCCGCTCATCCCATTTGGGATCTTAGCTGAACTTGTTCGTTCGTTTGTTCTTTTCGTTAGTGTGACTTTGTATATGGTCCAAGTCGGACCGAAACGTCGTCGTAAGCTCCTCTCTTTTATGTGCGGGTTATTTGTGTATTGAAGAACCGAGACACTTGTGCAACACATGGGAATCTTTATTGAAGAAACGTTTCGCCACACAGTGGCTTCATCAGTCCAATACAAAGTAGAAATGGGTAAGGAGAGGAGGAGTTCGAGGTAATCAGTCCCTCAACCTGGAATCGATGTGTTCAGTCCATCACTCTTGTAGGAAGTGCCTCAATTCTTCAACTTGTCGGTTTTCAAAACCATTCACCACATCTGTCAGACACTGCAACATCATGGGATCTTGGTACAAAGACTTCAACGCTTGCCCAACCTTTGGGCGACGACCTACTTACACAAGTGGCAGGTCCCACTGTGATCCCGCCTCCTCCTGCTTCAACTCATCTGACTGCCGTATTTAAGCCACCTCTCTGGCCCTATGCTGCACTTCCTACAAGAGTGATGGACTGAACACATCGATTCCAGGTTGAGGGACTGATTACCTCGAACTCCTCCTCTCCTTACCCATTTCTACTTTGTATTGGACTGATGAAGCCACTGTGTGGCGAAACGTTTCTTCAATGAAGATTCCCATGTGTTGCACAAGTGTCTCAATTCTTCAACTTGTCGGTTTTTAAAACCATTCACCACATATTTGTGTATTGTTCCAGTCATGGTATTGCGCCTTTTTTATTTATTTATGATCGTCTTGCTCTAAAACCATGCTGGTTTGGGTTATGTTGGTTGTGGTGGTCCATGAAATTTGTAATCTGGCGTCTCATCACTCGAAGGTTTTTTTTTGTATGATGTGAGAGGCTGGGGCTACTGGTCTGTAATTTTTAGTTAGTGCTCTACTACCTCCCTTATGCAAAGGAGCTGTTTGCACTCTTTAAGGACTCTGATATTTCACCTAGATCTAAGCTCTTTCTCCAAAGAATACTGAGAGCTTGTGCTAGTGGTACTTTGCACTTCTTTATATATAGAGCAATCCATGAATCTGGTCCAGGTGCTGAGTGAGTGGGCATGTTGTTCATTTCTTTTTCGAAATCTATGGGATTTGTACTAATGTCAGTTAGTTGGTCTGCGTGGCCTTCTTCAGGAGTGAAAAATATTTCTGCATTTTCCACGTTGCTGTCATTTAGTGGGTTGCTGAACACCGACCCATACTGTTCTTTTAGGATTTCACTCATTTCCTGTTCATCGTCAATTTACAGATCTCCTCTTAATAATGGTCCAACTCTACAGGTAGTTCTTAGTTTGGATTTTGCATAGAATAGAACTATTTTGGGTTTCTTACAATATATGGCCCTTTGTTCCCTTTGTACTTCTTCTGTTAGGTATGACATCCTGAGTTTTTGCTTTAGTTTAGTGATCTTTCAGCAAAGCCTATATTTCCTCTGTTGCAACATATTTGTGTTTTTAAGCAATTCAGTAACCCATTTTCTTCTTCTGTATCATCTCCTATGCTCTTTCTCTATATCTGATCTTCTTCTGGGTTTCCTCAATGGTAAGTGCTTCATACATATTTTGTATGCTTCTGTATTCAGCTTCTCTAGGTACTGGTGGTGATTTAGGTCGCTCATGTCTGATTCCAGGATATGTCTGATAACACTTGGTTTATTTTTTCCCAGTCAGTTCTATGGTTGTTAAAATTAAACTTACTGAACATTTCGTCTCTAACCCTGAGTTAATACTCATCTGAACTTCTATGATGTTGTGATCAGAATATATTGTTTTTGTAACTGTTATGTCTCTGATTAGCTTCTCGTTGTTTGTGAATATGAAATCCAGGGTATTTTAATTTCTAGTGGGATCAATTATCTGTTGGTTCAATGAGTACTCTTCACAAAGCCTCATTAGTTCCCTGGTATGTGCCTGTTGAGCCAGGATGCTTCCCGGAGATATTTCTGGTATAACATTACGTTGCGCCATCTTCCATTTAACATGAGGGAGATTAAAATCTCCAAGGAGTAAAATATTTGGTGTAGGATTTTCTAGCCTATCCAGACAGTTATCTATCTTTCTTAACTGATCTGCGAATTCCTCAGCAGTTGCTGATGGTGGTTTATATACTAGGATAATTACCAAATTCCTATTTTCAACTTTAATGCCTAGGATTTCTACTATATCATTCGTAGAGTTCAGCAGTTCTGTGCAAGAAAAAGTATCTTTTACATAGAATCCCACTCCTCCCTGTGACCTATAAATTCTATCACATCTATACATGTTATAGTTTTCTACATTTATCTCTCCGTCCAAAACATTCCTTGTGTGTGTTTCTGTAAATGCCTCAAACATGGCATTCGTTTCTGATAGGAGCCCACTGACGTAACTTTGTCGTTTTTATTTGATTTCAGACCCTGAATATTTGCAAATATGAAGCAGGAATTACCATTTGGGATGTTTTGTTTTTCTTTGTGTTTCGTTAGTACCACTGGTGATGTACTACCTCGTATGGCTCCTGGTGTACATACCCCTGGTTTCTCCAGTACTGATTTTGCATTTGATTGTTTATTCCGCCCTGATGGGCTGATACCTGGTTTAGCATGTCTCATTTTGCTGCCCATCTGTCTTCTCTGTACCATTTCCCACATTTGTCTCTTTCTTGAGTCCAATTGTTTATCTTTATGTCTAAAAACGACTGCTGTTCATTTTCCTTTTCTCTGCTTTCTCTGTAGCACCGCGTTTCTTCTATATGACGGCGTGGGCAGCTGAGGTCATAACATTCTCTGGACTGTGTTGAAGCTTTACACATCACTGGATGGAAGTACCTACTGCACTCTTTATCGAAACGACACTTTCCCTTTCTCAACTTGTTGGCATATTTTCTGTTGCTTATTCCAGCAATCTCTGACACATAAGCACATACCTTTTGCATAGTGTCTGCAAAATGTACTGACTGCCTATATTTATTGATTTTGTGTCTTTCCCAAGTTCTGCCACCTGCTCTGAATTCTCTTGTTTTCTTTCATCTAGGCGTATTTTTTCCTTTTTTTCATTTTCGTGTGTTACTGCTCTAGCTTTCTCTTCCTCCCTTTCCCCTTTCTCTATGTTATGTACCAATGTTTTGTTCTTTTCTGACTTGCTCTAAATGACGTTTTCCACTCTTATTTCCACTCCTTGGTTTTTACCTTTATTTGAGCTTTCCTCCTCTTGTTCCTTGCCCTTTGTTTCCCACTCTTTGTATATATCTGGCAAGCTCCTTAGGAACTTTCTTACGCTTTCTAGGTTTTCATTTTTTCAGTACCTCAATTATGCCCGACCAGCTTTCCATCTCATTGGGGCAAATCCAGAATCGACTTTCTTGTTTTAGGTCATTTCTCACGGTTGCATGAAGCTTTGTACACGATATTTGGGATGCTTTACCAATATTTCACAATCAATGTCCTTAATATTTCTTCCCAATCTTTAGTCACATGTACAACAGACCTTATTTCTGGCCATGTTCACTTCCTGGGCAGTTGTATGTGTTGAGTGGTGAAATTTCCTTCTGTTGTTTCGTGTTAACTCTTTTGCATTTGTAAGTACTTTGTTGTACTGAGTGAATATTATCAAAACCGTTCATTATCCTAAAGGTTTGAATGAGATCTTGTATCCTTCCTTTCCTATGAGAGAAAAAGGGTAAGTGCTTTGAGTCTTTTTTTAATACGTATGTTTCTTGGTGATGATACAACCTTAGTTGCCCGTTGTTTATTCTCCAGGATATCTTCATTTAAATATACTGCAGACCAAAAGTTAACAGCATATTCTAGATGTGGTCTAACAAGTGTGTCTTAGAACTGTTTGTGGTATTCTGTACTTAAAACTTCTAGCTTTGTTGCTAGCAGGTAAACAATGTTTGGTAATTCTGAGGTTATCGCTTAGGATTACTCCAAGGTCCGTCCTTGAAATCGCAATAACTCGATTGCAAACAAATCACAGGACGGGTGGGGATCGAACCCATGGCAAGAGAGTCCTCAACTCGGCACACTGGCCTGTGATTATTAGAACTCGTTTACCAAGGGTTGGAGCCCCACCTGTTGGGTGATTTGCCCTCTTGTTTCGGTTAATTTGTTGCCAAACATTTTATACTCACGAATAAACAGAAAAAAATACAGGAACTGGAACCGTGGTCTTCACATGTAGCAGACCCCATGCAGTTACCACTTAAGCCACAGAGCTTACAAGAGGATAATTCTACAAACAGCACTTCCATGACATGTTTGCGTCAGTGGCCCTATAACCTTATCGCCTCATCCCACAGCCTGAGAAGATTCAGGGTCTATTTTCATACCCCACAAGCTTATATAGTTCATAAACTAAGTCATAATAAACGACTATATGGCTTTGAGAATTTTGAGAGCAGATGTTCCACGTAAGCTTCTCAGGCTGCGGTATGAAAAAGCAGTCACATGTCGCTGATACAAATGTGTCACATTGCTGTTTGTAAAATCATCCTATTGTAAGCTCGATGGGTGATAGGTAACAGAGTTAGGCCTGCCGCCTTCAAGAACGACGGGGTCGATTATAACCATGGGGGAGCGTGGGTCATTGGACCTGCTTCGCATGGGCCAGTACGGATGGTGTTCCTTCTTTCTTATGTTCTTAACCCATAGAATTATACAGCACATGTGGGGGGGGAGGGGGTGGAAGGCATTCAGGCTCAAATCAGGGAACTGGAGCACAGATCCAATTCCCTAGATCAAGAACCCCTCACCAGCATCAAGGAACCTCCCATGAGGGTACGACGGGGTAGAGTCTCAGTTGATTCTTCTATACATTTACTGAGCTTATTTCATACAGGTGTTTGAGACTGCTATATACAGAATGCATTACTTTGTGCTTGGGAACAATTGTAACGGTACTGCTACCCCGTATTATAAGGCCTACCTAAGGCTGTTTCACATCGGACTCATTAGAGGGCTGACACTGAAGCTCGCGTGGCTAGCTCACGGCCTCACTCTTTCGATAGCTGCCCTGAGGACAACACCCATCCCTTCCTTGGTTTGGCATTTGGACTTGGCAGTTCTCGTTGTCTGCCTGGAAGAAACCATTGCCAATAAATCACTGTCTAGTCTACGTGAATTTATACTATCCTGTCTTGCTGCTTCCTACTCGCCAGCTACCTCCAGGACCCGCCATAACATAATGACATTCACCTTCGCTTCAACCATAGTGCCAACCTGTCCACATCACTGAATACTCAAGATAAGATAAGCTGCTTGTAATGATCCATTTTCCCTAATTTTGTCAACCGCGAATTTTGCTAATTTACACGTTAGTCCCCTATCTCAATACCATTCATGTATACTGTCAACAGGACTAGATCAAGATCCAATTCCTGAGTGATTCCACTCTAATCACCTAGTAACTCCGTTCAGTACTGGTGATGGGGCGATACCAAAATTACTTCGGCGATATGGATAACGATACCGATAGTCAATTTTCGGCCAATACAGATACCATCCAAGCCTGTTCGACCGTCCTTCCCAGTGCACGTTTTTGGCTGTGTCAAGATACAGTAAGACCAAAAACGTTGCGGCCACTGCGAAGTGCGATTTTTTTAACAAAATTAGATACACCAGTAATGTCCAGCTTGCCTCTTCTATAAGAGAGCTACACATTGGTAACAAAAGCTAAGTTTTCTTATCATAGTCCATCACGCAGGATGGATATCATAGTGTTGAAACCTTTCAGCCCGTGCTGAGAGACTACTGTAGGGTAAGGGTGGGGAGATGGTGAGCTGCGGGTAGTGGATAGATGACCAACGGGGTACGTACAAGCTGGCCCACACATACCTGTCATACCACAGAGCAGTGTGCTCAGCTCGACCCCTCCCCCCTCCCAACCTCTACACTCACATCATTCCCCCCTCCCCTACTTCTACACTCTCACATCCCCCCTCCCCTACTACTACTCTCTCATATCATCCCCCTCCCCTACATAAGGTGGCTCGTGGCCTGGTAGGCAAAGCTCTCGCTTCACACGCCGAGGGTCTTGGTTCGACTCCCGGCAAGGACAAAAAAACCGGGCGTGTTTCCTTACACCTGTTGTCCATGTTAACCCATCAGTATAATGGGTACCTGGGTGTTAGTCGACTGGTGTGGGTCGCATCCTGGGACAAAACTGACCTAATTTGCCCGAAATGCTCTGTATAACAAGGGGACTTTCTATATAGTAGTATGTCAGTGATGTCAGCTAGGACTGTACACCTTGTACATGTATTTGTAGAAAATAAAGATATAATTATTATTACATCTACACTCCCACACCCCCTCCCCTAATTTTTTACACTCACATTATCCCCTCCCTTACTACAATCTCACTAGGAATATCACGTAGCTCATTGGTGAGAGCAGTGAACTCACAATCTGAAGGTCCCGGGTTCAATTCCCTGGAGGTTAGAAACATATGGGTTAGTTTTCTGACACTCTTGGTGTCCCTGTCCACCTAAAAGTAAAAAATAGTTACTTATGTGTTAAACTATTGTGAGTCGTATCCAGGAGTAAAAAAATGAAAACTGCAGACCTGGAACGACACACCACGTTTAAGAGAACCCCAGTGCTTAGTAAAAATGTTATATATATATATATATATATATATATATATATATATATATATATATATATATATATATATATAAACTACAGTCATGGCCGTCACCGACCCCACCAGAGGAACAAGCCCATGTTGACAAGCGTCTTACCACGGAGGAGTCGCAGGTTATCTCCAGCAGGAAGCATGGGGGCCTCCCGTGCAGGGGGCGGAGGTGGCAGATGAGAGGAGGCTGGCAAGGAAGCCATGATGTGTTGTGGAACTCCCAGCTGGGTGATGCTCAAGGGTTGCCAGTAGTCACCTGCCAGCCACTACCATAATAACACTACACACACACCTCCCCTCCCACACACACAACACAACACCATTTCTACACACATTTCCTTTTCTTAGTGATGAAGTTGATCTCTTCCTCTTCCCAGAACGTTATTACGTCATTTCCTTGACTTCACAAAAACGTCGTAGTTTCTCACAAAATTAATCTTAGGCTACTTTCACTGTTTTCTGTAAGCAAATTCAGCGCTGTACAGCCCTTGTGGTTTAGCGCTTCTTTTTGGTTATAATAATAATAATCTGTAAGCAAATTAAGACTACAAATCACTGAAAGTAATGAAAAAAATATCAGATGGTTAATGATCATTAAAACCCGTGAGCAGTGACGTAACACTCGTGCTTAGGATACACCATGGTGACCCCAATGACTAGTTTAAGTGATTCTCCTTGGCTATCCTCTAGTGTTCTGGGTTTCCCAGTGCTGTGGTTCTCCAAACTCGAGGGGAGTCGATAATAAATAACTTAAACAACAATCACTCACACATTTGGAAGGAGAGGGCAAAGGCTGGGAGTTTAGCTCAAGTGGGCATCCCACGACTGATCGTCACCTCCTCCTTCAGCAGCACCCTCCCTGTCGAGGTCGCCGACGACGTTAAACAAGGCAATGACAAGCACGTGAAGGCATGTCACACACACAAACACTCCCCACCCCCACCATCGCTTCCTTACCACCTCTCCCATAAAACACACAATCAACTAGACTGAGCACTTGCATCATCCCAGCCTCCTCTACCACTCCCACAGTTGACTTCCTGAAAATACCAGTGGTAGACCGCGCCTGTTCTCCCCACGCCCAACTTCCGCCCATCCTACACTGGGTCAAAGTGGGAATGCTCGAAAAGTCTTTTTTTTTTTTTAATTTCTACTAAGTCAGATCCTTAAAGGATTGACTTCGCCTGAAGTAAGTCCTTCAAGGAGGAGGGGATGAAAGACCTTGATGCTAGTGAAGGGCTCTTGTGCCAAGGGATTGGAGATCTTTACTTCCTTGTATCAAACCTTATTACCCTCTACTGCATAAGTGGGCACTATATTGTTAATGTTATATATACCAGCACTGACAATAGGCTACCCACACATGCAGAATTGCATGAACCTTGCACAGCATTTAAAATTTAAAGCCGATCGAATAAGGCGTTCTCGAGTATTAAACGAAAATTTTATGTGAAGAAAAGAATAATGTGGTTAAGTACCGGAAGTGAACAAATAAAACGCTGGGCTCATTAAACTCGTGAAACTTAAAAACGCCATAAAATACGAATTTTCAACATTTGTTTTCTTTTCATAGTTTTATTGTATTTAAAACTTTATACCATCCAATAATATTATGACTGTCATAATTTGTTTTAATAAAGACCTCACAACACTGACACTTTCGAAGTCTATCAGAAAAAGTATTATTCGGTTATTGCTCGGAATTTAACATTCCAGGTTTTTTAACAAAGTTATTATTAACAAATTTGCATGGAGACAAAGTAAACTTAATGCGTACTATCCTGTCCATATTAACATCAGCCATTAAAAATTAAAGCCGTTCAAAAAGGAGTGTATTCAACTATATTTAACGTGATTTAACGAAAATTAAACTTTCACAGTTTTACACAAAACTGGCAAATGTGCGTTTACCCAGTAGAAAGAACTTTCTTTGAATGAGAGCAAGCGAACTCTTGCCAGGAATCTTGGAAAGTATCTAACAACCTTGGTGATTGAGCACCTGCACATGCCAATAGCTGCATGAATCTTGCCCTAGTTACCAGCGTTGAAGTATAAAAGATGACGCCTAGCGTTATGGACGAAACAAAAATGAAACTCTGGAGGAATAAAAACTCAGGAAACCACTTAAAAGTACGCCATCGGGGATACCTAATAATAATAATAATGTAATGTAAATGATCATTAATAACAATGTGACTTTGTAAATGGTCCAAGTCGGACCGAAACGTCGTCGTAAGCTTCTCTCTTTTATGTGCGGGTTATTTGTGTATATAATCATTCGTCACACTTGGTTGTCGCGTTTTCTATGACCTTGTCGAGGTAGTTTATGTACAGTATTTCCAGGAAGTGTGTCGTGCAATGAGAGCGTTACCTATTATTTACCCGTTACCGTTTCGAGAGTTTTACCCTCAAGTGTAAGCTTTAAGTGTGGGCTTTAAATGTGACCTTCATGAAGTGTTAGCTCGGAAGCGAAAGACTGCAAGCTTATAACAATGTTATTAAATTGTCAAATTAGGACCAACATAGTCTACGCAGTTTTTCTTACGGACTGCATGGGCATTAATATTCTAAAGCCAATCAGAAGCATTTTCTAGTTACTGAGTGAAAATAAACATCATAATTTATTTAATAAAATTATGACTTGAGCAACCCAATAAAATCGAGAACCTTTAAGGTCACGAAAACACGCAAGACCTAAAAGTTGCAAGTCAACCAGAAGAGGCATTCTCTAGTCATTCCACTGAATCCAAAGATTCAGCATTGTTTAACTATGTTAGTATACGAACCATTTTTGCACCGACACTAACCAGACGAGGATGAATCAGCCGTTACCGTTCAAGGAAGGCACAGTAAATATATGATTTCGTCAGAAACAATACCGCAACACTTTTTTTTTCAATCAAATTAGTAAATAAGATACCTACACACTTCTATAACAATCCCATCGTTTTAAGTAGGATAACACTAGTGTTGAAATCTGAAGCCGGTGACACGAAAACGAAATCGGGGGGTTGGCCATAATACATCGATTATAGGGCACCCCAACACTGTCTCTACTTAAATTACCTTTTTTCTCCTAAACAGCGAACCAGCGTTGAAAAGTTGAAACCGATCGGATAAGGCGTTCTGAAGTTATAAGCGAAGGTTTGCGGAAGAAAAGAAATGAGAAAAGACTTCGGTAACCACTTTAAATTATCTCTTCGGGAATAAACAATAATAATAATAGTACTGACTTGTTAATAAGTCAATAGCAGTCATAATAATAATTATTATTATACTGACAGGGTATTATTATACATGCGCTACATCCGTAAGGGTCACATTGCCCCGCAACAGCATTCTCAGTTTCTAAGAACAGTTACGTTAATCCCTTTTCCTACGAAGTATAACATCATATTGTCGTTATTATATACCTTTCTTGCACAACGAAGTACAACATCCTTTACTGACTTAAGTACATCCGGAGAGGCGACCAAGGTTGCTTGCTACAACACAGCACTCAAGTGGCAGTCTGGAGTAATCTCTCACATTTTAAGAAGAAGAGACACGCGCGGCAGTTATATCTTTAGCTCCTGGACATGCGTGTCCACGCGTGCACACGCAGCAACCACGCATTTAAATAGGTAATTCGGAAGATTTTACTCGGCTTATTAACCCCGAATGATTTTACAATGTTAACTTGATAAAGTTCTACATAAAGCAGAAAGTTTGTTCCAGGAAAGGTTAGGTTAGGTAAGGTTCGTCAGGAAACAGGACAAATGTTTCCTGACGCGGGTCTTAGTCAGATGATGACCCGCCTTTGGAGCTTTTGGTCATCTGACCGAGGCCTTCCGCTGGCTTGCCGGTCCACCCCTTTAAAAATTATGGTCATTTATAACCAGTGTTACCTTTTTTCCAGGAAAGGTTGTTTTTGCAACGCGTGTCCAAGTAGCCGTCACTACTGTGAGCAGTAAGACCTTTCTACTCAAGCCAGGAAAGTTAGCAACCCTGAATAACCCACGAAAGTCAAACATTGTATCTTACTAATACTTCTTCCAATATGTGACTAACAACAGCCTGCTAACACCCAGACATCTATTTACTACTAGGTAGCACGTATTGTGAGACATTTCGCTTCCCAGGATAGGACAACGTTTCGGTCCGCACAGAACCATTATCTAAGACGGACCGTACCGTCATGTAGTTTCAGCTTTAATTTGTAGGAGAGATGTGAACCGGCAAAGACTACTTCACTGCAGGAGACACAACACTACGGGAAATCAAAAGCACGAGACGAGAGTAGCCAGGAGAATGACACCGTTGTGAAGGTAACACCTTGTAAATATGACACAATATGGGTTATGACATTTTATTGTGCGAAACGTCTTCATAAAGAATGCCACAGCCCAGACTGTTTTGTGTATATACTGCTGGTACACTGTGTCACTGCCGAGGTAATAACTTGCACACGGTATATCTTACTAGTAACTAGACGATATGCTGATAAATTTCGTTAAGTTACAGAATAAGCTTTTATCTGCAGTCTCTCACTCTGTGAAGAGCTTAAAGCTCGACACAGAGCGAAACGCCGTCCCAATAATTAAGAAAAAAAAAACTTGCTCTTCAGCTTGTGTCTTTGCCTTCACACTTGTGAGAAATACACTGTCTCCTCATGCCTGGAGGGTGCCACAGGAGGGTGCCACCAGAGGACACCTCGTGTGAGGTGAAGGTAATACTATCGCTCAAGCCCTAGTGTCTTCCTCCCCACATACACATACAAGGCAAACACAAACACACACGTGAAGCGGAGACGCTTGTGTGCACCGCCTGACGAGCGTTGTCACCGGGCACTCGTGACAGTGGCACTGACTGAGAGCAGGGACGCCTGGGGCACAGTGCCACCACTCTTACCCTGAGGCATTCTCCTCCCTCGCATCCCTCAATACTCCCGCTCTCACTAGAAACACCCCCACCCCCATCATATCTAGCCCAGTCACGCACCACGAATATTAAACGTTCAGATTTAAACGTTTTAATTAAGTTGTAAAATATGTCCTTTACTAATTGTCAGGTTAAGTCTTCCTTTTTTCTCCTCGTTCCCTCGCTGCCAGACGTATTGTAGTTTGTTTTTATAATCTCGTTTGTAATTAAATACACGTGTACTGTATATACACTATAACCCAACTCAAAATATTCCAACCAAACTTACAATAAAGAAAATAGTGTGAAAGCAAACTAGAAACTAATACTGAGCATCATGTCTCAAACTGACGTAGTAATAAGTGAATTGTCATATCCTCCCAGCCTTTCTCAAACCACCTTCTCCTTTATCTGTGATTTTACCTTTGACATGTTTCCAGAGGTTTCCTACTCTCGCGGCCCGACCTGGGACCAAGCCTCCCGTCTGGTTGATGAGACTGTTGCTGTTGGCGCCCCGCCAGCCCACATATCCATCACAGCCTGGTTGGTCTGGCACACTGACGAGGTGGTGATCCAGTTTCCTTCCGAATACTTGTACACCTGTTCCAGCAATACTTGTGCACTTGTTCCAGCAATACTTGTACATTTGTTCCAGCAATACTTGTGCACTTGTTCCAGCAATACTTGTGCACTTGTTCCAGCAATACTTGTACACTTGTTCCAGCAATACTTGTGCACTTGTTCCAGCAATACTTGTACACTTGTTCCAGCAATACTTGTACACTTGTTCCAGCAATACTTGTACACTTGTTCCAGCAATACTTGTACACTTGTTCCAGCAATACTTGTACACTTGTTCCAGCAATACTTGTACACTTGTTCCAGCAATACTTGTACACTTGTTCCAGCAATACTTGTACACTTGTTCCAGCAATACTTGTACACTTGTTCCAGCAATACTTGTACACTTGTTCCAGCAATACTTGTACATTTATTCCAGCAATACTTGTACACTTGTTCCAGCAATACTTGTACATTTGTTCCAGCAATACTTGTACACTTGTTCCAGCAATACTTGTACATTTGTTCCAGCAATACTTGCACATTTGTTCCAGCAATACTTGTACACTTGTTCTAGCAATACTTGTACATTTGTTCCAGCAATACTTGTACATTTGTTCCAGCAATACTCGTACACTTGTTCCAGCAATACTTGTACACTTGTTCCAGCAATACTTGTACACTTGTTCCAGCAATACTTGTACACTTGTTCCAGCAATATTTGTACACTTGTTCCAGCAATATTTGTACACTTGTTCCAGCAATACTTGTACATTTGTTCCAGCAATACTTGTACATTTGTTCCAGCAATACTTGTACACTTGTTCTAGCAATACTTGTACATTTGTTCCAGCAATACTTGTACATTTGTTCCAGCAATACTCGTACACTTGTTCCAGCAATACTTGTACACTTGTTCCAGCAATACTTGTACACTTGTTCCAGCAATACTTGTATACTTGTTCCAGCAATACTTGTACACTTGTTCCAGCAATATTTGTACACTTGTTCCAGCAATATTTGTACACTTGTTCCAGCAATACTTGTACACTTGTTCCAGCAATATTTGTACACTTATTCCAGCAATACTTGTACGTTTGTTCTAGCAATACTTGTACGCTTGTTCCAGCAATTTTTGTACACTTGTTCCAGCAATACTTGTACACTTGTTCCAGCAATACTTGTACGCTTGTTCCAGCAATTTTTGTACACTTGTTCCAGCAATACTTGCACACTTGTTCCAGCAATACTTGTACACTTGTTCCAGCAATACTTGTACACTTGTTCCAGCAATACTTGTACGCTTGTTCCAGCAATACTTGCACACTTGTTCCAGCAATACTTGTACACTTGTTCCACCAATACTTGTACGCTTGTTCCAGCAATACTGCTGATACCTGCTGGTAGCAGGCTGAACAGTCAAGGCAACTTACCAGTAGTATTACATACAACCTCAGCGATAAACCCGTAGGAGTTACATAGCGCCGTGCGATGGTAGACAATCAGGTTTCTCAGATAAACGAGTTTTTCAGCACCAGTACCCAGGATCAAGTCTGTTATCAACATCAATACCCTGGATAAAGAACCAATTATCATCAATACCCAGGATAAAGAACCAATTATCATCAATACCCCGGATAAAGAACCAATTATCATCAATACCCCGGATAAAGAACCAATTATCATCAATACCCTGGATAAAGAACCAATTATCATCAATACCCTGGATAAAGAACCAATTATCATCAATTTCCTGGATAAAGAACCAATTATCATCAATACCCCGGATAAAGAACCAATTATCATCAATACCCCGGATAAAGAACCAATTATCATCAATACCCCGGATAAAGAACCAATTATCATCAATTCCCTGGATAAAGAACCAATTATCATCAATACCCCGGATAAAGAACCAATTATCATCAATACCCCGGATAAAGAACCAATTATCATCAATACCCTGGATAAAGAACCAATTATCATCAATACCCCGGATAAAGAACCAATTATCATCAATACCCTGGATAAAGAACCAATTATCATCAATACCCCGGATAAAGAACCAATTATCATCAATACCCTGGATAAAGAACCAATTATCATCAATACCCTGGATAAAGAACCAATTATCATCAATACCCTGGATAAAGAACCAATTATCATCAATACCCTGGATAAAGAACCAATTATCATCAATACCCTGGATAAAGAACCAATTATCATCAATTTCCTGGATAAAGAACCAATTATCATCAATACCCCGGATAAAGAACCAATTATCATCAATACCCCGGATAAAGAATCAATTATCATCAATACCCCGGATAAAGAACCAATTATCATCAATACCCCGGATAAAGAACCAATTATCATCAATACCCTGGATAAAGAACCAATTATCATCAATACCCCGGATAAAGAACCAATTATCATCAATACCCTGGATAAAGAACCAATTATCATCAATTCCCTGGATAAAGAACCAATTATCATCAATACCCCGGATAAAGAACCAATTATCATCAATACCCCGGATAAAGAACCAATTATCATCAATACCCTGGATAAAGAACCAATTATCATCAATACCCCGATAAAGAACCAATTATCATCAATACCCCGATAAAGAACCAATTATCATCAATACCCCGGATAAAGAACCAATTATCATCAATACCCCGGATAAAGAACCAATTATCATCAATACCTGGATAAAGAACCAATTATCATCAATACCCTGGATAAAGAACCAATTATCATCAATACCCTGGATAAAGAACCAATTATCATCAATACCCTGGATAAAGAACCAATTATCATCAATACCCCGGATAAAGAACCAATTATCATCAATACCCTGGATAAAGAACCAATTATCATCAATACCCTGGATAAAGAACCAATTATCATCAATACCCCGGATAAAGAACCAATTATCATCAATACCCTGGATAAAGAACCAATTATCATCAATACCCCGGATAAAGAACCAATTATCATCAATACCCTGGATAAAGAACCAATTATCATCAATTCCCTGGATAAAGAACCAATTATCATCAATACCCCGGATAAAGAACCAATTATCATCAATACCCCGGATAAAGAACCAATTATCATCAATACCCTGGATAAAGAACCAATTATCATCAATACCCCGATAAAGAACCAATTATCATCAATACCCTGGATAAAGAACCAATTATCATCAATACCCCGGATAAAGAACCAATTATCATCAATACCCTGGATAAAGAACCAATTATCATCAATACCCTGGATAAAGAACCAATTATCATCAATACCCCGGATAAAGAACCAATTATCATCAATACCCTGGATAAAGAACCAATTATCATCAATACCCCGGATAAAGAACCAATTATCATCAATACCCTGGATAAAGAACCAATTATCATCAATTCCCTGGATAAAGAACCAATTATCATCAATACCCCGGATAAAGAACCAATTATCATCAATACCCCGGATAAAGAACCAATTATCATCAATACCCTGGATAAAGAACCAATTATCATCAATACCCCGATAAAGAACCAATTATCATCAATACCCCGATAAAGAACCAATTATCATCAATACCCCGGATAAAGAACCAATTATCATCAATACCCCGGATAAAGAACCAATTATCATCAATACCTGGATAAAGAACCAATTATCATCAATACCCTGGATAAAGAACCAATTATCATCAATACCCTGGATAAAGAACCAATTATCATCAATACCCCGGATAAAGAACCAATTATCACCAATACCCCGGATAAAGAACCAATTGTCATCAATACCCTGGATAAAGAACCAATTATCATCAATACCCCGGATAAAGAACCAATTATCATCAATACCCCGGATAAAGAACCAATTATCATCAATACCCCGGATAAAGAACCAATTATCATCAATACCCCGGATAAAGAACCAATTATCATCAATACCCCGGATAAAGAACCAATTATCATCAATACCCTGGATAAAGAACCAATTATCATCAATACCCCGGATAAAGAACCAATTATCATCAATACCCTGGATAAAGAACCAATTATCATCAATTCCCTGGATAAAGAACCAATTATCATCAATACCCCGGATAAAGAACCAATTATCATCAATACCCCGGATAAAGAACCAATTATCATCAATACCCTGGATAAAGAACCAATTATCATCAATACCCCGGATAAAGAACCAATTATCATCAATACCCTGGATAAAGAACCAATTATCATCAATACCCCGGATAAAGAACCAATTATCATCAATACCCTGGATAAAGAACCAATTATCATCAATACCCCGGATAAAGAACCAATTATCATCAATACCCTGGATAAAGAACCAATTATCATCAATTCCCTGGATAAAGAACCAATTATCATCAATACCCCGGATAAAGAACCAATTATCATCAATACCCCGGATAAAGAACCAATTATCATCAATACCCTGGATAAAGAACCAATTATCATCAATACCCCGATAAAGAACCAATTATCATCAATACCCCGATAAAGAACCAATTATCATCAATACCCCGGATAAAGAACCAATTATCATCAATACCCCGGATAAAGAACCAATTATCATCAATACCCCGGATAAAGAACCAATTATCATCAATACCCCGGATAAAGAACCAATTATCATCAATTCCCCGGATAAAGAACCAATTATCATCAATACCCCGGATAAAGAACCAATTATCATCAATTCCCCGGATAAAGAACCAATTATCATCAATACCCTGGATAAAGAACCAATTATCATCAATTCCCCGGATAAAGAACCAATTATCATCAATACCCCGGATAAAGAACCAATTATCATCAATTCCCCGGATAAAGAACCAATTATCATCAATACCCTGGATAAAGAACCAATTATCATCAATTCCCCGGATAAAGAACCAATTATCATCAATTCCCCGGATAAAGAACCAATTATCATCAATACCCCGGATAAAGAACCAATTATCATCAATTCCCCGGATAAAGAACCAATTATCATCAATACCCTGGATAAAGAACCAATTATCATCAATACCCCGGATAAAGAACCAATTATCATCAATTCCCCGGTTAAAGAACCAATTATCATCAATACCCTGGATAAAGAACCAATTATCATCAATACCCCGGATAAAGAACCAATTATCATCAATTCCCCGGATAAAGAACCAATTATCATCAATACCCTGGATAAAGAACCAATTATCATCAATACCCCGGATAAAGAACCAATTATCATCAATACCCCGGATAAAGAACCAATTATCATCAATACCCTGGACAAAGGACCAATTACAATCAATTATCTAGATAAAGAACCCATCATCAACATCAACTTTGCGCAGCAACTGCACCTAGAACGCTGCCGTAGCTACTGGGCTTTAGGTGCAGGCCGCCAACAGCAACAAGCTGGTCGACCTGGCAATGAAGAAGGACTGGAACCAGGCCGCGCGATATTATCAAAACTTAGCGCTAAACTAAGGACGTCCGACAGCAGGAAAACTCTCGCAACTAGTCACGGACATCTCACGGGTAAATAATTTTATGTTTAGAAATCCTCATTGTCTCAGGTAAACCCGTCCTGTGTGATGGAATATGACAGGTAAACCCGTCCTGTGTGATGGAATATGACAGGTAAACCCGTCCTGTGTGATGGAATATGACAGGTAAACCCGTCCTGTGTGATGGAATATGACAGGTAAACCCATCCAGCGTGATGGAATATGACAGGTAAACCCATTCAGCGTGATGGAATATGACAGGTAAACCCATCCAGTGTGATGGAATATGACAGGTAAACCCGTCCTGTGTGATGGAATATGACAGGTAAACCCGTCCTGTGTGATGGAATATGACAGGTAAACCCATCCAGCGTGATGGAATATGACAGGTAAACCCATCTAGTGTGGTGGAATATGACAGGTAAACCCATCCAGCGTGATGGAATATGACAGGTAAACCCATCTAGTGTGATGGAATATGACAGGTAAACCCATCTAGTGTGATGGAATATGACAGGTAAACCCATCCAGCGTGATGGAATATGACAGGTAAACCCATCTAGTGTGGTGGAATATGACAGGTAAACCCATCCAGCGTGATGGAATATGACAGGTAAACCCATCTAGTGTGATGGAATATGACAGGTAAACCCATCCAGCGTGATGGAATATGACAGGTAAACCCATCTAGTGTGATGGAATATGACAGGTAAACCCATCCAGCGTGATGGAATATGACAGGTAAACCCATCTAGTGTGGTGGAATATGACAGGTAAACCCATCCAGCGTGATGGAATATGACAGGTAAACCCATCTAGTGTGATGGAATATGACAGGTAAACCCATTCAGCGTGATGGAATATGACAGGTAAACCCATCTAGTGTGATGGAATATGACAGGTAAACCCATTCAGCGTGATGGAATATGACAGGTAAACCCATCTAGTGTGATGGAATATGACAGGTAAACCCATCCAGTGTGGTGGAATATGACAGGTAAACCCATCTAGTGTGATGGAATATGACAGGTAAACCCATCCAGTGTGATGGAATATGACAGGTAAACCCATCTAGTGTGATGGAATATGACAGGTAAACCCATCCAGTGTGATGGAATATGACAGGTAAACCCATCTAGTGTGATGGAATATGACAGGTAAACCCATCCAGTGTGATGGAATATGACAGGTAAACCCATCTAGTGTGATGGAATATGACAGGTAAACCCATCCAGTGTGATGGAATATGACAGGTAAACCCATCCAGTGTGGTGGAATATGACAGGTAAACCCATCTAGTGTGATGGAATATGACAGGTAAACCCATCCAGTGTGATGGAATATGACAGGTAAAGTTACCCTGTGTGATGGAATATGACAGGGAGACCAATCCATTGTGATGGAATATGACAGGGACACCAATCCATTGTGATGGAATATGACAGGAAGACCAATTCAGTGTGATGGAATATGAGAGGCTTGTCTGATGTTTGCCTGGTCAACTAGGCTGTTGTGCTGGCGGCCTTCTGGCTCACATATCCATCACAGCCTAATATCCGAAGATCCACTTTGAAGTTAACACCGGAAGTGAGTGGCCTGTAGAAATTAACGTAGCAACTCTTGAAGAGAGGCAGACGAGCGAGGGGACACTCGATCACATACAAAATACTTAGCGTTTCTCTGACCAGTTTATTTTGCTTAACCTGGTTCTACTCTCTTCAGTAGTTCCGAAGTCAAAGCACACGTTGCAGAACAAACTTTTTTACAATAATGAACAACGTTTCGCTCTGTGAGGAGATTTATCAAGTCGTAAAGCACTACACAGGGCGAAACGTTGTCCCTACAGAAGCTTGTTGTGCAACGTCTTTTTTTTCGCTGTTGTTGGCACTACACCATCTTCAAGACTTGATGAATGCCTCACTCTCGTGGCAGTCTGACACTCTTAGTTCTGCCAGAGTAACTGTCTTAGTTTATTTCATATTTTTCTAGCCAGTGTTTGTCTTAATTTATATGGTTTCTCTATTACCCCCATTATTCTTGCTTACACACAAATCTTACTTCACCGTTACTCGACAACCAAGAATTCCTGAGTCGCCTCTCCAAGTGAGCATACTTCCGGCCACTCCCCGGTGCAGGAAGCTGTGTTCACGCCCACACCCGCTCGCTCACACCCACACAAGCAACGCACACACACACACACACACACACACACACACACACACACACACACACACACACACACACACACACACACACACACGCACACACAAACCACAATATAAGCGCCCAAGACCACTCCCAGCCACTCACACCTACTCCTACAAACACGCCCACACGAGCAGTATCCCACTAATCATCAACGCTACCGTAGAACCAATACTTCAATGCAGACTGGTTAGCAGCCCACAAACAAGCGTTGTAAAACCAACGTAATACAACAAGCCTCTTACAAAACACTCTTGTGTTTAGTAGGATATATATATATATATATATATATATATATATATATATATATATATATATATATATATTGTGTGCCGAATATGTAAAACTGGTCAATTAGCAAGAACTCGTTTAAAATTAAGTCCTTTCTAAAATTTTCTTTTATACGTTTAAAGATATATTTTTTTCATTAATGTTAATATAAAAAATTTTAATTTGGCACCAACAGAATCTTAGAAAACTTACCTAACCTTATTATAACAAGAGCAATTTATTTTAGACCAACCCAACTAAATATATTTTAAGTACGTTTACAATAATTTAGTACTAAGCAAACACAATCAAATATATTTTTTTCGTTAGGTTCAGAATGATTTTGGCGAAATTATTGCATACACAAATTTTCACTTGTCCTATATGGCAAGATAAGCGTTGCTATTTAAGCCAAGATGGCAAGTTCTGCCTATTCGGCACGACATATATATATATATATATATATATATATATATATATATATATATATATATATATATATATATTATTGTACCCACGAACGAGTGGTATTAATCAATAACAACACTGCGACTAGCCAAGGAGTATAACCCATGCTGCTTTTGCCCGCCTCATGGTGAGCCAAAAATCATGACACTCAAGTTCCGTGGACTAGAGGGTCATGAGTTTTCGCTCACCATCAGGTTGGCCAAAGCAGCATGGGTTCTACTCCTTGGCTAGTCGCAGTGTTATTATTGATATATATATATATATATATATATATATATATATATATATATATATATATATATATATATATATATATATATATATATATATATATATATATATAATATTATTGTAAAAATCAATAATTTTTCACCAAACAAAACACAGAAAATTTACCTAACCTTATTATAACACTCGCATTTTAATTTAGCCTAATCCAACTAAATATACTTTAGATATGTTTACAATAATTTAATAATAAACAAACACAATTACCTTATTCGGGAAGAAGAGCGTTGCTATTTAAGGCAAAATCGCAAGTTTTACCTGTTCGGCACGACATTACATACATATATATATATATATATATATATATATATATATATATATATATATATATATATATATATATATATATATATATATATATATATATTTCAACAAGTCGGCCGTCTCCCACCGAGGCAGGGTGACCCAAAAAGAAAGAAAATCCCCAAAAAGAAAATACTTTCATCATTCAACACTTTCACCTCACTCACACATAATCACTGTTTTTGCAGAGGTGCTCTAAACACAATAGTTTAGAAGCATATACGTATAAAGATACACAACATATCCCTCCAAAATGCTAATATCCCAAACCCCTCTTTTAGAGTGCAGGCATTGTACTTCCCATTTCCAGGACTCAAGTCCGGCTACATAAAAATAACCGGTTTTCCTGAATCCCTTCATTAAATATTACCCTGCTCACACTCCAACAGATCGTCAGGTCCCAAATACCATTCGTCTCCATTCACTCCTATCGAACACGCTCATGCACGCCTGCTGGAAGTCCAAGCCCACAAAACCTCCCTTACCCCTTCCTTCCAACCTTTTCGAGGACGACCCCTACCCCGCCTTCCTTCTCCTACATATTTAAATGCTCTCCATGTCATTCTACTTTGATCCATCCTCTCTAAATGACCAAACCATCTCAACAACCCCTCTTCAGCCCTCTGACTAATACTTTTATTAATTCCACACCTCCTAATTGCCACACTCCGAATTTTCTGCATAATATTTACACCACACATTGCCCTTAGACAGGACATCTCCACTGCCTCCAACCGCCTCCTCGCTGCTGCATTTACAACCCAAGCTTCACACCCATATAAGTGTTGGTACTACTATACTTTCATACATTCCCTTCTTTGCCTCCAAAGATAACGTTTTTTGACTCCACATATACCTCAACGCACCACTCACCTTTTTTCCTTCATCAGTTCTATGATTAACCTCATCCTTCATAAATCCATCCGCCGACACGTCAACTCCCAAGTATCTGAAAACATTCACTTCTTCCATACTCCTCCTCCCCAATTTGATATCCAATTTTTCTTTATCTAAATCATTTGATACCCTCATCACCTTACTCTTTTCTATGTTCACTTTCAACTTTCTACCTTTACACACACTCCCAAACTCATCCACTAACCTTTGCAATTTTTCTTTAGAATCTCCCATAAGCACAGTATCATCAGCAAAAAGTAACTGTGTCAATTCCCATTTTTTATTTGATTCCCCATAATTTAATCCCACCCCTCTCCCAAACACCCTAGCATTTACTTCTTTTACAACCCCATCTATAAATATATTAAACAACCATGGTGACATTACACATCCCTGTCTAAGACCTACTTTTACTGGGAAATAGTCTCCCTCTCTTCTACACACCCTAACCTGAGCCTCACTATCTTCATAAAAACTCTTTACAGCATTTAGTAACTTACCACCTATTCCATATACTTGCAACATCTGCCACATTGCTCCCCTAACCACTCTATCATATGCCTTTTCTAAATCCATAAATGCAATAAAAACTTCCCTACCTTTATCTAAATACTGTTCACATATATGCTTCAATGTAAACACTTGATCTACACATCCCCTACCCACTCTGAAGCCTCCTTGCTCATCCGCAATCCTACATTCTGTCTTACCTCTAATTCTTTCAATAATAACCCTACCGTACACTTTTCCTGGTATACTCAATAAACTTATAAGCGTATATGCACCTGGAGAAGAGAGAAGTGTAGAGGACAGAGAGAGATTTTGGAAAATGTTGAGTGAATGCGTGGGGAGTTTTGAACCAAGTGTGAGAGTACTTGTGGTTGGGGATTTCAATGCTAAAGTGGGTAAAAATGTTGTGGAGGGAGTAGTAGGTAAATTTGGGGTTCCAGGGGTAAATGAAAATGGGGAGCCTTTAATTGAGCTATGTGTAGAAAGAGGTTTGGTAATAAGTAATACATATTTTATGAAAAAGAGGATAAATATATATACAAGGTATGATATAACACATATTGAAAGTAGTTTATTAGATTATGTATTGGTGGATAAAAGGTTGATGGGTAGGCTCCAGGATGTACAAGTTTATAGAGGGGCAACTGATATATCGGATCATTATTTAGTTGTAGCTACAGTTAGAGTAAGAGCTAGATGGGACAAGAGGAAAATGACAACAAGAGGGAGGTGAAAGGTTATAAACTAAGGGAGGAGGAAGTTCGGGTGAGATGTAAGCAACTATTGGCAGAAAGATGGGATAGTGCAAGTATGAGTAGTGGGGGGGGGAGAGGTTGAAGAGGGTTGGAATAGTTTTAAAAATGCAGTATTAGAATGTGGGGCAGAAGTTTGTGGTTATAGGAGGGTGGGTGCAGGAGGAAAGAGGAGTGAATGGTGGAATGATGAAGTAAAGGGTGTGATAAAAGACAAGAAGGTAGCTTATGAGAGGTTTTTACAAAGCAGAAGTGT
The DNA here is from genome assembly GCF_038502225.1 of Cherax quadricarinatus. Classification (NCBI taxonomy): domain Eukaryota; kingdom Metazoa; phylum Arthropoda; class Malacostraca; order Decapoda; family Parastacidae; genus Cherax; species Cherax quadricarinatus. The sequence goes on along the minus strand of NC_091323.1, from coordinate 8,586,536 downwards.
TATACAAAGAGTAGAGTATATGGAGAGTAAAAGAAAGGTGAAGAGGTGGGTGAGAGAGTGCAAAAGGAGAGCAGATAGAGTGGGAGAGGCAATGTCAAGAAATTTTAATGAAAATAAGAAAAAAAATTGGAGCGAGTTAAAAAAGTTAAGAAAGCCTAGGGAACAAATGGATATGTCAGTTAAAACAGAGTAGGGGAGTTAGTAGATGGGGAGACGGAGGTATTGGGTAGACAGTGAGAATATTTTGATGAACTTTTAAATGTCGACGAAGAAAGGGAGGCGGTAATTTCATGCACTGACCAAGGAGGTATACCATCTTGTAGAAGTGAAGAACAGCAGGATGTGAGTGTGGGGGTGCGTGAGGCATTACCTAGAATGAAAGGGGTTAAAGCAGCTGAAACTGACGGGATCATGACAGAAATGTTAAAAGCAGGGGGGGGGGATATAGTGTTGGAGTGGTTGGCATTTTTGTTTAATAAATGTTTGAAAGAGGGGAAGGTACCTAGGGATTCGCAGAGAGCATGTATAGTCCCTTTATATAAAGGGAAGGGGGACAAAAGAGATTGTAAAAATTATAGAGGAATAAGTTTACTGAGTATACAAAGAAAGGTGTATGGTAGGGTTATTGTTGAAAGAATTAGAGGTAAGACAGAATGTAGGATTGCAGACGAGCAAGGAGGTTTCAGAGTGGGTAGGGGATGTGCAGATAAAGTGTTTACATTGAAGCATATATGTGAACAGTATTTAAAGGTAGGGAAGTTTTTATTGCATTTATGAATTTACAAAAGGCATATGATAGAGTGGATAGGGGAGCAATGTGGCAGATGTTGCAAGTATATGGAAGAGGCGGTAAGTTACTAAATGCTGTAAAGAGTTTTTATGAGGCTCAGGTTAGGGAATGTAGAAGAGAGTGAGACTACTTCCCGGTAAAAGTAGGTCTTAGACAGGGATGTGTAATGTCACCATGGTTGTTTAATATATTTATAGATGGGGTTGTAAAAGAAGTAATTGCTAGGGTGTTTGGGAGAGGGGTGGGATTAAATTATGGGGAATCAAATACAAAATGGGAATTGACACAGTTAATTTTTGCTGATGATACTGTGCTTATGGGAGATTCTAAAGAAAAATTGCAAAGGTTAGTGGACGAGTTTGGGAGTGTGTGTAAAGGTAGAAAGTTGAAAGTGAACATATAAAAGAGTAAGATGATGAGGGTATCAAATGATTTAGATAAAGAAAAATAGGATATCAAATTGGGGAGAAGGAGCATGGAATAAGTGAATGTTTTCAGATATTTGGGAGTTGACGTGTCGGCGGATGGATTTATAAAGGATGAGGCTAATCACAGAATTGATGAAGGAAAAGAGGTGAGTGATGCATTGAGGTATATGTGGAGACAAAAAAATGCTATATATGGAGGCAAAGAAGGGAATGTATGAAAGTATAGTAGTATCAACACTCTTTTATGGGTGTGAAGCTTGGGTGGTAAATGCAGCAGCGAGGAGGCGGTTGGAGGCAGTGGAGATGTCCTGTCTAAGGGCAATGTGTGGTGTGAATATTATGCAGAAAATTCGGAGTGTGGAAATTAGGAGGTGTGGAGTTAATAAAAGTATTAGAGAGCTGAAGAGGGGTTGTTGAGGTGGTTTGGTCATTTAGAGAGAATGAATCAAAGTAGAATGACATGGAGAGCGTATAAATCTGTAGGGAAAGGAAGGCGGGGTAGGGGTCGTCCTCGAAAAGGTTGGAGGGGGTAAAGGAGGTTTTGTGGATGAGGGGCTTGGATTCCAGCAAGTGTGCATGAGCGTGTTAGGAGTGAATGGAGATGAATGGTATTTGGGACCTGACGAGCTGTTGGAGTGTGAGCAGTGTAATATTTAGTGAAGGGATTCAGGAAAACCGGTTATTTTCTTATAGTCGGACTTGAGTCCTGGAAATGGGAAGTACAATGCCTGCACTTTAAAGGAGGGGTTTGGGATATTGGCAGTTTGGAGGGATATGTTGTGTATCTTTATACGTATATGCTTCTAAACTGCTGTATTCTGAGCACCTCTGCAAAAACAGTGATAATGTGTGAGTGTGGTGAAAGTGTTGAATGATGAAAATATTTTCTTTTTGGGAATTTTCGTTCTTTTTTGGGTCACCCTGCCTCGGTGGGAGACGGCCGTCTTGTTAAAAATTTATATATATATATATATATATATATATATATATATATATATATATATATATATATATATATATATATATATATATATATAGATACAGGACAAGCCACGAGGAAGGGGTGGAAATCCCCCGTGGCTTGTCCTGCATAGTTAAGATCGCCCTTCTGCGACTGTTAGTATATATATATATATATATATATATATATATATATATATATATATATATATATATATATATATATATATATATATATGTAAAACATACGATGTATACTGACTCTGTATATTATACAAAGAGGTATTCTGAGGAATGATTGGTTTAGGTTAAATTACATCTTATCATATTTCAAGTCTACTGATCTGAAGTGACTTACTGAAGTAATCATCCCTGCGGCCAGGTCCTAAACAAGGTCTGCTTAGGTTATGCTTAGTTTGCTTAGGTGAAATTTAGCCTGGAGGTTAGGTAAGGTTTGTCAGGAAACAGGACAGGTGTTTTCTGACGCGAGTCTTAGGCCTGGTCACAGACCGGGCCGCGGGAGCGTTGACCCCCGGAACTCTCTCCAGGTATATGATGACTGCCACTGGAGGTTTTGGTCACCTGACCGAGGCCTTCCGCTGGCTTACCCGTCCACCCATTTAAAAATTAATGGGTATTATTATAATTATTAATTTTAGTTTGAAGAAACATGTTGTTGAGCTGAGATGTATTGGGTTTAGTCTCGGGTTTAAGAAAAGGGTTATGTACGGGCAAGTTATCCATCCACTATTCCCTTTATTACCATAAGTCATAAACCGAGAGCACCACCATTGCTATGAACAACTACCTCCATCATTAAACTGAAACACCATCAATACCATGAACAACAATTACCATCGTTACATTGAGCCACCACCACCACCATCACTGCCATGAACCACCACCACACCATCACTACCAATCACTAACATTGACATGAACCACTATCACCAGCATTACCATAAACCACAAACACTACCATTACCATGAACCACAACTACCATCATTACCATGAACCACAACTATCATTACCTTGAACCACAACTACCATCATTACCATGAACCACAACTATCATTACCTTGAACCACAACTACCATCATTACCTTGAACCACAACTATCATTACCTTGAACCACAACTACCATCATTACCTTGAACCACAACTATCAATACCTTGAACCACAACTACCATCATTACCTTGTACCACAACTATCATTACCTTGAACCACAACTATCATTACCTTGAACCACAGCTACCATCATTACCTTGAACCACAACCATTATCATTACCATAAACTACCACCACCATCATTACCACAAACCACCAACATTACAACTATCCCTATTATTACCATGAACCATAACCACCACCATGACCATGAACCACAACCATCATCATTACCATAAACCACAACAATTACCACAAACCATCATTGTAACTGTCACCATCATAACCACTATCACCACCGTACTACTAGCACCTCAATCACTATAACAGTCCATCATCACTACCATTAACAAATAAACTGTAATAAAGTTGGTAGAATTACCGACAATATGTAAAGTAAAAGGACACAAGTGCAACTAATGTGACATTTGTGGCAACGTTTCGCTCTCCAGGAGCTTTATCAAGCCATGAACCATGATAAAGCTTGATAAAGCTCCTGGAGAGCGAAACGTTGCCACAATAAAATGTCACATTAGTTGCACTTGTGTCCTTTTACTTAACGAATAAACTACATTCACTACCACCACCATCACTGCCATAACCACCACCCTCAAGCACCACCATAACCACCACCTAGCACCACTATCACTACCATAACCACCACCACCACCACCACCACCCAGCAATACGACCTAGCACCATCACTGCCACCACCACCCAGCACTACCATAACTACCACCCCTGGCACCACCATAACCACCACCTAGCACCATCACTACCATAACCACCACCCAGCACTACGACCTAGCACCACCATCACTGCCAAAACCACCGCCCCCTAGCACCACCATCACCACCACCTAGCACCATCACTACCATAACCACCACCTAGCACCATCACTACTATAACCACCTAGCACCATCACCACCGACCAGCACAACCACCTAGCACCATCGCCACCATCACTACCATACCACCTAGTGCCACCATCACTACCATAACCACCATTTAGTACCATCACTACAATAACCACCACCACCAAACACCACCATCACTACCGTAACCACCATTTAGCACCATCACTAACATCACCACCTAGCACTACCATCACCGCCACCACCACCATAAGTACCAGAACGACCACTACCTAGCACCACCATCACTATCACAACCACCACCACCTAGCACCATCACTACCATCAAATAGCACCATCACCACCACCTAGCACCATCACTACCATCAAATAGCACCATCACCACCACCTAGCACCATCACTACCATCAAATAGCACCATCACCACCACCTAGCACAATCATTATAACCACCACCACGTAGCACCATCACCATAACCACCATCACCTAGCACCACCATCACTACCATAACCGCCGCCACCTAGCACCACTATCACTGCCACAACCAGCAGTGAGTGTCACTCAAGCAATCCACGGTTAACTACTGAAGGATAGTTGTTGTAACTCAATACATAGGTATTCAGTGCTTGAGAGGGTCTCTTGTTCACCCTGGCTGAAGGGAAGGGAAATTAAACAGAGAAAGAGAGAGAGAGAGAGGGGGGGGAGAGGAGGGAGGATGGAAGGAGAGAGAGGGAGGAGGGAAGGAAGGGGAGAGAGGAAGAAGGGAACGAAGGGGAGCGAGGGGGGGGAGGGAAATAAGGGGATAGAGAGGGTATTGATTGGACAGCTCTCTTTATTTAATGAGCTTAGGATTATTGTGGGTTGGTCACTGATTGCTGACGATTAATATTGGTGTGTACTCACCTAATTGTGGTTGCAGGGGTCGAGACTCAGCTCCTGGCCCCGCCTCTTCACTGAGTGCTACGAGGCCCATTCTCTCCCTGCTCCATGAGCTTTATCATACCTCATCTTAAAGCTATGTATGGTTCCTGCCTCCACTACCTCACTTGCTAAGGTATTCCACTTCCTGACAACTCTATGACTGAAGAAATACTTCCTAACATCCCTTTGACTCATCTGGGTCTTCAACTTCCAATTGTGACCCCTTGTTTTTGTGTCCCATCTCTGGAACATCCTGTCTCTGTCCACCTTGTCTATTCCACGCAGTATTTTGTATGTTGTTATTATGTTTCCCCTAACCCCCCTGTCCTCCAGTGTCGTCAGGCCGATTTCCCTTACCTTCCTACGACATTCCCCTTAGCTCTGCAACTAACCTTGTCGCAAACCTTTGCACTTTCTCTAATTTCTTGACGTGCTTGATCAAGTGTGGGTTCCAGACAGGTGCTGCATACTCCAATAAGGGCCTGACGTACAGGGTGTACAGTGTCTTGAACGATTCCTTACTAAGGTATCGGAACGCTATTCTCAGATTTGCGCATATGCTGCAGCAGTTATCTGGTTGATGTGTGCTTCCGGAGACATGCTCAGTGTTATACTCGCCCCACGATCTTTCTCCTTGAGCGAGGTTTGCAGTCTTTGGCCACCTAGCCTATACTCTGCCTGCGGTCTTTGCCCTTCCCCGGTCTTCATGACTTTGCATTTGGCGGTGTTAAATTCGAGAAGCCAGTTACTGGACCAGGTCTCTTTTAAGTCATACCTGATCCTCATTTGATTTAATTCTCCTCATTAACTTCACATCATCTGCGAAAACGGACACTTCTAAGTCTAACCCTTCCATCATGTTATTCACATATACCAGAAATAGCACTGGTCCTAGGACCGACCCCTGTGGGACCCCGTTCGTCACAGGTGCCCATGACTGGTTGTTGCCTCCCTGTCAAGTATTCTCTGATCTATTGCCTCCAGGTAAACTCCAGGCACCCTTCCTGTTATACACACCTGATCCTCTAGCTTCTGCACCATCTCCTGTGAGGAACTGTGTCGAAGGCCTTCTTGCAGTCCAAGATGCAATCAACCCACCCCTCTCTCTCCTATGTCTTACTTCCGTTACTTTATCATAAAACTCAAGTAGGTTTGTGACACAGGATTTGCCTTCCATAAATCTGTGCTGGTTGGCGTTTATACTCTTGTTCCGTTCCAGGTGCTCCACCACTCTCCTGATAATCTTCATTACTCTGCATACTATGCACGTTAGTGACACTGGTCTATAGTTTAGTGCCTCTTTTCTGTCTCCTTTTTTAAATATGGGTACTACATTTGCTGTCTTTCATGCTTCAGGTAGTTGCCCAGTTTCAAGGGATGTGTTGAAGATTGTGGTTAGTGGCACACACAGCATTTCTGCTCACTCTCTAAGGACCCACGGGGAGAAGTTGTCTGGTCTGATTGCCTTTGAGGTATCAAGGACCCTTAACAGCTTCTTCACCTCCTCCTCAGTGTGTATGTCATCTAACACTTGTTGGTATATTCCTTGTTGGCATCCCCCTCTGTTCTGTCCACCCAGAGGCCTTCCTGTCTCCACTGTAAATACTTCCTTAAATCTCTTGTTGAGCTCCTCACATACCTCTTGATCGCTTCTTGTGAGTTCCCCACCTTCTTTTCTCAGCCTGATCACCAGGTCTTTGACTGTTGTCTTCCTCCTAATGTGGCTATACAGCAGTTTTGGGTAAGACTTGGCTTTCGATGCTGTGTCGTTTTCGTACTGTTGCTGGGCCTCCCTCATCTGTGCATACTCGTTTCTGGCTCTTCGACTAGTCTATTTTTCTGGGTCCTTTGCCTCTTGTATCTTTTCCATTCTCTATTGCACTTAGCTTTTGCCTCCCTACACCGTCGGGTAAACCAAGGACTCGCTTTGGTCTTCCCATTATTTCTATTGCCCTTGGGAACAAACCTTTCCTCTGCCTCCCTGAATTTTGTTGTTACGTATTCCATCTTTTCATTTACTGACTTTCTCGCCAATTCTCTGTCCCACTGAACCTCCTGCAGGAAGTTCCTTATACCTGTGTAGTCCCCCTTTTTATAGTTCGGCTTTTCCCATCCAATTCCTGTTACCCTCTCTACTTGTAGTTCTACTATGTATTCAAAAGACAGAACCATGTGATCACTAGCTCCGAGGGGCCTTTCATATGTTATGTCCTCAGTGACTGAACTGCTCAGGGTGAACACAAGGTCTAGTCTTGCTGGTTCATCCTCTCCTCTCTCTCTGGTAGTGTCCTTAACATGTTGATGCATAAGGTTTTCCAGTACCACATCCATCATCTTGACTCTCCATGTTTCGGGACCCCCGTGTGGCTCCAGGTTTTCCCAGTCGATCTCCCTGTGGTTGAAATCGCCCATAACCAGTAACTTTGTTCTGCTCGAGTGAGCTCTTCTTGCCACCTCGGCCAGTGTGCCCACCATTGTTCTGTTGCTCTCTTCATATTCCTTTCTTGGCCACCTGCAGTTCTGTGGTGGATTATACAATGACTACTTCATGTTCCCTTGTGTGTGTGTGTGTGTGTGTGTGTGTGTACTCACCTAGTTGAGGTTGTGGGGGTCGAGTCCGAGCTCCTGGCCCCCGCCTCATCACTGATCGCTACTAGGTCACTCTCTCTGAACTGTGAGCTTTATCATACCTCTGCTTAAAGCTATGTATGGATCCTGCCTCCACTACATCGCTTCCCAAACTATTCCACTTACTGACTACTCTGTGGCTGAAGAAATACTTCCTAACATCCCTGTGATTCATCTGTGTCTTCAACTTCCAACTGTGTCCCCTTGTTACTGTGTCCAATCTCTGGAACATCCTGTCTTTGTCCACCTTGTCAATTCCTCTCAGTATTTTGTATGTCGTTATCATGTCCCCCCTATCTCTCCTGTCCTCCAGTGTCGTCAGGTTGATTTCCCTTAACCTCTCCTCGTAGGACATACCTCTTAGCTCTGGGACTAGTCTTGTTGCAAACCTTTGCACTTTCTCTAGTTTCTTTACGTGCCTGGCTAGGTGTGGGTTCCAAACTGGTGCCGCATACTCCAATATGGGCCTAACGTACACGGTGTACAGGGTCCTGAACGATTCCTTATTAAGATGTCGGAATGCTGTTCTGAGGTTTGCTAGGCGCTTATATGCTGCAGCAGTTATTTGATTGATGTGCGCTTCAGGAGATTTGCCTGGTGTTATACTCACCCCAAGATCTTTTTCCTTGAGTGAGGTTTGTAGTCTCTGGCCCCCTAGACTGTACTCCGTCTGCGGTCTTCTTTGCCCTTCCCCAATCTTCATGACTTTGCACTTGGTGGGATTGAATTCCAGGAGCCAATTGCTGGACCAGGTCTGCAGCCTGTCCAGATCCCTTTGTAGTTCTGCCTGGTCTTCGATCGAGTGAATTCTTCTCATCAACTTCACGTCATCTGCAAACAGGGACACCTCAGAGTCTATTCCTTCCGTCATGTCGTTCACAAATAACAGAAACAGCACTGGTCCTAGGACTGACCCCTGTGGGACCCCGCTGGTCACAGGTGCCCACTCTGACACCTCGCCACGTACCATGACTCGCTGCTGTCTTCCTGACAAGTATTCCCTGGTCCATTGTAGTGCCTTCCCTGTTATCCCTGCTTGGTCCTCCAGTTTTTGCACCAATCTCTTGTGTGGAACTGTGTCAAACGCCTTCTTGCAGTCCAAGAATATGCAATCCACCCACCCCTCTCTCTCTTGTCTTACTGCTGTCACCATGTCATAGAACTCCAGTAGGTTTGTGACACAGGATTTCCCGTCCCTGAAACCATGTTGGCTGCTGTTGATGAGATCATTCCTTTCTAGGTGTTCCACAACTCTTCTCCTGATAATCTTCTCCATGACTTTGCATACTATACATGTCAGTGACACTGTGTGTGTGTGTGTGTGTGTGAGAAAGAGAGAGAGAGAGAGAGAGAGAGAGAGAGAGAGAGAGAGAGAGAGAGAGAGAGAGAGAGAGAGAGAGAGAGAGAGAGAATATTCATCAAGACCAAGGCACTGAACACACACTTCCAGGCTGAGGGACTAATTCCTTCATTTCCTACTGTCTTTCTTCATATACCATCTCTCTTCTGGGATGGAATACGAAACATTTTCGAATAAATATATGGAGGCGTCGCAGGTATATAATACCAGTTCCTCACTGGTATTATATACCAATACTTCAAGTTCATAAATTGTGCCACTGTACAGTAATACTTGGACCAGCAGGCGACAATATTTTGATTTATGCTGTATTAGGATGGGGAATATACTCATTTAATAATTGCAATACTTCAATGCAACAAACTTGGTTGTAAGTATAGTATTATAATAATTATAGGGGAAGCTCTAAACCCGTACGATTATACAGCGCATATGGGGGATGGAAATAAATGGTATAAAATACCGACACAATGGAAATATAAACACAAATGCAGTATAATGTGATCCTTTATTGACAACGTTTCACCCACACAGTGGGCTTTTTCAAGTCACACACGGATCTGTATCTGGAAGGTATTCAGGCTTAATTCAGGGAACTGGATCACAGATCCAATTCCCTAGATCAAGAGCCCCTCACCAGCGTCAAGGAACCTCCCTTGAGGAGGGTTATAAGTATAACCATAATTTTTAAAGGAGTTGACTTGTCAGCCAGTGGAAGGCCTCTGTCAGACGACCAAAAGCTCCAGCTGGGGGTTATCGTATGACTAAGACCCGCGTCAGGAAATACTTGTCCTGATTCCTGACAATTATTATAATCAAGGGGGAAGCGCTAAACCCGGAGGATTATACAGCGCCTGGGGGGATATGTGGAAGGCATTCAGGCTTAATTCGGGGAACTGGAGCACAGATCCAATTCCCTAAATCAAGAGCCCCTCACCAACATCAAGGAACCTTCCTTGAGGGGTGTTTCCTGACAAACCTTACTTAACCTTAAGTCAGTGGTTCCCAAACTGGGGGTAAATTACCCCCTGGGGGTAATTTAACCATTTTTGGGGGGTAATGGAGGGGTGACAGAAAAAAGTTATGAATTCTGAAAATCAAGAAAACAATGCGGTACCCGGTATGAGGATTATTGTTAACTTTGTCTTAGTATATAAAGTTGTAAAGTAAACCTATTATAAGTAAGTAATAAAGTTAAACCAAATAACAATAAACATCAAAAACTAATATACAGTATTAGAAAAGAAGAAATATATAGCTAAGTGTGTGGAAACCCAAAAGTATTTTGACAAGTATGCTTCAGGACAAAAGTCACTCAGTAGCCCAGATCGACCTGTCCAGTACGCGTCACTCACTTCCTGAGGCTGCCTCTATTTCACACTGTCAGTTTATCTGTGAGCATCAGCCGAGGTAGACATAAGCTGGTATGTATGTGTACTGCCCTGTGCAGTATATAGTTAGTATTTACCCACTGTTACTGTGAATTTGTAGCTATTATTAATTTTATATATAATGTATGTGTGGTTCTTACGTTTTCAATGGTTTTGCTAGGATTAGCAGAGTATGCGAGGCTGTATACGTTCACGTTTAGCCATATATATCAATAATAACAACATTTTGTGAAAGGGGTAACATGCTTTATGTGGCATGTTAAATTGGGTAACAAGCTGAAAAAGTTTGGGAACCACTGCCTTAAGTGAACGGAAGCCATTAAAGTACTATAAGTACTAAAGTACTATAAGTACTATAGTACTAAAGTACTATAAGTACTATAGTACTATAGTACTATAAGTACTATAGTACTATAGTACTATAGTACTATAAGTACTAAAGTACTATAAGTACTATAGTACTATAAGTACTATAGTACTATAGTACTATAAGTACTATAGTACTATAGTACTATAGTACTAAAGTACTATAAGTACTAAAGTACTATAAGTACTATAAGTACTATAGTTCTATAGTACTAAAGTACTATAAGTACTATAAGTACTAAAGTACTATAAGTACTATAGTACTATAAGTACTATAGTACTATAAGTACTAAAGTACTATAAGTACTATAGTACTATAGTACTAAAGTACTATAAGTACTATAGTACTAAAGTACTATAAGTACTAAAGTACTATAGTACTATAGTACTATAGTACTATAAGTACTAAAGTACTATAAGTACTATAGTACTATAGTACTATAAGTACTATAGTACTAAAGTACTATAAGTACTATAGTACTATAGTACTATAAGTACTATAAGTACTATAAGTACTATAGTACTATAGTACTAAAGTACTATAAGTACTATAGTTCTATAGTACTAAAGTACTATAAGTACTATAGTACTAAAGTACTATAAGTACTATAGTACTAAAGTACTATAAGTACTATAAGTACTATAAGTACTATAGTACTAAAGTACTATAAGTACTATAGTACTAAAGTACTATAAGTACTATAGTACTAAAGTACTATAAGTACTGGGCATAACTGTTCCTAGACTATCAATTCACTAATGTTTTAAATCATCAATTATAATTATACCTTCTTGGTGACTTAATGTTAATTAACCCTGATTATTATGCTAAATTAATACGCTGATTTAATCATACTCCAAAGAACAAAACATGCTCCTATCAGGCGGCAATAGTGTTTAGTGTAGTAGTAGTAGTGGTAATAGTAGTAGTAGTTAGTGGTAATGGTAGTAGTAGTGGTAGCAGTAGTAGTGGTGGTGGTAGTGGTGGTGGTAGTGGTGGTGGTAGTGGTGGTGGTAGTGGTGGTGGTGGTGGTAGTGGTAGTAGTAGTAGTGGTAGTAGTAGTACTAGCGGTGGTGGTAGCAGTAGTAGTGGTGGTAGTGGTGGTGGTAGTGGTGGTGGTGGTGGTGGTAGTGGTGGTGGTAGTGGTAGTAGTAGTAGTGGTAGTAGTAACAGTGGTAGTAGTAGTAGTAGCAGCAGTAGTAGTAGCAGCAGTAGAAGTAGCAGCAGTAGTAGTAGCAGCAGCAGCAGCAGCAGCAGTAGTAGTAGTAGTAGTAGTAGTAGTAGTAGTAGTAGTAGTAGTAGTAGCAGCAGCAGCAGTAGTGTTGGTGGTAGTAGTAGTGGTAGTAGTAGTACTAGCGGTGGTGGTAGCAGTAGTAGTGGTGGTAGTAGTGATAGTGGTAGTAGTAGCAGTGGTAGCAGTGGTGGTGGTAGTAGTAGTAGTAGTAGTAGTAGTAGTAGTAGTAGTAGTAGTAGTAGTAGTAGTAGTAGTAGTAGTAGTAGTAGTAGTGGCGTCGGCAGGAGCAGCAGTAACAGTGACCAACTTGTGAGTGCTCATGATTTTTGTGTTATGATTGCGTACGTCCTCTTTTCTCTCTCCTCTCTCTTTTCTTTCTCTGTTTCTCCACCTACAGTGTGCAGATACTCTAGCCTATGCATGTTTCAATCCCCTTCATTGAGACATAGTTGCTGTATCCAGAATTTAACATTGAAATAAAAACGGAGGATCGAGCCTCCACTGTTATTACAATCAAAACTAAGCGCTAAACCCACAAGGGTCATATCGCTGTACACATCAGAGACCAGCGAGGGTTAGGAGTATGCAAGAGGCAGAGTCCGGAAAGGCAGTAGAGCCGCTAAAGGGAAAATATAATCAAGGTTGGTGCAATAAAGCTGAGAAAATGTCAAAGAGTCTGCGTCAAAGGTGGGGCTGTCAGCGAGTTCAGATAATCTCTTAAGTAAGTTAGGGCAGTGACGACGCCGGAGGCAATTTCTGCGTACCTGCTGACAGGAGAGTCTATTATGAGATGGCGAGCTGAAAACGGAACTTGACAATACTCACAGAGCGGCGAATGAGTGCTTCTCCAAACAAGACCAGAAAAACCCAAATAAGGTTTGACAGAATACATTTTTTTTCATGGATAACTCATGCCATCGTTGTTGCCAACGGTTACGAAGTTGTCTAAAGATTACTGCAAAATAGTCTGAGAATGGAATACTCCTACATGAAATAAACAGCTGAGGGTGCAAGGGTTCGCCTGCTCGTTGTCCTGAACATCAACATGCCCAGGGACCCAGCAGAAAACCATGCCCTTGTTTTTACTAGAAATACAGTGCAGCTCCAACCTACGCTACACTGTGCACTAAATGGCCCACATAAGTTCTTCCGCTTCATTCCCCTCAGGGAAGGTTCCTTGATGTTGGTGAGGGGCTCTTGATTTAGGGAATTGGATCTGTGCTCCAGTTCCCCGAATTAAGCCTGAATGCTTTCCACATCCCCCTCCCCTAGGCGCTGTATAATCCTATGGGTTTAGCGCCTCCCCTTGATTATAATAATAATCTTCCGCTTCATTAAAAATATATTTTTAATTATATAATTATGAAATACAGTGAAGTATACATCGCAAAACATATAATTATTATAACCATGTCTGCTGAAATAATCTAATTATTTTTTTATAAGGAATTTTAAGTTTATAAATTAGTTTAACTCATCTTTTTACAGATAGACAATTTTATTTTATTTTATGAAGTATCTTGTATTTTTTGACTTCCTGTTAATACCTTGGAGACCTTTAAAAATACAAAAAAAATAAAACTATGTGGGTCTTAGTACTAGTCTTCCCAAAGTGCTGCACATCTTATGAATTTTCATAAGAACGTAAGGAGTAAAACTGCAGCAGGCCTAATGGCCCATACTAGGTAAGTCCTTCTCAAACCCCAGCCCACTAACAAAAATATTCGCACAACCCATTTTCAGTTCTAGCGTTGATAACTCTTAACGCGTGTGCAAGTCCCTTTCTGATCACTGTATATCATGTACAGTGCTAGCTACGGGATTATGCTGCGTGAGCGCCCCGGCATAATGCCGTGACGAAAGTCTACCACAGTTTATTTTCGTCAGTGCATTATGCCGGGTAGTAGCCATTAGCATGACATCACAGCCTCCTTCCACACTCCACAATGACTCCTCAGTGCTAACGTGGCTGTCGTGGTGAGAGGAAGTGTCTCTCATCCGCCCCAACTTTCGTCCGGTGTTCCCTTTGGTTTTGGAGCTATACATGTTTGATTATGGGTAAAACGAAGACTTTAACACCTGAAATTATAGCTTAAATCATAAGGCTTCACAAAGCTGTGCACCAGATGAAAGAAATAGTGGAGAATGTTGGTGTGTGTGAGCGTTCAGTGAGGAACTGGGAGCAGCATTACATGGCTGGTGGTGGTGTCGAGTTACCGTCTGCCAACCCTCGGCCTGACCCCTCAAAGACATCTGCTTATACCTTAACTGTGTTAAAGAAGCAGTTAGAGAGTACACCTAAGATAACTGCTAGAGAGAACCTACATCTTCTCTCAGCGGTCTCTGTAAGAACTGTTAACAAACGTGTGTCAGAACTGGGCTAGTCACCACCAGGTTAAGAAGCTGATCCCCTCGAAGCCATAGAAGAAACGTAGGCTGGATTATGAAAAGAAATATCTTCATTAGAATCCTCAACAGTGGTCTGAAGTACTTTGGAGTGATGAAGCAACTTTCACCGTTCATTGTTTCCGGGTGTTTCAGTGCCCAGTGCTGGTGAACTCAGTGTGCTTCCCAAAAACCAGTATAATTACCTGGAGTTGTTTGACAATTTACCAGAGGCATTTGATAAGTGTGGGGCTACGGTTTTTATGCAGGATGGTGCATCGTGTCATACTGTCAAATCTGTAGTTCAGTGGTTTAAGGACTGTGAAGTGAGGTTCTTTAATGACTGGCCAGGCAATTCCCCAGACCTAAACCCTACTGAGAACCTCTGGTCAATAGTGAAACAAAGTTTACTGGGCAAGGATATCAGTTCCATCCTGCGGCAGGAGGCTGCACTACATGAGGCATTGAATAATATACCTATCCAAACCCTCAAGAATTTGTGTGAGTCTTCCTACACAGCTGATTAAGCATAAAGGACGCAGCACTAAATATTAAAACCTCAGTAAGTGTGCAAAATATATTATAATCTTTCATTTTGTGTGTTTTGGTATGTGGGGGGGGGGCGGCATAATGCCGTGACTAGCACTGTACATGTAGTGATTTGAAATATAAAATATGAATGTGAGTTATACCGTGTGAACAAAAGCTAGCTGTGTCTTTTCCTGTCATATTCCACCACACAAGATGGACTGACTGCACGAGGAAAGGAAATTTGTGACACTGAACTAAGAGACTTTACGCAGGCAGTGGGAATATCATCAAGCGCTTCACTATGGGTTCACTATAGTTCAGTATGTGTGTACACACACACACACACACACACACACACACACACACACACACACACACACACACACACACACACACAAACATTTTAAAAAAAGGAGACAGACACGAGGCACTAAACTACATACCAGTGTCAATGATGTGTATAGTATGCAGTCATGGAGAAGATTATCAGGAGAGTGGTGGAGCACCTAGAACCAGTAGTATCAGTTATCAGTAGTATGTGCCTCATATGTAACCATTGGTGAATCACTCATTGACCATTACATGACTCACTGCTGACCATAGCATGATGTCACAAGTCACCCTTTGAATGCCGTGCCCTTGGGCAATGGCCTCAATTCCAATCGAGATATCGCAAAGTAGACAGGTCAGGCCAAGGCTCTGAGTGCTCCCCTTATCATCTTATTATACTCTACCAAGACATCCAACGTTAGTATTATTTACTCCAAATCCATCAACGAACCCCCACGACAAAGTAGTACATATTCAGAGCCTGAGATTGGCACGCCGAATGCTACAAGTAGCACCTAGTCTCTTTCCAGTCACTCTAGCTCATTGCCTTATTGCTACTGCTCATGACGGAGCCATGGAGAGGGCTAGGTTTCTTCGGTCTGCTCTTGCCACTCTTAATGAAATGGCTGTGCTAAACACCACTGTGTTTGTGGAGTGTGGTGGGCTCAGTGTGTTGCTGCACAACATCCTGGATTGTGCAATGCCATAGATTAACAAAACCCTTATGGGTGCCATACTCTACCTGCTCAACACCCCCACCTGGAGATCACATTGCTCTCAGCTGCACCAGTCTCTTCGGAAGTGTGGGTTTGTATACCACCTCTGCCACCAATTTGTCTTGAGGGTTCGTTGATGGATTTGGAGTAAATAATACTAATGTTGGATGTCTTGGTAGCGTATAATAAGATGATAAGGGGAGCACTCAGAGCCTTGGCCATAGTATCAGTTATCAGTAGTACGTACCTCATACATAACCATTGGAGAATCACTCATTGACATTTACATGACTCACTGCTGACCATTGCATGAAGTCACAAGTCACTCTTTTCAATGTCGTGCCCTTGGACACTGGCCTCAGTTCCCATCGAGATATCGCACAGTAGACAGGTCAGGCCAAGGCTCTGAGTGCTCCCCTTATCATTTTATTATATGGTACCAAGATATCAAATGTTAGTATTAGGATCTTGGGGTAAGCATCATACCGAGCACACCTCCTGAGGTGCACATCACCCAAATAACTACTGCAGCATAAGGGAGCCTGCCAAACCTGAAAATAGTTTTTTATCATTTAGGTATGGAGTCGTTCACGATACTGTGCACCGCACATGTCAGACCAATAATGGAGTACGCAACACCAGTTTAGAACCCACACCTAGTCAAGCACATCGAGAAATTAGAGAACATGAAATTGATTTGACAATACTGTAGGACAGAAGAGAGGGGGGCCATGATAACATGTGATGAATGGTTTGAAAAACCGACAAGTTGAAGATTGAGACACTTATGCAACATATGGGAATCTTTATTCAGGAAACGTTTCGCCACACAGTGGCTTCTTCAGTCCAATACAAAGCAGAAGGTGTAAGGAGAGGAGGAGTTTGAGGTAATCAGTCCCTCAGCCTTGAGTCGATGTGTTCAGTCCATCAATCTTGTAGAATGTGAGGGACTGATTACCTCAAACTCCTCCTCTCCTTACACCTTCTGCTTTATATTGGACTGAAGAAGCCACTGTGTTGCGAAACGTTTCCTGAATAAAGATTCCCATATGTTGCATAAGTGTCTCAATCTTCAACAAGATAACATAAAAATACTGAGAGGAAATGACAAGGTGGACAGAGACAGGATGTTCCAGTGATGGGACACAGCAACAAGGGGTCACAACTGGAAGTTGAAGACTCAGGTGAGTCACAGGGATGTTAGGAAGTATTTCTTCAGTCACAGAGTTGTCAAGAAGTGGAATAGTCTGGAAAGTGATGTAGTGGTATGATAAAGCTCATGGAGCAGGGAGAGAGTTGACCTAGAAGTGACCAGTGAAGAGGCAGGGCTAGGAGCTATTACTCGACCCTTGCAACCACAATCAGATGAGCACACACACACACACACACACACACACACACACACACACACACACAGGCCATCAGGGTGTCCAGGAGATAAGGGAAACAAATGAGATGCTTAAATCAGATCCATAGATATGCAGAGAAAAGAAATGGAAAGAAGAGAGGGAGAAGTCAACAATTATTCATGGGCTTCATGAGGCTGAAGGGAAGACCTATGATGAAAGAAAGCATCAGGAGGAAAAAGAGATTAAGAGCATCACAACAATAGTAGGAGAGAAGGACATGTCTCAGGTAACAAATTTTCACAGACTTGGGGTACTCGAGGGGAAAAAAAGTCGACCAACCAAATTCACATTCAAGACAGATGTGGTAGGAACAGGATACTACAACAGAAGCAACTGTTAAAGGACTCCCAAGCATATCAGTGAGTGTACCTTGATCGAGATAGAACACAAAAAGAAAGGTAACTGAGAGTAAGAAGATACCAGTGGAAGGAAAGATAGGGCAGGCAATGACAGACAGGAAACCTCAGCATCTGGGGGAAGCACCAAACACAAATGCTCACAGAACCCCCTAACCCATCACACCCATACAAACAAAACACAATAAGCAGAAACAAACCACACTCTGCAGCCCCTCACCCACCAAGTACTAATTTCACCAAAACAGCAGCCTTCCATAATATTCCACCTTGCCTCCCACACCCCTCAGTCTGTATCATTCTCTTCCACCTCCCAAAATACAGTACTGGAAAGAAAGCTAAAGGTATGGTACACCAATGCAGATAGAATAACAAATAAGAGTGAGTAATGGTAAGAACAAATCATTGGTGCATCCCCTGACATCATAGCAATAACAGAGACAAAACTCAAAGGGATGATAACAGATGTAATTTTTCCAACTGGATCTCAGATCCTGAGGGAAGATAGAGAGAACAGAGGAGTGGTGGCACTGCTTATCAAAAACCAGTGGAGTTCTGAGGAAATGGGAGGAATGGACAGAGGGGGAGCAGATGACTTCATTGTAGGAACACTTCAGACTGGTGGTCCAAAGGTGATAGTGACGTACAACCACCACTGAACAGCAGGAGGCCAAGACAAGTGCAACAGAGCAATGGTGGATACACTAGCAGAAGTAGCCATAAGGGCCCACATGGGTAGGGCATTCATAAGGAGATTGACTGGGAAAACCTAGAGCCACATGGGGGACTAGAAACATGGAGAGCTAAGATGCTGGAGAAAATATTGGAAAACTTCATGCACCAACATGTTAGGGATACACAGAGAGAGAAGAGGGGAGGATGAGATGATGTTGCAGCAAGATTGGATCGTATATTCACCTTGAACAGTCAGTTACATTAACACCCATTATGTTAACATCCATTACGATACCATCCATTAGTTCTAAGCTACATATGTCTTTGCCATTGTATAGAATCAGCCCAGACCCACCTGCCTGTTCAGCCTATAGCATAGTATTGTATGTCGAGACGACATACGTAACATGACCGAGCTGTCAGCATATAGGGGATATCACACATGAAAGACCCCTTGGCACTAGAGATCATGACGTCCAGAGTTTTAAATACCTTGTAGAGTTAACAGTGGAAAATGAAGCAGCATGAGAAAGATGGGAGAAGCCAAATTGGAAAAAAGGGGACTACACAGCCATCAAGAGATTCCTGCATGAGGTGCAGTGGGAAAGAAAACTAGAGGGAAAGACGGTAAATGAAATGATGGAACTAGTGACCACTAGGTGCAGTGAGGCAGAGTTCATACCAAAGGGTAACAGAATAAATGGCAAGACCAGAGTGAGCCCATGGTTTAACTGGAGGTGTAAAGAGACCAAAGTGAAGTGTGCTAGAGCAGGAAAAAAGTATAACAGGCAAAGGACTCAAGAATACAAGGAGCTGAGCAGAAGAGCCAGAAACGAATATGCAGGGATAAGGAGAGAAGCCCAGAGGCAATATGAGAATGACAGCATCAAAAGCAAAATCTAAACCAAAGTTATTATACGGTCACACTAGGAGGAATACAACAGTCAAGGACCAGGTAATCAGGCTGAGGAAAGGAGGCGGGGAGCTAACAAAGAGTGACCAGGAAGTGTGTGAAGAACTTAACATAAGATTTTGAGAAGTATTCAACTAGATACCTGGAAGACATGGGTCCTGAGAGAGGGAACAGAGGAACTGTGTGTGCCACTAGCAGCAATCTTCAATAAATCTATCAAAGCTGGGCAACTAACTGCTTGAAGTGTGGAAGACAGCAAATGTAGTTCCAGTTTTTAAGAAAGGAAACAGACAGGCAGTGTTAAACTACAGACCGGTGTCACTGACATGTATACTATATAAATTCACGGAAAAGATTATCAGGAGAAGAGTGGTGGAGTGCACTGAAAGGATTGGGCTCATACATGACAATCAGCACGACTTCAGGGATGAGAAATCCTGTATCATAAATCTACTTGAATTCTACACTAAGATAGCAATAGGCAGGAGAGAGGGGGGTGGGTTTTTAACACAGTACCACACAAGAGACTGGTTCAAATTTTAGAGGAGCAGGCAGGAATAGCAGAGAAAGCACTGACAGGAAGGAAACAGTGTTGGTACGTGATGAAGTGTCAGGGTGGGCACAAGGGTCAGTCCTAGGCCAGGTGCTGTTTCTTGTATATGTGAATGACATGATGGAAAGAATAGATTCAGAAGTGTCACTGGTCGCTAATGAGAAGAATACAAGTGGGCGAGGATCAGGTAAGATTACAAGGAGATCTGGATAGGCTTCAAGTCTAGTCAGACAAATGGCTCCTGGAGTTTAACCCCAACAAGTGCAAATTCACGATGATTGGAGAAGAACAAAGAATACAGAGTATGGGCTAGGGGATCAAAGGCTGCAAACTTCACTTAAAGAAAAGGATCTTGGGGTAAGCATTATACCGAGCATGTTCCCTGAGGCGCACATCAAATAACTGCTGCAGCACATGGGCACATGGCAAACCTGAGACTAGCACTTCAACATCTAAGGAATCATTCACGAACACTGTATACCGTGTATGTTAGGCCCATACTGGAGCATGTAGCACCAGAATGGAACCCACACCTAATCAAACACATCAAGAAACTGGAGAAGGTACAAAAGTTTGCAACAAGTCTAGTACTGGAACTGAGGGGTATGTCTTATGAGGAGAGGTTAAGAACATAAAAAACAAGGAACACTGCAGCACGCCTACTGGCCCATGTGAAGCAGGTCCAAGTATCCTACGGGCTTAAGCCAATGATGTAACCTAGTCAGGTAAGGTCACATTCACTTAAGGAGCATGGCATCAGACCTAGTAGCACAAGCTAATCAGGTCAAGCTTGCTCACACCCACCCACATCCACTCATGTATTTATCTAACCTATATTTAAAAGTACATAATGTTATAGCTTCTATGATGGCACTTGGGAGTTTGTTCCACTCATCCACAACTCTATTACCAAACCAGTGCTTTCCTATCTCCTTCCTGAATCTGAATTTTTCCAACTTAAAACCATTGCTGTGAGTCCTGTCTTGGCTGGATATTTTTCAGCACACTATTTACATCCCCTTCATTTATTCCTGTTTTTTCATTGGTACACCTCAATCATATCCCCCCTAATTCTACACCTTTCTAGAGAGTGTAGATTCAGGGCCTTCAGTCTATCCTCATAGGGAAGATTTCTGATACATGGGATAAACTTTGTCATCCTCCTTTGTACGTTTTCCAGAGCATTTATATCCATTCTGTAATACGGTGATCAAAACTGTGCAGCATAATCTAAATGAGTCCTAACCAAGGATATATAGATGTTGCAACCCCTGAATGGGTCACAATGTATATAATGTATATTACCTGTTCATATAATTTTATATTGCTTATGTTTGCGATAATAGCTAAATCGTAAATATATTGCTTTATATTATTTGACTTAGTTATATTTATTAGGTAGGATGTAACATTTATATATTATTCAGCGCTCATAGTTCGAGTGTTAAGTAGCTGACAGCATTGTCTATCACTCCAATCGTTTTGCTCATTTCCCTGCTGGCTTCTCTGTGCTGCTGGGCAGCAGCAGTCCACGGAGAGTCACATGATCGGGGGGGAGGGGGTGATCACACCTCGCCTGGAATAGTCTGCCTGGGCTGCACTGTCTCTTGTCAGTTGGACGTTCTCCTAACAAGACGTCCCACACTCCTCTCCCTTGTGGGCCCTTGTTGGAAGATCATCTCTGTCGCTTTCTTGTTGGTTCTGTGTAACTCTGTTCACAGAACATTGCCTAGACTTAGTGATTTTCGACGTTGTACTGAGATTGTGTCGCATAAACACTCTGAGAAACTCAGGTCCTGAGCCGTAGCCTCTGACCTAATTTGTACTGGTATTTGTGTACTGTCACAGTCGGGGATTTTCAAATGCTGAACTTAGATTCAGTAGTAAGGGAGTTTTGTGACTTTTGTGATGGATCTGCAAATGGTCCCTACTTAGTGTCGTTATATTATATCCTTGTTCCCGATTCTGGGTCGCTGTTGCTTGTTATATTGCTGTTTGGCTTATCAGTCGTTTTATTGTTCAAGCAAGCTGTTCTGATTGCCTGGTTGGCCAAGAAGTTAGTTTATGTGAGGACTTTTAGTCAGTCACTGGTTAAGTCTAGTAGAGTCTGAGATATAGTAGCAAACTACTTAGAGCACTTACACACATACACACAAACTTACTTGTATATATTTGTATTATGTTATTAAATTCTAACAATGTACCAGACGGTACTTAAAAGCCATAAAGATGTGATATGTGCCTTCAGCACAATACTACTGTACACGAGAGAAGTGTAGGAACTTGTATCCTATATTATATTCAATTGATTAATTTAATTTAATTTGATATACGCCTAGACAATTTTATTATTAATAAACTTATTAAATTTTAATTTCTTTAGTTAGTAGCCTACCAGTTGTAATCCTGAAGCACCACTGAATCTTACTGAATTCTAATGGATAATTGGACCAGAATACTGACTACTTGTTGCGAAAACCCAGTTACAGGCTGGATGCTAGAAGGACAGTCCTTTCTAGTATTCACTGGAGATCTCTATCATTATTAGAAATCGCATTGTTTGTAACAAATGGGGGCCTGTCTGGTATGCTTTTGATCCAAGGTGTTGGAGAAATTGTCCAGTTTGACATACTAGTAACTCTATGGTCAAACACTTTGAGTACTTTCCTAATCCGTAGACTTTGAGTTTAGTCTAGTACAACATAATACGGGGATGTACTTGACTGAGTCTCTTGATCCAAGGAGAGCGAAAAACTGTTTATGAGCTCTAGCTCTAAGACAACCAACACTAAAATTCCTATTAGGATTATAGCTTCCCATAATCACTCTCTCGTAGTGCACTTATTTTTGTGATGTACGTCAAAGTGAAACAGTTAATTGATACTCTTTGTCCGAGTTGAGTACATTAAAATTTCAGACGTGTTGGCGAGTAGCCAAATATCTCGGTGTGACGTATAACAGCAATTACACCACAGAAACTGACAGAGCATTAAAGATATATTGTTTCCTGCTCATACAGAGATGTCTGATTATGATTCAGATACAGAGAGCATAGTGTCTCTATTAGGAAGCATGACTCGATTTGATGACGTAGAAGAGAAAGCAACTACAGCAGAAGTGTCTGAGCCTAGTGTAGCCCCGTTCTCGCTCACACCTTCCCTCCTATCTAACACAATAGTACAGAGTGTAGCTGATAGTACGACTCAGCCTCATACTAGTACCGTGCATGCTACACCTGCATCTACTTATCCTAGACCAGATCTAGACTCTCTAGGGATGGCTGGGCAAGGTGTCCGACCTAAGGACCATCCAGACTCATTCGTTAGATTCCATACTCCTCCGTTACCCACTGGTCCTATCTCTGAGGAACAATTTGAGAGGATGGAATGCTTCATTATGTTGCAGACTGCACAAATAGAGGCACAGAGAAAATTGAACGAAGAAGATTTCCAGAGAGAAAATGTTCGTCTCGGAAGACAACAGACTGATAGATCTGACAAAGTTGATAAACCTGTTAGTACAAAACAGGACACATTTAATGTGCAGAAAGCTGCCTCAATGGTTCCTAAGTTTTTTGAGAGTGACTTAGACACCTATTTTGATGTGTTTGAGAACCAGGCACATGCTATGAACTGGCCACGTAAGCACTGAGCTACCTTGTTGCACACAGCTTTGACAGGAAGAGCTCAAACTTATACTGCTGCTTTACCATTTGCCAAGTACATCAGTTATGACGCTGTCAAGCAAACTATTCCAGAGACATATAACTTGTTACCTGTAAGTTATCAACGTGTATTTTGTACATTACAACGACTACCAGATCAAACTTGTGTAGAGTTTGCTCATGAGAAAAAAGTTGCATTTGAGAGGTGGTGTAGAGCTGCTAAGAGTAATAACTACGAAAGCCTAGTTCAGTTGTTGCTTCACGAAGAGCTTAACTGTATGTCTGCTGATATACAAGAATATCTGATCGATCATACTGCCTCGGATATTCTGGAAACTGCAGCATTAGCAGACAATTACGAGATTTCTCACAAACTTGTAAGTACTAAAACACAGAGAAACAAGGTAACTAAAACTTTCCCTAGAAGTTGGCAACCTAAATCAGCTGATCAGTGACGGCGAGAGGCACCTGCTACTGTAACTTCTCGTACCTTTACCAGGAAAACTCACAATCCTGAATCTCTGTGGTTAGACAGAAATCTGGTACCGAGGAGAAGAAAGTTAAATGTACCTATTGTCACAGAAAAGGACATGCTAGAGAGTATTGCTATAATTTAGAAAGAAATATGAGAAACGGTCGTGCGGCTGGTGCCCCCACACAAGTCGTATCCTCTTCCGTGCAACAAAGGCACCAAAATCCTAGTAATACCTCTGATCCTACCGTTTTAGATATTACTCAGAATAGATGAGTAGCGTCAAAAAGTGTATCTGACAATAAGATTCGTTCAGCGATGAGTCCTTACTTATCGAGAGGTAAAGTAGGACTTGACGAATCACATCTAACTGAGATAACTACTTTCAGAGACACTGGCAGTTATCTCATGTTATTAAGAGAAGATGTACTGCCCATAACTGATGATACCTATTGCAAGATAGATGTATTGTTAGAAGCCTATGGAGGGGCTGTTATAAAAGTACCTCTGCACAAAGTTTACATTGAAACAAGCTATTATACTGGTTATATTTCAGTGGGTATATCCAGTGGTGTATTTCCCATCAGGTCAGTGGACTTGTTGATAGGGAACGATATCCTTCATGCTGGTATATGTAAGGAACCACTTGTGATTGATAATAACACTGATGATAATTATGCCATTGAAGCTTGTAGAGAAAAGCCTATTTTATTTCCTCTCAGTGCAATTACTAGAGCTATGTTAAAGATACAACAACCATCCTTGTCTCCTGTTGAGTTAGTGGATGACAATTATTTGGGCTTGAATATGTTGTTCAGTGATGCTCTGCACCCAGGATCATTAACACTGACTCCCCCCATCAGCCTAGTCAAGACACAACAGACGTTAAATTTCTAACTCATGATGATCTGATCAAGGATCAGTTTGTTGATCAGTCACTGGAAAGAATGAGAGATATAGCAGTTACTAAGAGTGAAGCAAAGTATCTCGATAATTGTTACTATTATAGTAATGGTGTACTGATGGAGAAAAATACATGTAAGTTGTCAGTTGATAGTGTTTCCAACACAGTCAAGCATCTCGTAGTGTTACCAGTTACATTTCGTGAACAAGCCATTGACTGTGCTCACAATAGTCCCATAGGAGGACATTTGGGTGTCAAGAAGACACTTGGTAAACTGGCAAAACATTTTACTTGGCCAAAAATGAAGGAAACAGTAGCTGATCATGTGCGACGTTGCCACCTGTGTCAAGTGACAGGCAAGCCAGCACACATACCTCCAGCTACACCTCTCACTGAGCTTACTAGTAGCAAAGTTCAGTTCATCTGGACTAAAGATTGAAGCGTCGGCTTTCCTCTGCTCCTGTGTTGAGGAGTCCTAATTTCAATCTTCCTTTCTTTTTACATATAGATGCAAGTGGTTATGCAGTGGGTGCTGTGCTGCTCCAACAGTCAACATCCACTGACATTCTCCATCCTGTATGTTACTATTCATCTAAGCTCAAACGACACCAGAAAAATTATGCCACTATTGAGAAAGAGGCTTTAGCTCTTGTGGTGTCCTTGGAACATTTTGACTTGTATATGGGCACTTCCCCATTTAAAATTAATGTTTTTTCAAACCACAATCCTCTCACATACATAAACACAATGATGAGTAAAAATGCTAGGATCATGAGGTGGGCTCTCAGAATCCAGCCATACTCTATTAGTATACAACATATCAGTGGTCATTGTAATGTAATTGCTGACGCTCTGTCACGTCCTTAATTATCAGTTACAATTAATTAACGTAATTTTATGCCCAAATACCTTTTGTTACTTGTTACATCAAAATCAGTAAAGTAACGTAATCTATCCAGCCCATGTTAACTATGTATACTCGTGTCTAATTATTTTATTTATATATTCACAGTGGAGATATTGGTGTGAGGAGGAGACAGTTAGAGACAGAAGCTGAGTGTTGAGTGTGTAGTGTTGTGTGGGCGATGTTAGTTACTGAGTGGTGGAACAGTCCTGCCGCAGACCCCCCGCCCTTCACTACACACCTTAAGTTACTGCACCACTACTTAAGAGTGGAATGCCGTCTTCTGTCTATCACACAAGACTGTTGTTCATAAATAACAAAAAAAGGCACAATACCGTGACTGGAACGATACACAAATAACCCGCACATAAAAGAGAGAAGCCCACGACGACTTTTCGGTCCGACTTGGACCATTTACAAAGTCACACTAACCAGAAGTAGAGCAGGACGGCTATATATAGGCAGGAAGAGGTGGTGGAGGTAGTAGTAGTAGGAGTAGTAGTAGTAGAGGTAGTAGTAGAGGTAGTGGTAGTAGTGGGGAATAAGGAGGAGGAGCTAGTCAAATACAAAGAAAGGGGAGCACTGCAAGGGAGCTAGGTGCCCACAGAGGGAGAGCAAGTGCACAGAGGTGGGTGAAAGGGGAAGTGGTGAGATAAATAAAGAAGGAACAGAAACACGAGACAGAAAGAAGAAAGACAACCCAGAGGAGAAAAAAGGAAAGAGGAAAGGGGAAGAGGGAGAAGAAAAAGAAAAAGAAAAAATGAGGAGTCAGGTTAAGTCACGGGTGTTCTGAAGTTTGGAGCATTTTACAATGTAGTGGGAGAGGAAGGCATCTACAGAGACGACGCCAGGGCTAAGATTCATACAAGGAAAGTTGTGTATTAGAGAGGATTCAACTAGACAGCGACTGTTCAAGCTGGAAGAAGGGAAGACAGTTTTAGCAGAAGACCAGTCAATAGGATGGCTATGATCTCTGATGTGACAGAAAAGAGCATTGTTAGTGTCGGCAAGCCTAACACTATTTTTGTGCTCACTAAGTCTGTCAGAAAGAGATCGGCCAGTTTCTCCGAAGTATTGAAGAGGACAGGATGAGCAAGAAATAGATTAGACACCAGGAATATCTGTAGAGGGAGGAGAGGTATGAACGAGATTAGTGCGAAGAGTGTTAGTCTGGCGGAAGGTGAGCTTGATGTCTAAGGGACGGAGAGAATTGTTGAGATTAGAAAGACCGGAAATGTAGGGAAGGCAGAGGACAGAAGAGTTCCCAGGAATAGAGAGTTTGGGAGAGAAGAAATTACATTTAGCACGTGAGAGGGAAGGGTAGCCAAGACGGGAAAACGAATTATGAAGAGTGGAAATTTCTGCTGGAAGGAACTGAGGATCACAGATGCGGAGGGCATGGAGAAAGAGGGAGATAAGAACACTTTTCTTCACAGGGGAAGCATGATAGGAAAAGTAGTGAATGTACATGCCACTGTGCATAGGTTTTCGGTAAACGGAAAAGGAAAAACCTGTATCTGAGCGGTGGACATAGACATCAAGGAAAGGAAGCAAGGAATTAGATTCCCATTCAGCTTTAAACTTAATGGAAGGGGCAAGATTATTAAGAGCTTCAAGAAAAGGTTGGAAGAGACTGGAGTCATGAGGCCACAGAGCAAAGATGTCATCCACATAGCGGAGCCAGAGTGAAGGTTGCACATCGATGGTAGGAAGAATAGTCTCAAAGTATTCCATGTAAAGATTAGCAAGGACAGGAGAGAGAGGAGAGCCCATAGCGACACCGAAGGTTTAAGAATAATATTTCCCTTGGAAGGAAAAGGAACAGAGGCGGATAAGATCAAGAAAGACATCAGTAGGTATAAGGAGATGTAGAAACCCTTCATGGGCCTTCTCTCTAAGGAAATCAAGGACATCATCAAGAGGGACATTAGTGAAGAGGGAGTCAACGTCAAGACTAAGCATCTTACAGGTAGGGAGAGAGCGAACCCGTTCAATGAAGTCTTGAGAGTGACGGAGGTGGGCAGGAGAAAAAGTATCAAGAAAGGGAGTGAGGGTTTTGGCCAACCAAGAAGCAAGAGAATAAGAGACAGAACCTCTAGAGGATATGATAGGACGAAGAGGAATATCAGGTTTATGAGTTTTGGGAAGGCCATAGAAATAGGGAAGAGAGGGACAGATGACACGAAACCGTTGAACAAGGTCAAAGTCAGGAGGACAGAGGTCGGAGAGAGTCCTTAGTTTCTTGTTGAAAGTTCTCTTGATGCGATCAAGAGGGCTGGAAACGAGAGGGGTGTAGATACATGAGTCAGAGAGCAAGACATCAGCTTTACGGAGGTAATCCTCGCGATCAAGGATAACTACCGAATTACCTTTGTCAGAAGATAGTATGACAATGTTAGTGTTAGATTTAAGAGAAGAAAGGGCAAGCTGGTAACGGTGCGGAAGGTGGTGATTCTTAGAAAACAGACTAACAAGAGCAGGAAGGAGAGCGCCACGAAAAATGGACAAGTCAGGAAGATTGCGGGAGCGAGATTGACGAAAGGAATCAAAAGAGCTAATCAGGGAAATACCAGGGCAAGGGGTAGGCGAAGTGGCAAAGGAAAGTAAAATGCTCCAAACTTCAGAACACCCGTGACTTAACCTGACTCCTCATTTTTTCTTTTTCTTTTTCTTTTTCTTCTTCTCCCTCTTCCCCTTTCCTCTTTTCTTTTTTCTCCTCTGGGTTGTTTTTCTTCCTTCTGTCTCCTGTTTCTGTTCCTTATTTATTTCACCACTTCCCCTTTCACCCACCTCTGTGCACTTGCTCTCCCTCTGTGGACACCTAGCTCCTTTGCAGTGCTCCCCTTTCTTTGTATTTGACTAGCTCCTCCTTCTTATTCCCCACTACTATCACTACCTCTACTACTACTACTACTACCTCCAACACCTCTTCCTGCCTATATATAGCCGTCCTGCTCCACTTCTGGTTAGTGTGACTTTGTAAATGGTCCAAGTCGGACCGAAACGTCGTCGTGGGCTTCTCTCTTTTATATGTGGGTTGTGTACTGTTGTTCATATTCACTCTCCACTACTATGATCGAGCCTCTACGTGTCATGCTTGTCTACGCTATCCTGTCTCTACACTGATGTACATAACCACGAGTATGCAGAGATACGATACTGTGTACTGCCCTAGTACCAGGGCATAACTTATAGTGATACAGACACTGTAAAATATAAGTGCTTGGCACAAGAGTGACTCTGACTTATTTTGGTATTAAATTGTGTTATTAAAGTGACATGAGTTATTATAAGAGTAATCATGTGAAAGACATTAACGCAACTCTTAGTGCGACCGTTTGTCGTGCTGGGGGGGGGGAGGGTGTTGCAACCCCTGAATGGGTCACAATGTATATAATGTATATTACCTGTTCATATAATTTTATATTGCTTATGTTTGCGATAATAGCTAAATTGTAAATATATTGCTTTATATTATTATTTGACTTAGTTATATTTATTAGGTAGGATGTAACATTTATATATTATTCAGTGCTCATAGTTTGAGTGTTAAGTAGCTGACAGCATTGTCTATCACTCCAATCGTTTTGCTCGTTTCCCTGCTGGCTTCTCTGTGTTGCTGGGCAGCAGCAGTCCACGGAGTCACATGATCGGGGGGGGGGGGCGATCACACCTCGCCTGGAGTAGTCTGCCTGGGCTGCACTGTCTCTTGTTGGCTGGACATTCTCCTAACAAGACGTCCCACACTCCTCTCCCTTGTGGGCCCTTGTTGGAAGATCGTCTCTGTCGCTTTCTTGTTATTGGTTCTGTGTAACTCTGTTCACAGAACATTGCCTAGACTTAGTGATTTTCGACGTACTGAGGTTGTGTGTCACATAGACACTCTGAGAAACTCAGGTCCTGAGCCGTAGCTTCTGACCTAATTTGTACTGGTATCTGTGTACTGTCACAGTCGGGGATTTTCTAATGCTGAACTTAAATTCAGTAGTATGGGAGTTTTGTGACTTTTGTGGAGGATCTGCAGATGGTCCCTACTTAGTGTCGTCATATTATCTCCTTGTTCCCGATTCTGGGTCGCTGTTGCTTGTTATATTGCTGTTCAGCTTATCAGTCATTTTATTGTTCAGGCAAGCTGTTCTGATTGTCAGGTTGGTCAAGAAGTTAGCCTATGTGAGGACTTTTAGTCAGTCACTGGTTAAGTAGAGTCTGAGATATAGCAACTACTTAGAGCACTTACACACAAACTTACTTGTATATATTTGTATTATGTTATTAAATGCTAACAATGTACCAGACGGTACTTAAAAGCCATGAAGATGTGATATGTGCCTTCAGCACAATACTACTGTACACGAGAGAAGTGTAGGAACTTATCCTATATTATATTCAATTGATTAATTTAATTTAATTTGATAATGTATGCCTAGACAATTTTATTATTATTAAAAAACTTGTTAAATTTTAATTTCTTTAGTTAGTAGCCTACCAGTTGTAATCCTGAAGCACTATTGAATCTTATTGAATTCTAATGGATAATTGGACCAGGATACTGACTACTTGTTACAAAAACCCAGTAACAGGCTGGATGCTAGAAGGGCAGTCGTTTCTAGTATTCACTGGAGATCTTTATCATTATTAGAAATCGCATTGTTTGTAACAATAGAGTTGAAGAATAACCTGAGGACTCCTATTATTTATGCTTCTTGATATGAAGCCGAGGTTTATGTTCGCTTTATTACGAACACTTATGCACTGTTGTCTTGGTTTAGATTACTGCTAACCAGAACTCTGAAATCCTTTTTGCAATCAGTAATATTAAGATCTACATTATTTAGTTTATATGTGGCATGGCTATTTTCCTGTCCAATGTTTAGAACTTTGCATTTGTCTATATTAAACTGCATCTGCCACTTCTCCGACCACTGCATCGGTCTATTTAAATCTTCCTGAAGTACTCTAATGTCCTTGTCAGAACGAATTTGTTGGCCTCTTTTGGTGTCATCGGCAAACTTGTTTATATCCTATTTATTCCCTTATCCAAGTCGTTTATGTAGATTGTGAACAACAAGGGGCCTAACATTGACCCCTGTGTAACACCGCTCGTAACGCTTCCCCACTCTGATTTCTCCCCATTTATGCAAACTCTCTGCTGCCTATCCATTAAACACGCCTCTATCCAGTTAAAAAATTCTCCTCCTATTTCGTGTGCCTTAATTTTCCTCAATAGTCTCTGATGCGGGACTCCATCAAAAGCCTTACTGAAATCTATATGCACAATATTATATTCATTACCATGATCTACGTCCTCAAACACCTTGGTGAGAAAAGTTAAATTCGTAAGGCAGGGCGCCCTTTTGTAAAACTGTGCTGAGATTCGTTTATCAATTTATGTTAAAGATGGCTACGAATTGCCTCGGCAAATGATTCCATAAATTTTCCCACTATTGAGGTTAGCCTTATTGGTCTATAGTTCGAAGCTAAGAACCTGTCTCCTGCTTTTTAAACAGATATCGCATTTGCCATTTTCCACTTATCTGGCACCATGTCAGTTTCTAGTGATATGTTGAATAGATTAGCCAAAGGTTTAAGTTCCTCTTTTCATTCCTTTAGAATCCTTGCATACAGTTTATCAGGGCCCGTGGAAATGTTAGGCTTTAATTTATCTATTATCTATTTGTCTAAGGACTATGTCACTTGTGACCCTAATCGTGCATAGTTTATCATCATCCTGTTCTACATAATTTATTATTTCTGGAATATCACTAGTAACTTCCTGTGTAAAAACTGCGAGGAAGTGTTAAAAATTCTACACATTTCCTTACCACTGTCGGTGAGCTGACCTGAGTAACTTTTGAGTGGGCCTATCTTGTCCCTAATCTTACTTCTGTATACCTGAAAGAACCCTTTTGGGCTAGACTTAGATTCCCTTGCTTTTCTCATTCTCTTTTTACTCTCTTTAACTTAATATATTGATTTTTTAACTGCCCCTCTCCTCTTTTGATTCGCCTATATGTGCCTCTCTTTTGACCAATGTTTTAATCTATTGTTTATCCATTTAGGATCATTCTTGTTTGATCTGATTTCCCTAATCGGAGCATAAGTTGACATACATCTCTGACATACGTCGCTACCCCACCCTGCCTGTTGACCCTACCAGTGTGGAATAATTTATAGCCTTGTGTGTGGCATTCAGAAGGCATTTCTCTATCTTTCAGATCGAACCAAGTCTTTGTTATAGGAATATCTATGCATCCTGCACTTGCAATTAATCTTAGCTCATTTATCTTAGTTCTTACACTCCTGCTAATAGTATAGTAAACCTCAAGGGAACTAGTCTCTTGCTGCCCTCTGCCATGTCCATTTGTTTGCCAATCTGATCCAATGTCTATTTGTAACTTTATGATAATGTCTTAAACATTTACTGTTTTCAACCTTAGTTTCCCACACACACCCGTACCTCTGTATTTTATCTGTTTAAAATCCTAGACTTGTCAGGAATGGCCCTCTCGATTGAGTTGGCAAATGCTACCACCCCTGCCACAGAGATGTACCACATCCCTTCCATACGTATCATGTTTGCCATAAAAGTTGTCCAGTTGTCAATGTATGGGATTGCAAGTTTCTTGCAGTATCTGTCTAGCCAGCAATTTACAACAATTGCCCTAGACATCCATTCATTGCCCACTCCTCTTCTAGGCAAGATGATACATATGACTGGGATCCCTCCCTTAGACCTAATTAAATCTAAAACTGACCTGTACTTATCTAGCAGCTTTTCTTTCTTACCCTTCCTGATATCATTTCCACCATCACTGAGACAGATAATGGCTATCTCCCATTACCTGACATGATATTATCCAACCTGTTGACTATGTTACCAACACCAGCTCCAGGAAAACACACACTCTGTCTCACCTTATTCCTATTACAGAAAGCATGGTCCATATATCTTACCTGTGAGTCACCAACCACAGGGGATGTAGTACCTTTACCTTTACTGACCACTCAAGTACACTGATCCTGAAGAACAGAGATGTGATTTCCTGCCTGTAAATCTTCTCTCTTAACTTTCCTTATTTTGATGCTCCTCCCATTACTGGGAACCACTCGCCACTTGTAGCAGGTGCTGGACTACTACTCATTGCTGGTAGCCTCATTCCCCTCACCCACTCCAGTCGCCTAACACTCACTCCAAAACCCATCAAGGGGAACCTTCAGCCTTCTAATTTCCTCCTGGAGAAGTAGGACCTCCTCCATCAACGCCCTAACCTCAGATTTTAAAACACTGCAGAGGCAAGCTTTGGCTTTGTAACCCTCCACATGAAACCCAAAGCAGCTCAGGTTCGTACGACCTTTTTGTGTTCCAAGGATGAGACACTGCAACATGGGGTCACAATTGGAAGTTGTTGACTCAGATGAGTCACAGGGATGTTGGGAAGTATTTCTTCAGTCACAGAGTTGTCAGGAAGTGGAACAGTCTGGAAAGTGATGTAGTGTACGCAAGATCCATACATAGCTTTAAGAAGAGGTATGATAAAGCTCCTGGAGAAGGAAGAGTAACCTAGTAGCAACCAGTGAAGAGGCAGGGCCAGGAGCTGTGGATCGTTTCGCTCTACAGGAGCTTTATCAAGCCATTACAAACAATACATGGACACAGAGGGTATATAAAGGCTCAGAGTGAGGTGGAAATATAAAAACATGCAGTATAATGTGATCCTTTATTGACAACGTTTCACCCACACAGTGGGCTTTTTCAAGTCACACACAGATCTACCTGGGGTGGAAGGTACGGGAGTATTTATAGTCATGATGTTGAGGTCAGGTGGAGAATGCTGCATCTGATGATCTACCGGGTGGAGTTATAGAGTCTTGGGTAGCTTGGCAGGGGTATTGGACAAGTTGTGAGTAGACCTTCTGCAGTGTTCTATGTTCTTATGTGGGATAGCGATGAAGAAGTTTCTTGGCGAGTGGTTCAGCTATGTTATAGAAGCCGTTGTTCTGGTTGAAATTGTTGGTTATAGAGATAAGCGATGATTCCAGGATTCTTCGGTATTGAGTGTTGTCTTCTGTGGCGATAAGTCTTGAGTTTCTGTAGTTAATTAAATGGTTGTGTGAATTGCGATGTTGTACACAGGCATTCCTTGTATCGTCAGTCCTGCTTGCATATTGGTGTTCTGAAATACGTGTTTGGAGGTCTCTTGATGTTTCGCCCACATATAATTTGTTGCAGTCATTACAAGGGATTATGTATACCCCTGCAGAGGATGGAGGCTTGTCCTGTCTACTGGAAGAAAATAAATGGTATAAAATACCGATCCGGTATAAAATACCGAAATACCGATCAAGGACATCACCAGTAGTAGACAGGACAAGCTTTCATCCTCTGCCTATTCCCGAGGATATGGGCCTCAGTGGGATACCAGGCTTGTGAGTCTTTGGCAGGCCGTACATTCTGGCAGGTCTGGGGTTGCTGGGCATGGTGTGCAGAAGTTTCTTCCCCAGCAACCCCAGACCTGCCAGAATGTACGGCCTGCCAAAGACTCACAAGCCTGGTATCCCACTGAGGCCCATATCCTCGGGAATAGGCAGTGCTCCCCACCAGCTCTCAGGAATTCTCGCCAAACACCTCTCTAAACTCTTGGGCACTATCAGTCCAGCACATCTCAAACACTCGGGTGATCTTCTCAATCGCATTCGCAACATCAACATCAGGAACAAGAAACTTTCCAGCCTTGACGTGACTTCCCTATTCACCAAAGTACCTACTACACAAGCCATCGATCTCTTGCGCAGGAAAATTGACGATTCACTTGATCTTCCCATTCCAGCCAGCGATTTCATCGACCTTGTTGAACTATGTGTTGGCTTTACGTGTTTCTCCTTCGAAAATCACCTCTTTCAGCAGACTTTTGGACTACCCATGGGTTCGCCACTCAGTGCAGTCCTGGCGAACTTATACATGGAACATCTAGAAGCCGAACGTTTCTCCACCATTATTCCTTCGTCTGTCACCTGGGCTCCGTTATGTTGACGACATTCTCCTCATAACTCCTAAACGCTTCAACGTTCAAGCTCTCCAAGACAAGCTCAACCAGGTCGAGCCTTCAATCCAGTTCACACTTGAAGAAGAAGTCGACAACACTCTTCCTTTCCTTGATGTTCTGCTCTGCAAACCTGACCACGAACTTCGTTTTAAAGTCTATCGAAAACCCACCAACCAAAACGATCTTCTCCACTTCTACTCTCACCACGACACCAAAACCAAACGTGGTGTGATTATAGGCTTCTTCCTACGTGCACTCAGAATCTGCAGCAATGAGTTCCTTGAGGAAGAATGCACTATAATTGAACAAGTATTTTCTAAACTCCACTATCCTCGTCACTTCATCAGAGACTGCAGACGGCGGGCATTAAACATCTTCAACACACCCAGAGAAGACACTGCCAAGAAGAGATACATAGTCCTCCCCACCAACTCCATTGCCAAACATGTTTCCAACATCTTTGCCAAAACATCATTCCAAGTATCTACCTCCACAACCACGACCATCAAGGACATCACCAGTAGTAGACAGGACAAGCCTCCATCCGTGTGTGACTTGAAAAAGCCCACTGTGTGGGTGAAACATTGTCAATAAAGGATCACATTATACTGCATTTGTGTTTATATTTCCATTGTGTCGGTATTTTATACCATTTATTTCCATTAAACATCTTCAACACACCCAGAGAAGTTGTTAGGTAAGACACATATGCAACAGTTAGACAACTTTATTCCGAAACGTTTCGCCTACACAGTAGGCTTCTTCAGTCGAATACAGAAAGTAGGCAGGAACAGTAGAGATGTGAAGATGATGTAATCAGTCCATCACCCTTGTAGTCGTAGAATTTGAGGTTGTCAGTCCCTCGGCCTGGAGAAGTTCAGTTCCATAGTCAGGAACTATCTGAAGATCAAGCGACAGTGCGGAGACTTAAATACTGTCGGAAGGAGAGGTGCAGAGTAGTAGTAGTAGCAGTGTTGCAACACATGGCATCTTGGTACAGAAATCACCTTGGACAAGCTTTTCAAGTGAGAAGTGTTGGATCTGAGAGGGACATGACCTCTCAGTGGCTACATTCTCATTACTACTACTACTACTACTACTACTACTACTACTACTCTGCACCTCTCCTTCCGACAGTATTTAAGTCTCCGCACTGTCGCTTGATCTTCAGATAGTTCCTGACTATGGAACTGAACTTCTCCAGGCCGAGGGACTGACCTCAAATTCTACGACTACAAGGGTGATGGACTGATTACATCATCTTCACATCTCTACTGTTCCTGCCTACTTTCTGTATTCGACTGAAGAAGCCTACTGTGTAGGCGAAACGTTTCGGAATAAAGTTGTCTAACTGTTGCATATGTGTCTTACCTAACAAACTGTCGGTATTGTGTAAGAAAGGTATAAAATACCGACAATATGAAAGTTAAGACACATGTGCAACATCTGGATATCTTTATTGTAGACGTTTCGCCATCCAGTGGCTTTATCAATACAGATTCTAGGACATAATAGGAAGACAGTAGAACTATATACAAAAGATGAGGTAATCAGTCCCTCGGCCTTGGAGTTAGTGTTCACAGCATCGTGGTGGAGGAGAATCTGGAGCAAAGGCAAGAAGACTGACGTTTATATAGGCGTCAGTGGAAGGGACGGGCAGCAGACGAGGGCAGTCACTGGTAGGCGGGATTCCCCAGTGGAAGTAGGTCCTTCCCAAAGAGATGGGTTAGTTGCAGCAGCCGTGAAGAAGGTCTTGTAGATGTCCTCTGAACCAAGATTCCGTGATGTTGCAGTGTCTGACAAGTTGTGTAAGAAAGGTATAAAATACCGACAATGTGAAAGTTAAGACACATGTGCA
Source organism: Cherax quadricarinatus (assembly GCF_038502225.1). Lineage (NCBI taxonomy): Eukaryota > Metazoa > Arthropoda > Malacostraca > Decapoda > Parastacidae > Cherax > Cherax quadricarinatus. Next base: position 8,549,698 of record NC_091323.1, on the reverse strand, counting down.
ACATCTGGATATCTTTATTGTAGACGTTTCGCCATCCAGTGGCTTTATCAATACAGATTCTAGGACATAATAGGAAGACAGTAGAACTATATACAAAAGATGAGGTAATCAGTCCCTCGGCCTTGGGGAGGGACTGATTACCTCATCTTTTGTATATAGTTCTACTGTCTTCCTATTATGTCCTAGAATCTGTATTGATAAAGCCACTGGATGGCGAAACGTCTACAATAAAGATATCCAGATGTTGCACATGTGTCTTAACTTTCATACTGTCGGTATTGTATACCATTTTGATGTACACCCAGAGAAGACACTGCCGAGAAGAGATACATAGTCCTCCCCACCAACTCCATTGCCAAACATGTTTCCAACATCTTTTCCAATGCATCATTCCAAGTATCTACCTCCACAACCACGACCATCAAGGACATCACCAGTAGTAGACAGGACAAGCCACCGTCCTCTGCAGCGGTATACATAATCCCTTGTAATGACTACAACAAATTATATGTGGGCGAAACATCAAGAGACCTACAAACACGTATTTCAGAACACCAATATGCAAGCAGGACCGACGATACAAGGAATGCCTGTGTACAACATCGCAATTCACACAACCATTTAATTAACTACAGAAACTCAAGACTTATCGCCACAGAAGACAACACTCAATACCGAAGAATCCTGGAATCATCGCTTATCTCTATAACCAACAATTTCAACCAGAACAACGGCTTCTATAACATAGCTGAACCACTCGCCAAGAAACTTCTTCATCGCTATCTCACATAAGAACATAGAACACTGCAGAAGGTCTACTCACAACTTGTCCAATACCCCTGCCAAGCTACCCAAGACTCTATAACTCCACCCGGTAGATCATCAGATACAGCATTCTCCACCTGACCTCAACATTCTGAACATGACTATAAATACTCCCGTACCTTCCACCCCAGGTAGATCTGTGTGTGACTTGAAAAAGCCCACTGCATGGGTGAAACGTTGTCAATAAAGGATCACATTATACTGCATATGTAAATAAATGGTATAAAATACCGACACAATGGCAATATAAACACAAATGCAGTATAATGTGATCCTTTATTGACTACGTTTCGCCCACACAGTGGGCTTTTTCAAGTCACAAACAGAAAAAGCCACTGTGTGGGCGAAACGTAGTCAATGAAGGATCACATTATACTGCATATGTGTTTATATTTCCACTGTGTCGGTATTTAATACCATTTATTTCCAACATCATGACTATAAATACTCCCGTACCTTCCACCCCTTAAGTATCCTGAAAAACAGCTCATCGGGTCCCGGGGACTTATTTTGATTCAGTTTGTCTATCTGTTTGATAACCATGTCCCTCGTGACAGTAATATTAGTTAATTTGAATTCGTCAGGAACTGAATAATTGTTAATTTTTGGAATATCATTTATGTTTTCCTGTGGAAATATAAACACATATGCAGTATAATGTGATCCTTTATTGACTACATTTCGCCCACACAGTGAGCTTTTTCAAGTCACAAACAGATCTATTTGTGACTTGAAAAAGCTCAGTGTGTGGGCGAAACGTAGTCAATAAAGGATCACATTATACTGCATATGTGTTTATATTTCCATTGTGTCGGTATTTTATACCATTTATTTCCATGTTTTCCTGTGTAAAAACTGACAAAAAATAGTCATTAAATAAGGAACACATTTCCAGTTCATTATCCGTCAGCTGTCCATTCCCAATTTTCAGAGGTCCTACTTTTTCCTTCACCTTCGTCCTATACACTTGAAAGAACCCCTTTGGATTAGTCTTTGATTCATTAGCAACTCTAATTTCATACTCACGTTTAGCCTTTCTAATCGCCTTTTTTACTTCTCTTTTAAGCTGAACATATTGGTCAGTAAGGTTAACCTCTCCTCTTCTGATGCGCCTATAAATTCCCCTTTTCTCCCCTAATAGATGCTTTAACCTACTGTTAACCCATTTGGGATCGTTATTATTAGGCCTAATTTTTCTCTGGGGAATGTATATACTCTGAGCACGGTGTACATTAAGAAAAAAATCATAAACGCAGATCCCTTCATAATCATAAGTATTATCATCAATAAAATCATTAGCTAGATAACCCCAATCGAGATTAGACAGATGTTCCCTAAGTTCATTATAATCGGCTAAGTCCACTATAATCCTTCTCTCCTTTCCGTTAGTGTGAGTTTGTAAATGGTCCAAGTCGGACCGAAACGTCGTCGTAAGCTCCTCTCTTCTATGTGCGGGTTATTTGTGTATCGTTCCAGTCACGGAATTGTGCTTTTTTTTTTTATCTGACTAGGTTGGGTCATTGGCTCAAGCCAGTGGAAGAATTGGACCTGTCTTGCATGGGCCTAAAGGCCTACTTCAGTATTCCTTCTTTCTTATGTTCTTAATAGTGTGTGTGTTGCTGTGGTGGAGGTGGATAAGAACAAAAGAACATAATAGTTGTGGATGAGTGGAACAAACTCCCAAATAAAGTCATAGAGGCTAAAAAGTTGTGTAGTTTTAAAAAAGGTTAGATAAATACATAAGTGGGTGTGAGTGGGTGTGAATTGGACCTGATTAGCTTGTGCTACTGGGTCAGTTGCCGTGTTCCTTCCTTAAGTGAATGTGACCTGACCTACTAGGTTTGGTGCATTGGCTTAAGCCGGTAGGAGACTTGGACCTGCCTTGCATGGGCTAGTAGGCCTGCTGCAGTATTCTTTCTTTCTTATGTTCTAAAAACATAAGTACATGCAGGGGTAAAAGTGTAGGGACTGACCTTAACAAGAGCTACCTTTAATTCCCTCACCTCATCCTGGAGCAGGCTGGAGTGAAGGAGCAAGATGATTAAAGTCTTTACAGTGAGCACACGTCCTTCCCTGCTGACCTTGCCTCTGGCTACTTCTTACCCACCACACCGGCGCCGCTACACCTAACCCCACTCCACTTGGCCCCTCCCTAATCTAACTGGCCCAACCCCTCATCCAGGACCCTACCGCTAACCTACCATGCCACACACTCCCAGAAACACAAACCGCGAACAGGCAAAAAGTATGGGCACATTTTTTCTTGTTTCTTCAACACCGTTAAATTTACAGGTTATGATCTGTTACATGAAAGATATGTGACGAATGTTGGGAGGGGGATAACGTCCCTGCGGCCCGGTCCCAAACAGGGCTCCTGGGGATCATAAGAACATAGCACGAGCACTGCAACAGGCCTACTGGCCCATGCTAGACAGGTCCAAGTCACCCAGTGGCCCAAACTGGTCAGGTCCAACTCACATCAACTCATGTGGAGAAAATTTCTCCAGGAGGGGGTATCAGCCCCCTTCAGCCCCTTTCAGCCCTGAGGGGCCCAGCCCTCTCAGAAGGGGCAAGCATCTTGTTTACTGCTAGAGCGAGTAATTGATCACAGATGCCGAACGAGTATGCGACGTGGTCAAGCGACCGTTGCTCCTTGCAGTCCAGTGTTGCAGAGTGTATTTTAATAAGAGACAGTACATCTCTTACTTTAGCAGGACAATTAAGGAAAATCCTGCTCCCACTTTATTACCATAGTAAAGATAGTGGACATTGTTGTCTATGCTTAAGACAGCAAGAATCAAACATTCTGCTTTGCTTCATAGAGGAAGTGGCAAGGAAGCAAAAGTACTATGTCAGCTTTTTTTTTTTTGTGCTGGGGAGTAACGGCGTGGGGTGCTGTGGCATCTTCAGATTACTTTTGACTCTTACTGAGAGTGACACTGACGCCAGGATAACCAACAAAGAACGATCTGTGCGTTAGTGTGAACAAAGTATCTCATAAAACACAATAAACACTTAAGAGAAGTGTGATCAGCTTCTTTAGTGATAAGATTGTGAACAATAAAGACAAATCTTGTGGAACATAGTGTACCAGTGTGCGTATTCCTAGACTATGGAAGACGTGGACATCCAAGGACACTTCAGCTTCTATCAAGTCACCGATATCTGTTGAAGGTGTGAAGAACACCATAGCTCACACTACAAGAGCAAGGTAGGTTACGAATTTCTTGTAGTACGGGGGACTGCGCAGTTCTTGAGTCGCAAGGAGTTTGTAATCAACCTATAGTCGGCAGTGAGGTGCGGACTTTTGAGTCCAAACAAGTATGTAATTTGTCAGCCATCAGTGAATGAAATATGCTGACATAACACCCCCTAGCGGTAATTTATAATCTTACAAATTATAAATCTTTACAGCCCGTTGAGAGATGACTTCGACTTCTCAAGACCTCGTCTGCAGGGGCGGCTGTGCAGGCGATGAGTTGTCTTTCTAAGTTAAGTACAAACTCTTTAAACTTAACTGGTAATGCCATTTCTCAACAACTCATGTATTTGTCTATTTTAAAAACTACACGTTTTAGCTTCAGTGACGTTACTCTTTTAAACTCCCACTTGAAAGCTGCCACGGGTTTGTTGGTAATCATTTTTACATATAAATGGAGGCTCCTTACGCTTATTGTGTTATCTCTTAGTACACTCATGGAACCCCTGCTTGTCACTGACATATTTAGTAACGGCTGCCGAACCTCTTGTTTTCGTAGGGATTGTTTTCTATGTGGAAATTCGATATTCCTTGTAGGATTTTCCAGATGTAAATTATGATGCATCTTTCTTGCTTGCATTCAAGGGAGTAAAGGTCAAGGGACTTCAAACGTTCCCAGTAATTAAGTTCCCTGACTGAATGATTCTCTGTACATTCTTTAGGTCGGCAATTTCGCCTGCCTTAGAAGGGTTTGTTAGCGCACAGCAATATTCCATCTGTTATTGCTGTTCTTGCTGCTGAACAGCGGTTTAGTGCCGATGAAGGTAGCGTAGGTAGCAATGATACGGCCGTGGACTAGTTTGGCTTTAATTGGATAGGAGCGAGTACACAACGGGCAGTGTGAGGGAGTGACCGCAAGCCAGTCCGTGGAGGGGGAGCACTTGTGTCTATCAAGTGGGTCGGCCTAGGAGTGAGAGTGAATGGGCTCAGCCTCCCACTGACCTGGGTGAGCCTACAGAGGGCAGCACCTAAATGCTGCAAAATATGAACTAGTCAGAACAGACGGCTAGGTTGTGTGTTCTGACAGTACAGGCTGTCTACACATCCTAGAAAGAACAAGTAACTTAAAGACAGCTATCACTGGCTTGGTATATTTTCTTTCGAAAGTTCTCATTATCCATCCTATCATTTCCTCGCAGCTATCAAAGTGAGACTGCTATGATCCTTGCAAGCAAGGACTCCGATATTATCACTCCAAAGTCCTCCACATTAGTTCTTCGCTCTATTACGTAGTTTGGGTTAGTTGTATACTCGGTTCTAGATTTTATTTCCTAAAAATTTCCTTAACGGAGTAACTGAAATTTGTTCTCAATAATCACAATGTTTTCTGTGACCCACTGGAAGATTTGGTCTATATCCACTTAGAGATTTGCAGAGTCCTCAACGAATGCCAATGTCACACAAATTATACATTTGTGTCTAATCCCTCATTGTCTGCAAAGGATATGTGCCTGCCTATGTGCCTGTCTATGTGCCTATGTGCCTATGGTGAATATGAGGATGAGGAAAAGAATCGGGAAGAGCTCTGTGTCTTGTGGAAACAGAGTTTTTTACTGGGGCAACCTTTGGCTTAACTCAGTTTCCTATTCTTCTTCGTGTTCTATTTATAGAAAGTTATAAATCCCTATGACCACTTTCCCCAGATATTCCTTTTGCATACATTTTCGGCGCTATTATACCATGATCGCACTCTTAAATACCCTTGCAAAGTCTGTGTATACTACATCTGCATTTAGTTTTGTCTCTCGGTGCATCCAAGACCATGTCAAAGGGGTCCAGTAGTTGCAAGAGGCAGGAGTGACCTGTTCTAAACCCGTTCTACCTTGGGTTGTGCAACTGTTGTGAATATCCATGTGGTTAGTGATCTTGCTTCTTAAAACTCTTTTTAGGCTATTAATAATGTGGCGAGTCAGTGCTATTGGCATATAGATCTTTGCTATTTCTTTGCTGACATCTTTGTGGAGTGGAACTATATCTGTAAAGTAAAAGGACACAAGTGCAACTAATGTGACATTTATTGTGGCCACAATAAATGTCACATTAGTTGCACTTGTGTCCTTTTACTTTACACATTGTCGGTAATTCTACCAACTTTATTACGGAACTATATCTGTTGGTTTTAGCAACTGCGGGATGATTTATATCTAGGCTTCCTTTCTATAGAATATTTAAGGCAACTGATAGGATTATCTTCCAATTCTTGATGAACATGGATTTCCACGAGCTTGGGCCCAGGGTAGAGTGACTTCACATGCCGTGCTCCTTCCTTAGGTAAATGTGACCTGACCTGACTAGGTTGGGGTACTGGCTTAAGCCGGTAGGAGACTTGAACCTGCCTCGCATGGGCCAGTAGGCCTGCTGCAGTGTTCCGTCTTTCTTATGTTATGTTCTTATGCTGTCAATGGATTTCGAAATTAAGTGGGGTCAGGATTATATAGGAAATTTTGAAGACTGCCAACTTTTTGTCCCCATGAAAAATTCATTTGGGTTTTTAATTATTATTATTATTATTATAATCAAAAAGAAGCGCTAAGCCACAAGGGCTATACAGCTTGGGTTTTTAACGTTCAGTCTGATTAATGACTCACTGAACACTAAGTCATATCGAGACTTCAGCATTTCATTCATTTCTTTAAATAAATAACAAAAAGGCACAATACCGTGACTGGAACGATACACAAATAACCCGCACATAAAAGAGAAGCTTACGACGACGTTTCGGTCCGACTTGGACCATTGACAAAGTCAATGGTCCAAGTCGGACCGAAACGTCGTCGTAAGCTTCTCTCTTTTATGTGCGGGTTATTTGTGTATTCATTTCTTTGCTGTCGTTTGTGCAAGTTCCATCCTGTTTGAGCAAGGACCTGATACTGGATATGGTTTTTACCCCGGATGTTGCAAATGAGGGAACATTTTGGATTCCTTTCAGTTTCATTACCTGCTTTTAGCTCCCACTCTCTCCTGGACTGTGTGATTCATTCGAGTTGAGTTCAATATCCTTTATTTCTCAATCATCTTATGAAATTCAGAGACGCCCAATTAGTGATAAAAGAAACTAATTTCCGCACACGCAAGTGCCTTGAATCAGCACTGATCGCTGTTTCGAATACAATTAAACAAAACAACGGCAGCTTCACCATCTCCGAAGTCTTAGCAAGAATCCTCCTGAAAACAGTAAACCCTGCCATCACATAGTCTCTCCTGTTATACTACACAAAGCACAGAGAGTGAACACTGAAACAAGCTGCCTCGTTCCAGTTTATATTTGTCCAACCTATTTTCATGTTACCCAAGTAATAGCTTTTATATCCTTTTACTCATGTACGAATTAATTGCTCTACCATATTGTATTACTTTTGTCACTACCACTACTACTACTACTACTACTACCACTAGTGAACTCGAAATGGTACCTCACTAGTATTCACCTCACTCTGAGCCTTTATATACCCTCTGTGTCCATGTATTGTTTGTAATGGCTTGATAAAGCTCCTGGAGAGCGAAACGTTGCCACAATAAATGTCACATTAGTTGCACTTGTGTCCTTTTACTTTACATATTGTCGGTAATTCTACCAACTTTATTACAAGTTCCATCCTGTTTGAGCAAGGACCTGATACTGGATATGGTTTTTACCCCGGATGTTGCAAATGAGGGAACATTTTGGATTCCTTTCAGTTTCATTACCTGCTTTTAGCTCCCACTCTCTCCTGGACTGTGTGATTCATTCGAGTTGAGTTCAATATCCTTTATTTCTCTAGCCAGTATTTCTTTCCGCACTTCAGATAATTTGCCACCTTCCAGAAGTTCTCCGATTCTTCGTCTTTGTTTGTAGAGGTATTCATCTCTGTCTGTCGAATCTCATCTTTTCCCCTGGTATATAGGTCCACGGCATTAATCCTCTCAAAACAATTTCAGGAAGTCACTGGACTCTAAATCACTGACGAAAGAAGTCCAGTCAATTTGACAAAAATTAGGAAGCTGGAATCCTCTTCTATTATTAAGCTATTTTATGTATATAAATAAATACACACACATTCTCACACACATGTGCGCGCGCATGTTAATAGACCTTATAAACTGATTTATGCGTGCAAAATCATCACTGTTACTTAACACATGCTTCAAGAGCTGGCGCCCAGTACTTACCTAAGGCTATGGAAATAAATGGTATAAAATACCGACACAATGGAAATATAAACGCATATGCAGTATAATGTGATCCTTTATTGACTACGTTTCGCCCACACAGTGGGCTTTTTCAAGTCACAAACAGAACTCTGTTTGTGACTTGAAAAAGCCCACTGTGTGGGCGAAACGTAGTCAATAAAGGATCACATTATACTGCATATGTGTTTATATTACCTAAGGCTACTTAACTAAAGACATGAGTTGCCAAATAAGCAACTATCAGGACAACTTTTTATTCTGTTAAAGCTTATGACATTGATAAATCAATAACCCCAACAGAGCGAAAAGTTTCCGTAATAAATGCATTTTCTTCAACATAAATCTTTCGTACAAATATCGTCAGAAATTGAATCCTCCTTGGCATACCAGTCACCAGAGAACATATGAATGAACTGCCTGGCATGGGCCTATTGGCCCATGCCAGGCAGGTTCAGCGCACCCCCAAGCACAACAAAGAACAGCTTCTCTTCATTATCTAGCAATGGCGTCACCGCAACATGGTAGGCTGCATGCTGAAGAATACACTAGCTGTCAGCTGTCATCTGGTGCCCAGGCATACCTTGACCTAGTTATATGTTAAGTTTACGCTAGAACACACAAGCTCTCCCTTATGTTGTAACTTCTGCCTCTTATGAACATCTCTTCAAGTAGCTTTTAGAGTACTAGGTAGCTTTTAGAGTACTAGGTAGCTTTTAGAGTACTAGGTAGCTTTTAGAACACTAGGTAGCTTTTAGAATACTAGGTAGCTTTTACAGTACTAGGTAGCTTTTAGAACACTAGGTAGCTTTTAGAGTACTAGGTAGCTTTTAGAGTACTAGGTAGCTTTTAGAGTACTAGGTAGCTTTTAGAGTACTAGGTAGCTTTTAGAGTACTAGGTAGCTTTTAGAGTACTAGGTAGCTTTTAGAATACTAGGTAGCTTTTAGAGTACTAGGTAGCTTTTAGAACACTAGGTAGCTTTTAGAGTACTAGGTAGCTTTTAGAGTACTAGGTAGCTTTTAGAACACTAGGTAGCTTTTAGAGTACTAGGTAGCTTTTAGAACACTAGGTAGCTTTTAGAGTACTAGGTAGCTTTTAGAGTACTAGGTAGCTTTTAGAATACTAGGTAGCTTTTAGAGTACTAGGTAGCTTTTAGAACACTAGGTAGCTTTTAGAGTACTAGGTAGCTTTTAGAGTACTAAGTAGCTTTTAGAGTACTAGGTAGCTTTTAGAATACTAGGTAGCTTTTAGAACACTAGGTAGCTTTTAGAGTATTAGGTAACTTTTAGAGTACTAGGTAGCTTTTAGAACACTAGGTAGCTTTTAGAGTACTAGGTAGCTTTTAGAGTACTAGATAGCTTTTAGAGTACTAGGTAGCTTTTAGAACACTAGGTAGCTTTTAGAACACTAGGTAGCTTTTAGAGTACTAGGTAGCTTTTAGAGTACTAGGTAGCTTTTAGAACACTAGGTAGCTTTTAGAGTACTAGGTAGCTTTTAGAGTAATAGGTATTATTATTATAATCAAAAAGAAGCACTAAGCCACAAGGGCTATACAGCGCTGCAGGGTAGGGAAGGAAGCGAGGGTATTGGATGGCAGAAGGGAGGAGGGATGATCAGTAGGTTACAGAAAACAGCGGGGCAGGGGATAGTACGGGGGTAGGGGGTAGCAAGAGATTGAAATAGAAAGGGCTGAAGGTATCAGAATTTGTGAAGTCAGTTGTTGTCAAAAAGTCAATGAGTCTGGATGAAAGGTGGATCCATCAGCGAGAAGGGAAGGTAAAGAGAGAGCAGCAGAGCAAAGACGACGACGGAGGTAAATTCTGCGTGCTCGTTGATAAAGTGGGCAGTCCAACAGAATGTGGCTGACTGATAATGGAACTTGGCAACTCTTACAGAGAGGAGCAGGGCGCCTCTCCATGAGATATCTATGAGTAAGACGAGTATGGCCAATGCGAAGACGGGAGAGAGTAGTCTCCCAACCTCGACACTCGTGATAAGAAGACGGCCAGTAACCTATACTCGGTTTAATAGATTGAAGTTTGTTGCCGAGCATAGTAGACCAACGTTGTTGCCAACGGGTGTGAAGTTGGGAAGATATTGCAGCAAAATAGTCCATAAATGGAATACCTCTACATGAAACTGGTAGGTCATGTACTGCTGACCGCGCAGCAGTGTCTGCCTGTTCATTGCCCTGTACGTCAACATGACCAGGGACCCAACAAAAAACAATATCTTTATGCTTGGTAAAGATGCGGCGTATCCAAAGTTGGATACGGAGGACTAAGGGGTGAGGTGTATCAAATTTCTGTATAGCCTGTAAAGCACTAAGGGAGTCTGAGACAACCACAAATGATGACACAGGCATAGATGCAATACGGATAAGTGCTGTAAGGATGGCATACAATTCAGCAGTAAAAATACTAGCCGAAGATAGTAAATGCCCTTGTACGACGCTGTCCGGAAACACTGCAGCGAATCCTACGCCGCCAGAAGACTTTGAGCCATCTGTGTACACAGCAATGGCATGAGAATGAGAGTGAAAGAGGTCAAGAAAATGAGAGCGGGAAGCGACCATAGACAGTTGGGCTTTCGAGCAAGGGAGAGAGAAAGAACAGACTCGAACAGCTGGAACTTCCCAGGGGGGTAGGGAAAAGTGAGATGCTACATGTACATAGAAAGGTGGTAATTGAAGAGAAGACAAGAGCAAATGAAGGCAAAGAGAGAAGGGACGGAGTAAACAGGGGCGGCGAACAAATAAAGAATGTCTACTAATATCAGTGACCATTCTATAAATGGAAGGATTGCGGAGATCATGAGAGCGTACATAGTAGCGAAGGCAATGGGCATCACGGCGATCGGATAAGGATGGAACGTTCGCTTCTGCATAGAGGCTCTCGACAGGGGAAGAGCGAAAAGCACCAAGGCATAAACGTAATCCTTGGTGATGAATGGGGTTAAGGCTAGAGAGAGTAGCAGGAGATGCCGCTGAATAGATCTGGTCACCATAATCAAGTTTCGATAAGATAAGGGTGGAATGTAGGCGAAGGAGGGTTCGATGATCAGCTCCCCATGAAAGATGAGCAAGGGTTTTAAGGAGGTTCAGCCGGCTGTGGCAAGTTGCCTTCAGAGAGGTAATGTGAGGTTTCCAGGATAACCTACGATCAAAGAGGAGGCCCAGAAACTTGACTGTATCACGTTCAGGGATACGGGAGCCATAGAGGCACAAAGGATGATCGGAGATGACAGAGCGTCTAGTGAAAGTAATTTGGTGGGTTTTAGTGCTGGAAAATTTAAACCCGTGTGGTGGCCCAATTGGAAACACGGTCGACTGCATGCTGGAGAGAAACTGTAATAAGGTGACAGTCAGCACCTTCACAGGCAATAGCAAAGTCATCAACATAGAGTGATGACCAAATATTTGATGGAAGACTAGAGGCCAAATCATTAATAGCAAGGAGAAAAAGTGTTGTGCTCAGAACACATCCCTGGGGGACACCTTCAGCTTGGATAAAGTCCGGGGAGAGCACATTATTAACCCGAACATGGAAATGCCTGTCAGTTAAAAAGTTCTTAAGGAAGGATGGTAGATTGCCTCGAAGGCCTAAGGAGTGGGCTTGGGCTAAAATATTATACCTCCAAGTTGTGTCATATGCCTTCTCAAGGTCAAAAAATATGGCAATAACTGAGTGGTTATTCGCAAAGGCATTACGAACATACGTATCCAAGCATAGTAAGGGGTCTATGGTACAACGTCCCTTACGAAAGCCATATTGACGAGTGGAGAGACTGTTGTGTCTCTAAATACCACACTAAACGTCTATTTACTAGACGTTCCATCACTTTGCAAACTGCACTGGTAAGAGCAATGTGACGATAGTGGGAGGTTTCATGTCCTGTAGTGCCTGGTTTGCGGAAAGGGAGAACAATGGCGGATTTCCACAGCTGTGGAAGAACTCCTTGTGACCAAATAAGATTGTAAAGGCGTAATAGGACTGCAAGGGCTGACTGATGTAAATGTTGTAGCATACGAATATGAATGTCGTCGGGCCCAGCTGCCGATGATCGGCAAGCCGAGAGTGTTGCCTCCAGTTCTTGAAGTGTAAAAGGCACATTATACTGTTCTTCTCTGAGAGAAGAAAAGTCCAAGGGTGCTAACTCTCTGGCAGACTTTGAGGAAAGAAATGAGGGGCATAGATGGAGTCCCTGAGAAATATGGACCAGATGATTGCCAATTTCATTGGCAACATCTAGTTGGTTTTGCTATATCAACACCGGCAACCCGCAGAACAGGAGCCGGGTCAGGAGAATATTTACCACTCAGTTCTCGTACTTTTTTCCAGACTGCACTCATAGAGGAAGCAGAGGTGATGGTGGAGACATAATCTCGCCAGCAAGTGCGTTTAGCGTCACGGATGACACGGCGAGCGATCGCACGCTTCTGCTTAAATTCAAGAAGTCTCTCTGTGGTTCTATTGTACCGGTACCTGCCCCATGCAGCACGTTTCAAACGTACTGCACGAGCACAAGCAGGAGACCACCAAGGCACGCATTTCTGAGAATGCCTGCCCGAAGTTTGGTGTATAGAATGAGAAGCTGCGGTTAAAACGGAGGACGAGAAGAGGTGTAAAAGCTCATCGATGGAGGACAAAGAAGGAACCTCTCTAAAAACAGTTAAATGTGAGTTAAGGTTCCAATTTGCCTGATCAAATTGCCAGCGTGGGATGCGAAGAGGTGGTGAATATGAAGGGGAAGTAAGAATGATTGGGAAATGATCGCTGTCATGTAAGTCCGGAAGAACAGACCAAGTGAAGTCTAATGCGGCGGAGGAAGAGCAGACTGAGAGATCGATGCAAGAGAGAGTGTGAGTCCGAGGATCAAAATGGGTGTGAGTACCTGTATTTCAAACATGGAGGGGGTGGGCGGCAAAAAAAGCCTCTAACTGAATGCCACGGGAATCACAGTGAGACCCCCCCCCAGAGGAAATGGTGGGCATTAAAATCACCAAGTAACAGAATCGGTGGTGGTAATGACGAAACAAGAAAGGCAATATCCGGAATAGATAATGCCCGAGAAGGAGAGAGATATAAAGAACAGAGCGTATACCACCTATGCAAGTGGATACGGGCTGCTGTGTAATGCAGCGAAGTACGAACAAATAGCTGATGGTACGGAATATCAGTGCGTAGAAGAAGGGCACTTTCATTAAAGGTCCCATCAGGAAAAGGATCTGAAGAATACAATAAATTATAGCCTGAGATGGGAGAGATAACAGCAGAGTGTAATTTTGGTTCCTGTAAGTAAACACCAACAGGGGAAAACTGGGAGAGTAACATCTGAAGCTCACCCCGATTACCCCTGAGGCCGCGTATATTCCACTGTAAATAGGCCATGATTGGCAATGATAAAGATACCTGAAATCCGCAGGTAAGGGTTCCTACGGACTAGAGGGGTTAGAAAAGTCAACATGCGGAGGCCGTGGAAAACGTTCAAGCAGCGAAGGAACGGTGCGCTGTGAAGAAAGGAGTTGCGCAGATGGAGTAGAGAGAGAAGGAGCGGAGGGTGGATCAGTGTCCATTGATGGTTTGGTCTCTGCAATATATTCAGAGATTGCTTCAAGTGTTTCAGAATTCAGAGACGTCGTATGGGAGACAATATTGGAAATGGTAGGGGGAGGATGAGTAAAGATTGGAACTGTAATGGACTGTACCAAGGTAGGGGGGGACGGAAGGGTGGAGGGAACTGGAGAAGCGTGGAAGGGGACAGAAGAGGCAGAAACCTGGGAGGTGGCCGAAGAGGAAGAAACTTGGGAGGGAACAGGGGAGGAAGGTACAGTACGAGGAGGAAGGTGAACCTCTACACTTGTAACAGAGCCAGTGAGAGGGGGAGAACCAGGTACAGAGACAGGGAAGGGAAAATGAGGAGGTGGAAGATGGGTAGGAGGTGTTAACGGACCTTTTTTTGACTTTTGAGAAGTAGGGGGACGATTGGGAGGAGGTGTCATACGAGATCTCGTCGCTACTGAGGCTTGTGAGAGAGAACACGAAGAAGCAAGATCAGACTGAGACGTTGAAGTAGGGACGTCTGAGCCGAGGACAGAAAAAGAATTAGCTACAGGAGTGACTATGGGAGAGGTAACCACAGAGGTGGGTGCAGAAGATGGGATACCAGAAGTGGGGGGACGTTTTGAAACACGGGAATAAGAAACATGAGGTAGTCTCCCTTGGAGGCAGAGATGAGAAACTGCCATGGCATAAGGGAGACCTTCTGCCTCTTTGAGGTAACGGATTTCCCGCTCGTTTAAGTAGACTTGACAACAGCGAGAGTACGAAGGGTGAGCCTCATGACAATTAAGGCAAGAGGGAGGTCGATTGCAAGACGTATTAGAATGGTCATCGGCACCACAGACTGGGCATTCGGCGATAGATCTGCAATATTTCGCTGGATGGCCAAATCGCCAGCAATTTCTACACTGTTGCGGTGTAGGGATCACCTTTCGAACTTGTAACCGATGTCCTGCTACATAAACTGAGGATGGGAGTTCACGGCTGTCAAAAGTTAAACGAGCCACATTGCTAGGGTATCGTCTCCGCCCGCGGGCAGGAAGAACATAAGTGTCTACTTTGAGGATTGGGAGATCTTGGAGTTCCAGCTGTTCAAGAATGTCAGTGCCACATGTCTGGAAATTTTTTTGAACTATGGTATGGGGCAGAATGACGGTACCACTACAAGAATTGAGGGAATGATGCTTTTCAATAGTTACAGGAACAGTATCAATATGGGAAAGACGAGAAAGCTCATGAGCCTGGGTAGCATTCTGTATGGTGACGATGCGCGTACCGCTCTTAAGAGCATGAAAAGAAATATCTTTACCAACATGGCATAGGAGTGCCTTGCCAATACTGTGGTCAGAAAGATAGGCAGTAGAGGAAGTCGGTCGTAAAGTGAAGAATTTAGTCCATTGTGCAGTCTGAAACTGAGCGTGGAAAGGTAGTGAAGGACATGTCGATCTTTTCTGAGAAGAACGAGAAGGTGGAGAAGTATCATCAGCAGGTAATTGTCATTGTCGTTTAGGCGTGGGACCAGAGTTGGTCTGACGTGGAACGGGCCGGCGATTTGAAAATTGCCTCACCGTAGAGGGAGAGGCCGGAAGCATAGTCAGAGGAGAGCTAAGGTCAGATAAATCGAAGGAGTCAGTCGAGGCCTCAGTACCTGAAGCGGGTGAGGAAACACCACCAGCAAGAGGTACAGAGGCATGAGGAGTGTCCGAAGAGTGGTCCAAAGACGAGGCGGAGTCAGAACGGGGTGCGGTATCAAGAAGGGGCCCGGGGGTAGCAGGTTCATTGACTAGGGCTGCCATGGTTAGGTTACTTCTTTCTTTTTGTTTTTAAGAAAAAAAAGAAAGAAGAAAATAAAAATAAAAAAAAGAATAAAAAAAGGGGGGACCGGGGAGGGATAGTTCCTAGGAGGAATGAAAGGGCCAGAAATCTCCCTGCGCGCCCAAGAGGACCTCAGCACCGCAAGTAGCGCAGATGCAGCATGGAACCCATGCCATACCCTACCCATCATGCCAGTAAACCGGCAATCCGGGATAGCAACCTCACATCTGCCGAGCTACCTCGGTGGACAAAAGAGAGGGCGGGCAGAAATCCGCCACAAAGCATACCTCCTTCGGCCACCACCCCCGGAATCCGAAAGGTGGCTTCCAGAGATACACCCGTCGCCTGAGAGACACCCAAAGCCACCCTCCGGGATACCGAGAGGGATCAGGACATCCCCAGGCAATCCAGATTCCACGGCAAACTACGCCACCGCCAAGAACCTCAACAGAATGGGATGGACCCCGGTACCCTTTCCCCTACCTAGGAACTAGCCTGCTTGTGAAAAAAAAAGGCCAAAAAGGAAAGGAAAAAGGGGAGGATGGGGAGGAGGAGAAGGAAAGGAAAAAGGGGAGGATGGGATAGGGAACGGGGGATTGGGGGGTAATTAGGTTCGGTCTGAGGAAGTAGACCGACAGGTCTAATTCCTCAGACCAAGAGCCTTCACCATGCCAAGGAGCCCCCCTTGAAGAGGGAGTACTAGGTAGCTTTTAGAACACTAGGTAGCTTTTAGAACACTAGGTAGCTTTTAGAGTACTAGGTAGCTTTTAGAGTGGTATAAACCTTGGTAATAAATACCGACAAGTTGGTTTAGAAAGACACGTAAGCAAACACTATAACATATTTATTAGAAAACGTTTCGGTCCTGGGACCTTGATCACTTCTAACATACAGAGGTAGAAAGACATTATATATATAGGCGGAGAGTGAGATGTGACGCACGTGACCTGAGGAAAGTCATAAGAACATAAGAATGGAGGAACACTGTAGAAGGCCTACTGGCCCATGCGAGGCAGGTCCTTATCAAAACAACCTCTGCCTATGATGAGGACCAGTAGACGATGAAATCATGTGACTCCTGTGTTGTTGGGTTGGTGCTGCTTAAGTATCATGTATGCCAATGTTTTTGAAATTTTGTAGTTTCCAGTGTTGCGTTCTATGGGCCAGTAGGCCTTCTACAGTGTTCCTCCATTCTTATGTTCTTATGACTTTCCTCAGGTCACGTGCGTCACATCTCACTCTCCGCCTATATATATAATGTCTTCCTACCTCTGTATGTTAGAAGTGATCAAGGTCCCAGGACCGAAACGTTTTCTAATAAATATGTTATAGTGTTTGCTTACGTGTCTTTCTAAACCAGCTTTTAGAGTACTAGGTAGCTTTTAGAATACTAGGTAGCTTTTAGAACACTAGGTAGCTTTTAGAACACTAGGTAGCTTTAATAACACTAGGTAGCTTTTAGAGTACTAGGTAGCTTTTAGAGTACTAGGTAGCTTTTAGAACACTAGGTAGCTTTTAGAACACTAGGTAGCTTTTAGAACACTAGGTAGCTTTTAGAGTACTAGGTAGCTTTTAGAGTACTAGGTAGCTTTTAGAACACTAGGTAGCTTTTAGAACACTAGGTAGCTTTTAGAACACTAGGTAGCTTTTAGAGTACTAGGTAGCTTTTAGAGCACTAGGTAGCTTTTAGAGTACTAGGTAGCTTTTAGAACACTAGGTAGCTTTTAGAGTACTAGGCAGCTTTTAGAGTACTAGGTAGCTTTTAGAACAATAGGTAGCTTTTAGAGTACTAGGCAGCTTTTAGAACACTAGGTAGCTTTTAGAACACTAGGTAGCTTTTAGAGTACTAGGTAGCTTTTAGAGTACTAGGTAGCTTTTAGAACACTAGGTAGCTTTTAGAACACTAGGTAGCTTTTAGAACACTAGGTAGCTTTTAGAACACTAGGTAGCTTTTAGAGTACTAGGTAGCTTTTAGAACACTAGGTAGCTTTTAGAACACTAGGTAGCTTTTAGAACACTAGGTAGCTTTTAGAGTACTAGGTAGCTTTTAGAACACTAGGTAGCTTTTAGAGTACTAGCTAGCTTTTAGAACACTAGGTAGCTTTTAGAGTACTAGCTAGCTTTTAGGGTACTAGGTACCTTTTAGAAAACTTGGTAGCTTTTAGAACACTAGGTAGCTTTTAGAACACTAGGTAGCTTTTAGAGTACTAGGTAGCTTTTAGAACACTAGGTAGCTTTTAGAACACTAGGTAGCTTTTAGAACACTAGGTAGCTTTTAGAGTACTAGGTAGCTTTTAGAGTACTAGGTAGCTTTTAGAGTACTAGGTAGCTTTTAGAACACTAGGTAGCTTTTAGAACACTAGGTAGATTTTAGAGTACTAGGTAGCTTTTAGAGTACTAGGTAGCTTTTAGAGTACTAGGTAGCTTTTAGAGTACTAGGTAGCTTTTAGAGTGGTATAAACCTTGGTAATAAATACCGACAAGTTGGTTTAGAAAGACACGTAAGCAAACACTATAACATATTTATTAGAAAACGTTTCGGTCCTGGGACCTTGATCACTTCTAACATACAGAGGTAGAAAGACATTATATATATAGGCGGAGAGTGAGATGTGACGCACGTGACCTGAGGAAAGTCATAAGAACATAAGAATGGAGGAACACTGTAGAAGGCCTACTGGCCCATGCGAGGCAGGTCCTTATCAAAACAACCTCTGCCTATGATGAGGACCAGTAGACGATGAAATCATGTGACTCCTGTGTTGTTGGGTTGGTGCTGCTTAAGTATCATGTATGCCAATGTTTTTGAAATTTTGTAGTTTCCAGTGTTGCGTTCTATGGGCCAGTAGGCCTTCTACAGTGTTCCTCCATTCTTATGTTCTTATGACTTTCCTCAGGTCACGTGCGTCACATCTCACTCTCCGCCTATATATATAATGTCTTCCTACCTCTGTATGTTAGAAGTGATCAAGGTCCCAGGACCGAAACGTTTTCTAATAAATATGTTATAGTGTTTGCTTACGTGTCTTTCTAAACCAGCTTTTAGAGTACTAGGTAGCTTTTAGAATACTAGGTAGCTTTTAGAACACTAGGTAGCTTTTAGAACACTAGGTAGCTTTTAGAACACTAGGTAGCTTTTATAACACTAGGTAGCTTTTAGAGTACTAGGTAGCTTTTAGAGTACTAGGTAGCTTTTAGAGTACTAGGTAGCTTTTAGAACACTAGGTAGCTTTTAGAACACTAGGTAGCTTTTAGAACACTAGGTAGCTTTTAGAGTACTAGGTAGCTTTTAGAGTACTAGGTAGCTTTTAGAACACTAGGTAGCTTTTAGAGTACTAGGTAGCTTTTAGAACACTAGGTAGCTTTTAGAACACTAGGTAGCTTTTAGAACACTAGGTAGCTTTTAGAACACTAGGTAGCTTTTAGAGTACTAGGTAGCTTTTAGAACACTAGGTAGCTTTTAGAACACTAGGTAGCTTTTAGAACACTAGGTAGCTTTTAGAACACTAGGTAGCTTTTAGAGTACTAGGTAGCTTTTAGAACACTAGGTAGCTTTTAGAGTACTAGCTAGCTTTTAGAACACTAGGTAGCTTTTAGAGTACTAGCTAGCTTTTAGGGTACTAGGTACCTTTTAGAACACTTGGTAGCTTTTAGAACACTAGGTAGCTTTTAGAACACTAGGTAGCTTTTAGAGTACTAGGTAGCTTTTAGAACACTAGGTAGCTTTTAGAGTACTAGGTAGCTTTTAGAACACTAGGTAGCTTTTAGAGTACTAGCTAGTTTTTAGGGTACTACCTTTTAGAACACTTGGTAGCTTTTAGAACACTAGGTAGCTTTTAGAGTACTAGGTAGCTTTTAGAGTACTAGGTAGCTTTTAGAACACTAGGTAGCTTTTAGAACACTAGGTAGCTTTTAGAGTACTAGGTAGCTTTTAGAACACTAGGTAGCTTTTAGAACACTAGGTAGCGTTTAGAACACTAGGTAGCTTTTAGAACACTAGGTAGCTTTTAGAACACTAGGTAGCTTTTAGAGTACTAAGTAGCTTTTAGAGTACTAGGTAGCTTTTAGAGTACTAGGTAGCTTTTAGAACACTAGGTAGCTTTTAGAACACTAGGTAGATTTTAGAGTACTAGGTAGCTTTTAGAGTACTAGGTAGCTTTTAGAACACTAGGTAGCTTTTAGAGTACTAGGTAGCTTTTAGAACACTAGGTAGCTTTTAGAACACTAGGTAGCTTTTAGAGTACTAGGTAGCTTTTAGAGTACTAGGTAGCTTTTAGAGTACTAGGTAGCTTTTAGAACACTAGGTAGCTTTTAGAACACTAGGTAGCTTTTAGAGTACTAGGTAGCTTTTAGAGTACTAGGTAGCTTTTAGAACACTAGGTAGCTTTTAGAGTACTAGGTAGCTTTTAGAGTACTAGGTAGCTTTTAGAGTACTAGGTAGCTTTTAGAACACTAGGTAGCTTTTATAACACTAGGTAGCCTTTAGAGTACTAGGTAGCTTTTAGAACACTAGGTAGCTTTTAGAACACTAGGTAGCTTTTAGAGTACTAGGTAGCTTTTAGAGTACTAGGTAGCTTTTAGAACACTAGGTAGCTTTTAGAACACTAGGTAGCTTTTAGAGTACTAGGTAGCTTTTAGAGTACTAGGTAACTTCTAGAACACTAGGTAGCTTTTAGAAGACTAGGTAGCTTTTAGAGTACTAGGTAGCTTTTAGGGTACTAGGTAGCTTTTAGAGTACTAGGTAGCTTTTAGAACGCTTGGTAGCTTTTAGAGTACTAGGTAGCTTTTAGAACACTAGGTAGCTTTTAGAGTACTAGGTAGCTTTTAGAGTACTAGGTAGCTTTAGAACACTAGGTAGCTTTTAGAGTGCTAGGTAGCTTTTAGAGTACTAGGTAGCTTTTAGAACACTAGGTAGCTTTCAGAGTACTAGGTAGCTTTTAGAGTACTAGGTAGCTTTTAGAACACTAGGTAGCTTTTAGAGTACTAGGTAACTTTTAGAACACTAGGTATTATTATTATTATAATCAAAAAGAAGCGCTAAGCCACAAGGACTAGACAGCGCTGCAGGGCAGGAAGGAAGCGAGGACATCAGGTGGCAAAAGGGAGATGGATGAGTAATAGGTTACGGATAACAGCGGGGTAGTGGATGGTGAAAGGGTAAAGGGAAGCAAGAGACTGAACTAGAAAGGGCTGAGGGGAGTGCGAAAAGTATCATCAGAGTTTGTGGAGTAAATCAGTTGTTGTCAAGAAGTCAATGAGAGAGTCAGGATTAAAAGAGGGTCCATCAGCAAGAAGGGAAGGTAAAGAGAGAGTAGTAGAACGAAGACGACGTTGGAGGTAAATTCTGCGTGCTCGTTGAGAGAGGGCAGTCTAACAGAATGTGGCTAATCGATACTGGAACTTGACACTGCTCACAGAGAGGAACAGGGTGCCTCTCCATGAGATACCCATGAGTAAGACGAGTGTGGCCAATGCGAAGGCGGGAGAGAGTGGTCTCCCAACCTCGGCACTGATGACAAGAAGACGGCCAGTAACCTATGCTCGGTTTAATAGAATGAAGTTTGTTACCGAGCAGAGTTGACCAACGTTGTTGCCAACGGGTGCGAAGGTGGGTAGCTATTGCAGCAAAATAGTCCAGAAATGGAACACCTCGATAGGAAATTGGTAGGTCATGTACTGCTGACCGCGCAGCAGTGTCTGCCTGTTCATTGCCCTGTACGTCGACATGACCAGGGACCCAACAAAAAGCAATATCTTTATGTTTGGTAGAGATACGGCGTAGCCAAAGTTGGATACGGAGAACTAGGGGATGAGATGTATCAAATTTTCGTATAGCCTGTAGAGCACTAAGGGAGTCTGAGACTACTACAAATGATGACACAGGCATAGATGCGATACGAATAAGTGCTGCAAGAATGGCATACAGTTCAGCAGTAAAAATGCTAGCTGAAGATAGTAAATGCCCCCGTACGACGCTGTCCGGAAACACTGCTGCGAATCCGACGCCGTCTGAAGACTTAGAGCCATCTGTGTACACAGTGGTGGCATGAGAATGGGAGTGGAAGTGATCAAGAAAAAGAGAGCGGGAAGCCACCGTAGGCAGTTGAGCTTACGAGCAAGGGAGTGAGAAAGAACAGACCCGAACAGCTGGAACTTCCCAGGGGGGTAGGGAAAAGTGAGATGCTACATGAACATACAAAGGTGGTAACTGAAGGGAAGACAAGAGTGAATGTTGGCGAAGAGAAAAGGGACGGAGCAAACAGGGGCGGCGAGCGAATAAAGAAAGTCTACTAATATCGGTGACCATTCTATAAATGGAAGGATTCTGTAGATCGTGAGAGCGTACATAGTAGCGAAGGCAATGGGCATCACGGCGATCAGACAAGGATGGAACATTTGCTTCTGTATAGAGGCTCTCAACAGGGGAAGAGCGAAAAGCACCAAGGCACAAACGTAAGCCTTGGTGATGGATAGAGTTAAGGCTAGAGAGAGTAGCAGGAGAGGCCGCGGAATAAATCTGGTCACCAAAATCGAGTTTCCATAAAACGAGGGCTGAATGTAGGCGAAGCAGAGTTCGACGATCAGCTCCCCAGGAAAGATGAGCAAGGGTTTTAAGAAGGTTTAGCCGG
Organism: Cherax quadricarinatus; assembly: GCF_038502225.1. Classification (NCBI taxonomy): domain Eukaryota; kingdom Metazoa; phylum Arthropoda; class Malacostraca; order Decapoda; family Parastacidae; genus Cherax; species Cherax quadricarinatus. The sequence continues at coordinate 8,527,441 of NC_091323.1, read as the reverse complement.
CTGTGACAAGTTGCCTTCAGAGAGGTAATGTGAGGTTTCCAGGATAACCGACGGTCAAAGAGAAGGCCTAGAAACCTGACTGTATCACGTTCGGGGATACGGGAGCCATAGAGATACAAAGGATGATTGGAGATAACAGAGCGTCTAGTGAAAGTAATTTGGTGAGTTTTGGTACTTGAAAATTTAAACCCATGTGTGGTGGCCCAAGTGGAAACACGGTCGACCGCATGCTGGAGAGAAACTGCAATAAGGTGACAGTCAGCGCCTGCACAAGCAATAGCGAAGTCATCAACATAGAGTGATGACCAAATACTGGGTGGAAGAACAGAGGCCAAATCATTTATAGCAAGGAGAAAAAGTGTTGTGCTTAGAACACATCCCTGAGGGACACCTTCAGCTTGGACGAAGTCCGGGGAAAGAACATTATTGACTCGAACACGGAAATGTCTGTCAGTTAAAAAGTTCTTAAGGAAGGATGGTAGATTGCCTCAGAGGCCTAAGGAATGGGCCTGGGCCAAAATATTATACCTCCAAGTTGTGTCATATGCCTTCTCAAGGTCAAAAAATATGGCAATAACTGAGTGATTATTCGCAAAGGCATTACGAACATACGTATCCAAGTGTAGTAAGGGGTCTATGGTAGAACGACCCTTACGAAAGCCATATTGACTAGCGGAGAGACTGTTGTGAGTCTCTAAATACCACATTAAACGTCGATTTACGAGGCGTTCCATCACTTTGCAAACTGCACTAGTAAGAGCGATGGGGCGATAGTGGGAGGCATCATGTCCTGTAGTACCCGGTTTGCGGAAAGGGAGAACAATGGCAGATTTCCACAGCTGGGGAAGAACTCCTTGTGCCCAAATAAGATTGAAGAGGTGTAAGAGGACTACAAGGGCTGACCGATGTAAATGTTGTAACATACGAATATGAATGTCATCAGGCCCAGCTGCCGATGATCGGCAAGCTGAGAGCGTTGCCTCCAGTTCTTGAAGTGTAAAAGGCACATTATACTGTTCTTCTCCGAGAGAAGAAAAGTCCAAGGGTACTAACTCTCTGGCAGACTTCGAGGAAAGAAACGAGGGGCATAGATGGAGCCCTCGGGAAATACGGACCAGATGTGTGCCAAATTCAATGGCAACGTCGAGAGGGTTTGCTATATCAACACCAGTGACCCGTAGAACAGGAGCCGGGTCAGGAGAGTATTTACCACTCAATTTCCTCACTTTTTTCCAGACTGCACTCATAGAAGAAGCAGAGGTGATGGTGGAAACATAGTCTCGCCAACAAGTGCGTTTAGCTTCACGGATGACACGGCGAGCGATCGCACGCTTCTGCTTAAAATCAACAAGTCTCTCAGCGGTTCTATTGTACCGGTACCTGCCCCATGCAGCACGTTTCAAACGTACTGCACGAGCACAAGCAGGAGACCACCAAGGCACGCACTTCTGAGAATGCCTGCCTGAGGTTTGGGGTATAGAATGAGAAGCTGCGGTATAAACTGATGTCGAGAAGATGTGTAGGAGCTCATCAATGGAGGATGAAGAAGGAACCTCACTAAAAGCAGTGAGGTGTGAGTAAAGATCCCAATTTGCCCAATCAAATTGCCAGCGAGGGCTACGGAAAGGTGGTGAATAGGAAGGAGGAGTAAGAATGATCGGAAAATGATCGCTGTCATGTAAGTCTGGCAGAACAGACCAGGTGAAGTCTAGTGCAGTGGAGGAAGAGCAGACTGATAGATCGATGCAAGAGAGAGTATGAGTACGAGGATCAAAATGGGTGGGAGTACCCGTATTTAAAACATGGAGGGGGTGAGAGGCGAGAAAAGCCTCCAACTGAATGCCACGTGAGTCACAATGAGACCCCCCCCAGAGGAAATGGTGGGCATTAAAATCACCAAGTAACAGAAGTGGTGGTGGTAAGGATGAAACAAGAAAGGCAAAGTCTGGGATAGAAAATGCTCGAGAAGGAGAGAGATATAAAGAACATATTGTAAACCACTTATTCAAGTGGATACGGGCTGCAGTGTAATGCAGCAAGGTATGGACAAACAGTTGACAGTACGGAATATCATTGCGTAGAAGAAGGGCACTTTCATTAAAGGTCCCATCTGAGAAAGGATCCGAAGAATACAATAAATTATAGCCTGAGATAGGTTGGAAGACAGCCGAGTGTAATTTTGGTTCTTGTAAGCAAGCACCAACAGGGGAAAACCTGGAAAGCAACATCTGAAGCTCACCCCGATTACCCCTGAGGCCGTGGATATTCCACTGTAAATAGGCAATGATTGGCGATGAAGAAAATACCAGGAATCTGTAGGTAAAGGCACCTACGGACTAGAGGGGTTAGAAAAGTCAATGTGTGGTGGCATTGGAAGACATTCAAGTAGCGAAGGAACGGAGCGTTGCGAAGAATGGGGTTGTGAAGATGGAGGAGAGGGAAGAGAAGGAACAGGAAGTGAATCAGTGTCCATTGAAGGTTTAGTCTCTGCAATATATTCTGAAATGGCTTCAAGTGTTTCTGAATTCAAAGATGTATGGTAGACCATATTGGAGATAGAAGGAGGAGGGTGAGTAAAGATTGGGACAGTAATGGACTGTACCAAAGTAGAGGGGAAAGGAAGAGTGTAAGGGACTGGAGATGAAGTGTGGGGGAGGGGGACAGAAGAGGCAGAAACCTGGGAGGTGGCAGAAGAGGGAGAAACTTGGGAGGGGACGGGGGTGGAAGGCATAGTACGAGGAGGGTGAATCTCCACACTTGTAATAGAGCCAGAGAGAGGGGAAGAACTAGGTACAGAGACTGGAAAGGTAAAGTGTGGAGGTGGAAGAAGGGAAGGAAGGGGCAAAGAAGATTTGAGCAATGTGGATTTTTTGGACTTCTGAGAAGTAGAGGGGCGATTGGTATTAGGTGCCGTACGAGGTCTTGTCGATACTGGGGCTTGTGAGGAAGGACGCGAAGATGTGAGAACAGACTGAGTTGTAGTCAGGACATCAGAGCCAAGGACAGCAAAAGGATTAGATGCCGGAGTGGCTATGGGAGGGGTAACAACAGAGGAGGCTGCAGAAGATGGGACCCCAAAAGTGGGGGGATTTTTGGAAACACGAGAATAAGAAACACGGGGTAGTTTTCCTTGGAGGCGGAGATGAGTAACTGCCATAGCATAAGGGAGACCTTCTGCCTCTTTGAGGCAATGGATTTCACGTTCATTTAAGTAGACCTGGCAACGGCGGGAGTATGAAGGGTGAGCTTCATTACAATTAAGGCAAGATGGAGGTTGACTGCAAGATGTATTAGAATGGTTGTCGGCACCACAGACTGGGCATTCGGCCATAGATCTGCAATATTTCGCTGGGTGACCAAAACGCCAGCAATTTCTACATTGTTGCGGTGTAGGTATCACCTTTCGAACTTGTAACCGATGTCCCGCGACATATACAGAGGATGGGAGTTCTCGGCTGTCAAAAGTTAAACGAGCTACATTGCAAGGGTAACGTCTCCGCCCCCGGGCAGGAAGGACATAAATGTCTACTTTGAGGATTGGGAGATCCTGGAGTTCCAGCTGTTCAAAAATGTCATTGCCACATGACTGGAAATTCTGTTGGACTATGGTATGGGGCAGAATGACAGTACCACTACAAGAATTGAGAGAAAGATGTTTTTCAATAGTGATAGGAGTAGTATCGATATTCGAAAGGAGAGAAAGATCATGAGCTTGGGTAGCATTCTGGACAGTGACGATGCGCGTACCGCTCTTGAGAGCATGAAATGAAATATCTCTACCAACATGACGCAGGAGCGCTTTGCCAATAATATGGTCAGAAAGGTAGGCAGAAGAAGAAGTCGGTCTTAAAGTAAAGAATTTAGTCCATTGTGTGGTCCGAAACTGAGCGTGGAGAGGGAGTGCTTGACGTGTCGATCTTTTCCGAGTAGAATGGGAAGGTAACGAAGGAGCATCATCAGGAGATTGACGTTGGCGTTTAGGAGTAGGACCGGAGTTGGTCCGGCGTGAAATGGGCGGGTGATTCGAAAATTGCCGTACCGTAGAGAGAGAAGCCGGAAGCATAGTCAAAGGAGAGCGGAGTTCAGACAAATCGAAGGAGTCAGTCGAAGCCCCGGTACCTGAAGCGGGTGAGGAAACAGCACCAGCAAGAGGTACAGGGGCATCAGGAGTGTCCGAAGAGTGGTTTAAACACAAGGCAGGGTCAGAATGGGGTGCGGTATCAAGAAGGGTCCCGGGGGTAGTGGGTTCATGGATTGGGTTCTCCATGGTTAGGTTACTCCTTTGCTTTTTGTTTATAAGAAAAGAAAAGAAAGAAGAAAAGAAAATAAAAAGAAAAAAAAGAATAAAAAAAGGGGGGAGCGGGGAGGAATAGTTCCCAGGAGGAATGAAAGGGCCGGAAATCTCCCTCCGCGCCCAAGAGGACCTCAGCGCCCAAGAGGACCTCAGCACCGCTAGTAGCGCAGATGCAGCATGGAACCCGTGCCATACCCTACCCTTCATGCCAGTAAACCAGCAATCCGGGATAGCAACCTCACATCTGCCGAGCTACCTCGGTGGACAAAAGAGAGGACGGCCGGATATCCGCCACAAAGCATACCTCCTTCGGCCACCACCCCCGGAATCCGAAAGGTGGCTTCCAGAGATACAGCCATCGCCCGAAAGACACCCAAAGCTACTCCGGGATACCGGAGAGGGATCGGGACATCACCAGGCAATCCAGATTCCACGGCAAACTACGCCACCGCCAAGAACCTCAACGGAATGGGATGGACCCCGGTGTCCTTTCCCCTACCTAGGAACTAGCGTGCCTGTGGGAGAAATCCCAAAGGCCAAAAAGAGGAAGGGCAAAAGGGAGGGGTGGGGAGGAGGAGGAGGAATGGAAAAAGTTGAGGATGGGGAGGATGGGATAGGGGAGGGGAGAATGGGGGTAATTAGGTTCGGTCTGAGGAAGAAGACCGACAGGGCTAATTCCTCAGACCAAGAGCCTCTTCACCACGCCAAGGAGCCCCCCTTGAAGAGGAACATACTAGGTAGCTTTTAACATACTAGGTAGCTTTTAACACACTAGGTAGCTTTTAGAACACTAGGTAGCTTTTAACATACTAGGTAGCTTTTAACATACTAGGTAGCTTTTAACATACTAGGTAGCTTTTAACAGACTAGGTAGCTTTTAACACACTAGGTAGCTTTTAACAACTAGGTAGCTTTTAGCACACTAGGTAGCTTTTAACACACTAGGTAGCTTTGAACATACTAGGTAGCTTTTAACATACTAGGTAGCTTTTAACATACTATGTAGCTTTTAACATACTAGGTAGCTTTTAACATACTAGGTAGCTTTTAACATACTAGGTAGCTTTTAACATACTAGGTAGCTTTTAACATACTAGGTAGCTTTTAACATACTAGGTAGCTTTTAACACACTAGGTAGCTTTTAACATACTAGGTAGCTTTTAACATACTAGGTAGCTTTTAACATACTAGGTAGCTTTTAACATACTAGGTAGCTTTTAACATACTAGGTAGCTTTTAACATACTAGGCAGCTTTTAACATACTAGGTAGCTTTTAACATACTAGGTAGCTTTTAACATACTAGGTAGCTTTTAACATACTAGGTAGCTTTTAACATACTAGGTAGCTTTTAACATACTATGTAGCTTTAAGGCTAGGTAGCTTTTAACATACTAGGTAGCTTTTAACATACTAGGTAGCTTTTAACATACTAGGTGCTTTTTAACATACTAGGCAACTTTTAACATACTAGGTAGCTTTTAACATACTAGGTAGCTTTTAACATACTAGGTAGCTTTTAACATACTAGGTAGCTTTTAGAATACTAGGTAGCTTTTAACACACTAGGTAGCTTTTAACACACTAGGTAGCTTTTAACATACTAGGTAGCTTTTAACATACTAGGTAGCTTTTAACATACTAGGCAGCTTTTAACATACTAGGTAGCTTTTAACACACTAGGTAGCTTTTAACACACTAGATAGCTTTTAACATACTAGGTAGCTTTTAACATACTAGGTAGCTTTTAGAATACTAGGTAGCTTTTAACATACTAGGTAGCTTTTAACATACTAGGTAGGTTTTAACATACTAGGTAGCTTTTAACATACTAGGTAGCTTTTAACATACTAGGTAGCTTTTAACATACTAGGTAGCTTTTAACATACTAGGTAGCTTTTAACATACTAGGTAGTTTTTAACATACTAGGTAGCTATTAACATACTAGGTAGCTTTTAACATACTAGGTAGCTTTTAGAATACTAGGTAGGCTTTAACATACTAGGTAGGCTTTTAACATACTAGGTAGCTTTTCAACATACTAGGTAGGTTTTAACATACTAGGTAGCTTTTAACATACTAGGTAGCTTTTAACATACTAGGTAGCTTTTAGAATACTAGGTAGCTTTTAGCATACTAGGTAGCTTTTAGAATACTAGGTAGCTTTTAACATACTAGGTAGCTTTTAACATACTAGGTAGCTTTTAACATACTAGGTAGCTTTTAACATACTAGGTAGCTTTTAACATACTAGGTAGCTTTTAACATACTAGGTAGCTTTTAGAATACTAGGTAGCTTTTAGCATACTAGGTAGCTTTTAGAATACTAGGTAGCTTTTAACATACTAGGTAGCTTTTAACATACTAGGTAGCTTTTAACATACTAGGTAGCTTTTAACATACTAGGTAGCTTTTAACATACTAGGTAGCTTTTAGAATACTAGGTAGCTTTTAACATACTAGGTAGCTTTTAGAATACTAGGTAGCTTTTAACATACTAGGTAGCTTTTAGAATACTAGGTAGCTCTAAGATTAGGTAGGAAATTTCCAGATTATATAAGTAGCTTTGAGATTATATAGGTAGCTTTGAGATTATATAGGTAGCTTTGAGATTATATAGGTAGCTTTGAGATTATATAGGTAGCTTTGAGATTTTATAGGTAGCTTTGAGATTATATAGGTAGCTTTGAGATTATATAGGCAGCTTTGAGATTATATAGGTAGCTTTGAGATTATATAGGTAACTTTGAGATTATATAGGTAGCTTTGAGATTATATAGGTAGCTTTGAGATTATATAAGTAGCTTTGAGATTATATAGGTAGCTTTGAGATTATTTAGGTAGCTTTGAGATTATATAGGCAGCTTTGAGATTATATAGGTAGCTTTGAGATTATATAGGTAGCTTTGAGGTTATATAGGTAGCTTTGAGATTATATAGGTAGCTTGGAGTAGATTAAGTAGATAGGTTGGAGAATATTAGGTAAATGGACACAGCTGCAACTAATGAAACATTTTGTGACAATTTCATCATTATTACTATTATTATTAGTGTAGGTCGGAGAAGTGCATGAAAGACAAGAGTTAGATTTGAGGATGTGCCAAGTATGGCCTAGTGAGCCCAATGTAGTATTCTTCTATCATATTCTCACGGAAGCTTGTTCTGCAGCTTGTGCCTTTGTCTTCAAGCTGGCGTGTGGCCAATCTCCTACCATTACCACCAGCTTAACTTCTCCGTGTGTTGCCAGCCAAGGACACTCCATAAAAGGTCTAATTGCATAATTACCTACAGTGGCCGACGCATGGTGAGTTTAAGAATCCGTCATTCACTTGGAAACGTCAAAGTTCCCAAGAGCACGTTTGCTGCACGCAAAATTTATAGAAACTGAAGAGAGAATCTCTGTGAGCAGGGTAACATAGCAATGTTTTATGAAAATCTCTGAGGAAGATATTGCCGATTATTATTATTATTTAAGGGAAGCGCTAACCCTTAACGGATCATTCAGCCCATACAATATCAGCATCATTGT